>NC_077227.1:548411565-548772066 GCF_027887165.1 Monodelphis domestica | reverse complement strand
CTGGTTCTTTGTAATCATTTCTTCATTTTCTAGACATTCTCAAGCTATCTTGTTAATTTTTTAAAACCCTAGAATTTTGCCAGGAATCAAAGACAAGCTAAATTAATAATAGTTTATAAATTCAATTCTCTCACTTTCAAAAATAAAAAGACACCATTTATCCCACTGTAGTCCTGTACCACCTCTCCCAATCTCTATCATCCTTCAAAGAGCACCAGCTTTGGATATCATTTTAAGACCTATACTCCAAAGAGATCAAAGAAAGAAATAAAAAAGACCTATGTATACAAAAATATTTACAACATTTCTTTTTGTAGTAAAAAAAGAACTATAAACTAAAGGCATGCCCATCAATTGGGGAATGGCTAAACAAATTATGATATATAAATATAGTGGAAAACTATTTTGCCATAAGAAATGATAACAGATAATTTCAGTGAAGCCTGAGGAGACACAGGGAAAACTTACAAGGCATTTGTCAAGTCCTTTCATTTTTACCTGCATCACAACTCTCCTATATACTCCTTTCTCTCTTCTGACACTGCAATCACCCTGGTGCAGGTCATCATCACTTCACACCTGTGCAATAGACTTCTCATTGGTCTCCTAGCCACAAGTCTCTTCTCACTCCAATTCATCCCCTACTCTAGCTGTCAAATTGACATCCCTAAAGCACAGGTCTGACGTGGCCATCTCACCCCCACTATTCAATAAATTCTATTGGCTTCCTATTTCATCTAGGAGCAAATATAACATTCTCTGTTTGACTTTTGAACCTCTTCATAATCTGGACGGTTCCTGTTTTTCAAGCCTTCTTATACTTTATCCCCCTCCAGACACTCTGCAATCTAGAACCATTGGTCTCCTTGCTGTTCCTCACTCAATATTGTCCAATTTGTCCCAAACAATCTAAGGAGCATTCTTGCCCCTTCTTTTTCCTAATGAAATAATAGTAATATAGAATTTATATAGTGCTTTAATGTTTGCAGAGTACTTCACCAATATTAAATCATATATGATCCTTGAACAATCTTTAGAAGTAGTTGCTATTGTTATCTGTATTTCACAGATGAGAAAACTGAGATAGAGATTAAGTGATTTACCCATGTCACAAAGCCATTAAGTGTCCAAGATGGTATTTTTAACTCGAGCCTTTCTAACTATAGGTCCAATATTCTCTTCACTGTGCCACATGACTGCCTTATATATAGCTTTTATTTTCCTTGGTTTTCCCCACACCTCAACTACTTGTGAGATTTAATCATCTTGACATTCTTTTTATAAAAACATGCAATATTTTTGTATTCTTCTTCCATCTTCCTCTTTGACTTTCAACCTCTTTCTTTTTAAAACTCTAAGTTGATGCATATATACTGATACCTCTATCTAGCTCCCTGATTTCTTCCTTCTTCCTCCCATTAATATCTCTTTTAAATATTTCTACTTAAGAATGCCCTTTAAGTATTGATCCTAATAATTGAACTTGAGGATGGGAGGGAAAAAGAAGGCAAGGTTGGGGGGGGGGGCAGACGCTTTTGTTTAAAAAGTCCCTTTGATACTCTCAAAATCGGTCCACATTGGCAGCTATCTATTTGGCCAATGGATAAACCTGCCTCTTCAAACAGCTCTAAGATATAGAACTACACTGAAATACCCCATACACGATGATACGTTCTTAGTCCTATTTAAAGTATGTACACAGTTACCTTACCCACAATCCTGTTTGAAAATGAAATAACCAAAGTAGGCATTAATAATCATTCAAAAGCTAATCTGGGGTATTTGAAAAATGATCTTCTCCTTATAAGTGACTGTCAGTCAAAGCACTTCATTCTAGTTTAGTGTAGTGTAGTGAGGATCCTTTCTTGTTCAGGGATGGGTAGAACTAGATGGCCTCTTATGGTCACTTCCAGAATTGAAATTTTTGTTCATTGATTCATTTCATTTAAAATTCACTGGATTATATTTTTAAAGCAATGTTGGGGGGAGCAGCTAGGTAACTCATTGGATAGAAAACCAGGTGTAGAGACAAGAAGTCGGGATTAAATCTGGCTTCAGACCTAGTTATATGACCCTAGGCAAGTCACTTAACTCTAAATGTCTTACCACTCTTTTGCCTTGGAACTGATATTTAGTATCCATTCTAAGATGGAAGTTAAGAATTTTTTTAAACCAAAGTTTCAAGGAAAGAATACAAAAATTTAAATTAATTAGTTTAAAATCATTGACCATAAAATATCAAATAATAATTAATTAGGTTACCAGAATGATTTTATTTTCAAGTGAAGAAATGCCATAAACAATACCATCTTTCCCTTCTCTGGATTTTTGTAGTGCCTAAAATGATGACTTCATTGATTCAATTAATCATTAAATGTTAATTAAGTATCTGCTATGTATAAGGCACTATGCTTGGTCCTAAACAAAAATGAAACACATCCTATCTTCAAGGAGTTTACATTCTATTTGGGGAAACAACATGTACTCATATGGCAAATACAAAATATGTATAATGACTCCAATCATTCTAGAGAACAGTTTGGAGCTATGCCCAAAGAGCTAAAAAACTGTGTATACCCTTGGACTCAAGAAACTGCTCCAAGGACCAAATTCCAAAAGGATCAGAAATAAGATAAAGGGATCTACTTGTACAAAAATATTTATAGCAGCTCTTTGTGGTGTCAAAGAACTAGAAACTGAAGGATGCCCATAAGCTGAGGAATGGCCAAACAAGTCATGACATATGATTATTGTGATGGAATAGTATAAGCTGTAAGAAATGATAAACCAGGATTTTTCAGGAAAACCTGGGAAGACTTATATGAGCTGATACAAAGCAAAGTGAGCAGAAGTAGGGGGAATTGTATACATTGACAGCAATATTATAATGATCAACTGTAAAAATCTTAGCTACTCTTATCAATACATGATCGAAGATACTTACAAAGGACTCCATGAACAATGTTATTCACCTCCATAGAGAGAATTGGTGAGCTAAAAGAACAGAATGAAGCATAATTTTTTCACTTTATTTTTCTTGGTGTTTTTTCTTCTTTCTTTTTTTTTGCAACATGGCTAATACGGAAATGTGTCTTGCATAACTTCCCAAGTATAATTGATATCTCATTGCTTGCCTTTTCAAACAGTAGGGAGAGGATGGAAGGAAGGAGAAAATTTGGAAATCAAAATGTTTTAAATAAAGGTTAAAATAAACATTTAAAAAACAAAACATCTTCAAAGAAAAATAAGATAATTTTATAATAAAGGAAGCACTAACACTGGGCAGTTGGAGGCAAGAATCAAGAAAGATCTCAAATAGAAATAAGTGCTTCAGACAAACTTTGAAAGGGGCAGAGATTCCAAGAAGAAGAGGGGAGAAGGAGGGAATTACAGGAATGAAGGATAGCTTATAGAAAAGCACAGAAGTGGTAGTTTAAATGTCATATGTGAAGGGCAATAAGATCTGTTTGGCTAGATTATAGAGTGAATGAGGGGGAGTCATCAAGTGTAATAAATATGCAAAGATGGGTTAGGGCCAGATTGTGAAGGGTTTTAAAAGCCAAACAGGAGTTTTTATTGTGTCCTAGAGACAATAACTTTTTAAAGAGGAGAGTAACATGCTCAGGCTTGTGTTCCAGGAATAATTTCAGTGCACTTAGCCCTAAATAATTTTTTAAATCATGAATAAATGTGCATGCCTCTTTTCTGAGTTTATCCTGTCCTGTCATGGTTATTAGTCCCAAATTCCTAAATATATCTTTAAGTTCATTTATCTGTAAGCTCTATGAGGGCAAGGACCCTATATTATTAATGTATCTCCCTCAAAACATCACACAGTGCTTTATATGAAGCATGCTTTAATGAATATTAGATGGACAAGTAGGCAGCTTCACAGAATTCAAAACCTGCCATTGGTTCTGTCATGACCACTTTAAAGTGGAAATAACAGAGTGATCAAGACTAAGCCAACCTCTGCCTTAGGATTGAATCTGCTCTGTACAGCATTAGTTGTACTCCTCCAAAGGGGGAGGAGGAAAACAAAAAAAAAGAGTATAATAGATGCCAAAGATTTTTTAGACTTTGAAAATACACTCCAAGCAGAATATTTTCTCCTGATGACATTCAGAAAATTTTTGTGAATACCAACCAAGACCTATATTTCAACCAGGGAGAACAGATGCCTCAACATAGACACAGACCGTTCTGGGAGAAGATGAGGATGCCATCCCTTCCTTGCAGATAACTAATGTTTAAAAGAAGAGAAGGGGTCTGGAAGCCTAACAAATCAAGTCATGTAGCACAGGGCATTGTCACCATTCTGTGCTTTGATCACTGCCATCATCTGTAGAAAATATGAGGCACTAAAATTCTGACACCACATCCCCTTAGAAAAGAATGGCAAGAAGGAGAAGAAATGGCACAACATGAATCCAGTTTTTCAAACTAGGAGACCAAGCCTTGACAATTGATCTAGCACCTTTCTGATTTATTCCACCAAATATCAATAATGAAGAGACAGTGAAAGCCCAAAATATCTGAAGCTATCCTATGGGCTCAGTTATTTACAGGAGAGATTAGAATGTGAGACTGTGCACTCAGGAAGGATTTGAAACATTTTTAAAGATGCCTAAACAGCAGCCACACTATCCAGGAGGGTTCCTAAACAAAATCAGAGGTTTTTCTGAATTTTGCTTCTTTTAGGATTTCCCTACATGAGCTCCATTTAAAATCAGTAAATTTGTCAGTACCAACTTGCTACTAAAGGGGAGTAATGAAAGTAATAGTCAAAAGGCACCAGATACAGAGGCTGAGACTTGGAACCCTCTTCACTTGTGCCCTTGGACAAGTCACTTAATCTTCAAAGGATTTCAAGTTGAAAAGGAATCTGGAGATAATTTAGACTAAACCCTTCATTTGAAAGATGAGTGGACTGATACCCAGAGTCAGATAAAGACAGAGACAGACAGACAGACCAAGACAGAGAGAGACAGAGACAGAAACAGAGACAGAGACAGAGAATGGCTTGCCCCAGTTCATGTTGCAAGAACAAACATCCAGAACCCAAACCCCAGTTCTCTCATTCCAAAGTACTTTTCTCACTACACTAGTGTCTCCCTCAAACTCTTTCCTCACTTGTAAAATGGGGAATGTGTATTAACTGATCCTTGAGTGTCTTCCAACTCTAAAACTGTCAAAGATTTTTTTTCTTAAGGCACTAAATCTGTGGTGTTCTAGTGCTAAATTAATAGATCATAGATTAAGTGGATGGGTCCCAGTACAAGATGTGTCACATTAGTAATGTTCCTTGAGACAAGTCACTTGACTCTTCTAAATTTTAATTTTCTCATCTGTGAAAGAGAGATGATAACACTATCAAAACCTCCCTTTTGAAGCTGGAGTAAAGAAAGAATTTGCAAACTGTAATTGACTGCATAAGTATGAGTTCTTTATGATTATTATTATACAGTGAAGAGAAACAGCAGAAGGGGAGAACTATAAAGAGCCCCAAGCCTTCAGGTGGTGGCAGCAAAATCAGAGAATCCCTCATCAAGGGCCCAAAGACATTATGCTACCCTACAGGGTTTACCCTCACTACTAAGATGACACAATTTAGGTTTTTCCTAATCCTTTTATTCTGTATCCCCATCAAAACTTACTTGTCCCATTCCCTATGTGTGTTATGTTCTGCGTCAAGGTTAGCTTAGTCAAGCAATTATCATTAAAGTGTTAAATGTGCTTCACTGAATAGTACAGATATTTTCCTGAGTAAAAAAAAGCAAAAGAAGGACCTCTGGGTCACATGACTAACTAGTGGAAGGATATTTCTCTGCTCTTCATAACCTCTCAATTTCTCCAGAACAGAAATTATCCACCAAAGATAAAGCTACCTCACCTGCCTCCATGGTCTAAGACACCCAAAACCCTAAAGTTTTAACATGAAATCTAGAAAACTCAAACTTGTAGCCCAATAAGATCTGATGAACCCCAAGTTTTAGGACTAGCTTGTAAATTGGAGACCCCAAAGATTGTACTTGTTCTCTGTTCCTGTGAGAATCCATCCTGAAAGGAATTTCAGGCTAGCAGTTTCAGACTGAATGTAAAGACATTTCACTTTCAGGTGGGACCAAGTGCAAGCCAAGTGACTCTTCTTGTTTTCAGAAGCTTCTCCCACCATCAGACCCTCCTTTCAAGGATCAAACTCAGGACCTTCAGCTTACGAGACTGACACACCACCTACTGCGCTAAAGAGTCACTTGGGGTTTCTAGATTCCATGTTGACAAAGGTTTAAAACAATGAACTGATATCTACTTTGAAATCACTCAATAATCTATTCCTTAGCACTCGTTGGGCTATCAGGAGCAAGGATACACTAGTCAACCCGATGTCCTAACACACAGGTGACATCCAATAAAACCCAGCCCCACGCCAGGTCCTGATCTGCTCTCCCTCTTTCTAGTCTCCTGGAGATCTGGGCTCCAGGCTTCAGAGCCATGGGCAGATCAATAGGGGAAAATAAGTGGGGAAAAAAAGACTGAAATGTTGAAAGATCTTAGGAAGAAGAAAACTTAACCTTCAACATACACAGATAAATCAAAAAGAAAAATATTAACAGAAGAAGGAGATATGACCTCCAAATCTAGTAAACTAGTTTAGGCATTTATTAATCAACATTGCAAAATAAAGGAAATACTTGAGAAGACCCTGTGGAATTTGAGGAGGATATGAAACCATATGTTGTTTCTGAGTTGTTTAAAAGAGAAATAAAAATTATGAGAGCAGAATTAATGGCCTTCATAGAAAAATAATTGACAGAATAGAAAAACTTAAATGTGATGACAAATATGACCAAAGAATCAAAAGAGAGAACAATCCATTGGGAATGCAAATATGCAGAAGTTAAAGAAAATCTAGAAGAAAAGAAGCAAAAAACAATTACATTAAAATAAAATATGTGTTTTATCCATTATCCAAGCAAAGCATATGATCTCAAAAACAAGATGAATCGAGACAACCTAAGAATTATCAGTCTCCACAAGCACAAATTGAAAAGTATAATGCAAGAAATAATATAAGAGAACATCTAAAAATTGAAAATTGAAAGAATAAATAGATCATTTCCAGAAAAAAATGTAAGGGACCTAGCAATACCACTACTATGTCTTTAAATTAAAAATAGAAGGAAAGAAACTACCTGTATATTTATTTATAGTTGCTCTTTATGTGGTGGCAAGGAACTAGAAAATGAAGTGATGTCTATAAATTGAGGAATAGCTGAACAAGTTGTGGTATATGCTTGTAATGGAATACTATTGTGTCATAAGAAATGATAAGAAAGATGATCACAAAAAAACTCGAAAAGTGGCAGCTGGGTAGCTCAATGGATTGAGGGGTAGGCCTAGAAAAGGGAGGTCCTAGGTTCAAATCTGTCCTCAGACACTTCCCAGCTGTGTGACCCTGGGCAAGTCACTTGACCCCCATTACCTAGCCCTTACCACTCTTCTGCCTTGGAGCCAATACCAAGATGGAAGGTAAGGGTTTATTTAAAAAAAAAAAAACTCGAAAGACCTATAAGAAGTGATTAAAAAAAAAATACCACTCTTCTGCCTTGGAGCCAATACCAAGATGGAAGGTAAGGGTTTATTTAAAAAAAAAAAAAAACCTCGAAAGACCTATAAGAAGTGATAAAAAAATGAAATGAACAGAACAAAGAGAACTTTATCCATAGTAACAACAATAATGTATGATGATCAACTTTGAATAATTTAGTTATTATCAATGAGGCAAGGATCCAGGATAACTCTCTCAAGAGACTTGTGACAAAAAAGAAAGAAAAAAGTATATCCACTGACATAGAAGGAACAGATGGAATCTGAAGGCAAATTGAAACATATCATTCTTTATTTCCTCCATAAATTTTTTTTCTAGTCAAATCAATGTGTGTCTTGTGTCACAACATGACAAACACGGAAATATGCATTATATGATAATATATGTATATCATATTACCTGCCTTTGGGAAAGGGAGAGGAGTGAGAAGGAAAGAGAAAACATGGATTTTAAAATATCAGAAAATGAATATAGAAAAATTGTATTGACATGTAATCTGGAAAAAATTAAAAAGTATTATTAAAAATGCAAGACCATAAACTCAAAGACACATAATAGTTAAATTTAGCAATTAAATTCGGAAACAAGCTCTGCAAACTACCCAGAGAAAAAAACTTCAGATAGAAAGGAAAGGAAATTTGAACAAGACTATTCTACACCCATCAGAAAAAATAGGAAGGAATGGAATTATGCATTCTGAAAAGCAATAGAACTCGGGGTGCAGATCAAGGTGACCTATTCTGCAAAAAAAAAAAAAGAGCTTAATCATAAATGAATAGAGATGGACATTTAATAATAAGGAAGTACCTGAAACATTCCTAGAAAGAACAGTCAGACCTGAAGAGATAATTTGCATCTCAAGAACCCCAGACAATAGAAATGTAGGAGAGGCAAATGAATACAACAGCCAAGAATAGCAACAGCAACAAAAAGATAGCAGAGAAACCAGTAAGGCTCTGCTTTCTAAATGTACCCAAGGGGACAGGAGAAAAGGAGGAAATAGGATGGAGGTAACAATGGAAAAACAGGCCTGGAGCATTATAAACGGAGCCTTGAAATATTCCACCTACAGGTGAATTGATGGTTTGGTTTGGGGGTGTTTTTTGGTGGGACTACATTACAAAATGGGAGTGTTAGTGAAAGAGGGAGGCGAGCAAGGTGATAGAGGGGAGTATGTGAAGTGCACCAGCCCAATTGGAGGCTAGTTCTGAGATTATAACTGAAAGGCTAATAGACCCTCCTCCCACTATGGGAAATAATCATAGTATACTGCATAGTAGCTACAAGCAGAGAGAAGCCAAAGATTAGCAGATGGTAGTGGAGGCTTGAAAAAGCAGTTCAGATGTCCCAAATACAGCAAGAAGCAATCAGCAGAAAGCCCCATTCAGTAAAGAAAACAAATCATTCAATGAACTCACCTGAGGACATTCATGACTGAAACACTGAAACCTTTCTACATAAGTGCTCTGACCATATATAATTTTTAGATGTATTTCTCTCTTCATACATATTCTCAATTTATACGTGTGGATACACCCCCCACTGGTGGTTCAGTGACTTGTCAAAGTGTAGCCTTATTAAGTATAGAGTAAAAATCTTCTTGTCAATTATTTTGCTATGCTCTGTGATTACACATGTTTTACTTTGAATTAACATATCCTCTGGTTGGTCGAGAAAAAATAAATACCTTGATAAGGAATAATAATTTCTGGTTTTGAGTAGCTGCTAATCCACCAGCTACCTTAAACCTCAGGAAACTTTCTGGTGGCTCTAACTTTCTGGTAGGGAGATCTCAGATAGGTTATACATCTCTTCTTCAGCACACCAAACAAAATAATGATAGTAACAGGAGCATAGCACAGTTCTCTTAACTTCCAACCAGTGCTTACTCAACTGTAATTTTATTGTTTCCTTCTTTGAGAGAGGGAAAAACAACTTGGAAAAGGGCAAAGGCATAAAGTTCTAAGGTCATAAACCCTAACAGAAAAGATATTCAGAAAAAGAGGACATTGTATTGATTAATTTTAAAGAAAAGTCCTCTTTTTCCTCCTCTTCAAATTGTTTTTAATGTCTCCAGAATTTCATCTTTGACAGCTTCCCATCCTGCCTGGACTATCTCGCTATCTCTCCAACTCTGAAAGCAAGTCTCTCTCCACAACATTACACTGCCTCTTAAGAGATGAGCTATAGAAAATGCCCCTGTAGAAATCCAGTCCAGGGATTCCTATATATCCTTCCTCTAAAGCCTTGGAAATTTCTCTCTCAAAATCTAGGAGACATATCATACCATGCCAAGTTTCTTCTCTATCACAAACATCTACATGGAATGATTACTTATTTCCAAAGTTCCTATTAATTCTACCTCAGCAACCATTTTTGGTACTAATTCCACCCTAACAACCAATTCTTCCCTACTGGTAAGAGTCAGATCCAAAATCTGACTTGTTGGTTCTTCTACCTAGAGAAGGGAATTATTATTAAGGAAATTTTACTATTCTTTGTATGGCAAAGAACTAGAAACAAAGTGAATGCCCATAGATTGGGAAATGGCTGAAAACACTGAATGGAATGGAATATTATTATTCCATTCCATTCCTTTCCATTCCAAGATGAATGTAAGGAATTCAGAAAAAATGGAAAGATTTATATAAACTAGACAGAATAAAGTAAATAGAATTTAGGAACTAAGAATTAAAAGGATTTGAGTAATTGAAAAACTGATAAAGGTGTCAGAAAACAATGAAACAAAAAACCTGGAAAGACCTATATGAGATACTGCAAAGTAAAGTAAGCAGAACCCAGAGAATATTGTACAATGATCAACTGTGAATGACTTCACTATTGTCAGCGATGCAAGTTTCCAAAACAACTCCAAGAGACCCATGACGAAAAAGTCTATCTATCACCAAAGAGGAAACTGTAGGATCTGAATGCAAATTGAAGCATATCATTTTTCACTTCATTTCTTCATGGTCTTTTCTAATAAAAGTGATATGTCTTCTTTACAACATGATGAACATGGGAATCTGTATTGCATGAAAGCACATGTTTGACCTATGTAATGCTTGCTATCTCAGGGGAAGAAAGGAAAGACCATAAATTGCAAAATGTCAGAAAATGATTACCAAAAATTATATCTACATATAATCTGGAAATATATTTAATTAAAAAAGAGAAAACAATAAAACATACCTCCTTCAAAAAGAAAGGCAGGCGATGACTAGGATAGAATGTCATATTCATTGTCATGTGTGGCCAATTATGTAGCATTTTTTTTCTTAATTGTTATTCTTTACCTTAAAGAAATATTTAATATGAAATGAGTTTTTCCAGAAATGACTGATATAGAGACAAACATGCATTAAAAATGTTACCAAAAGAAATTCACTATTGGCATCTCTACTTTTAACAGAGAGTTCTAGCAGATATCCAGAATATTAAAGCCTTCTACCACTCTTACACCATACCTCTGTACTAGGTTTATGATCTGTTTTTCAAACTTTTCAGTTCAAGTAGTCTGTAATATACTTTCATGAAAAAATAATTGCTTCTGTTTCTGACCCTTTAAACTTCAGTCAAATGTTCTCTACCATGCTTTCCTGTACTTGTTCCTGAGTATGTTGTTCACATACACATACAAACACACATACACAAAGATGCATAATGATTCTGTTTCTTTGGAATAAAGTATATTCATCCAGAACCATATTCCATAATGTAGGAGCTCTTATAAGGTCTGTGACCTAGTATTTTTAATATATTAATATAACTGGTTTCATTTTATGCTTTTAAAAATATTTTTCTGAAGAGAGCTATAGCAGCATCAGACTGTCAAAGTAGTCCCTGAAACAAAAATTAAGAATTTTTAAGAATATCTACCATAAATTACTTCATCCCAATCAGTCATGGAGATGCCTATGAGGTCAAATATGTCTCCTTGATCTCTAGCTAATTTCCTTATTGGCTAAAATATTCCTTGTAATATTCTCTTGGGTGGTGCTCTGAAGAATAACTGTGCGCTGGTCCTACATACACAGAGGAAGAAATGACTCTTATTTGGCCAAGAAATAATTAGTGAGCTCAGTATCTGCCATTAATGATTTATTTAAGTTGGTTGCAAGAAAGAGCCTCCAAGGAAGCAGTGGACCGAGAGAGCCAGACAGACAGAGGCAGAGAGACAGAGGGAAACAGACACAGAGAAAGAGACTTTTTGAATGACTTAAACTTTTGAACAGAAGAGAAAAGCCCTCAGAGCCTGTGACCTAAAGGGAAACTATCTTGGACATGTCCCTTGACCTATAGGATTTTCAACACTACATACTTTACAAAAGACCTATTCTGAGTGAAACTGTTTTGTCTTTTATGCTTTAAACTGGGTTCTCATCTCATTCCCTGTTGAAGAGCAAATTACTTTTGGGTATTTTTTGATAGTTTCTAATCTGTAAAACTCTAATTTCTATTTGCTGTTTGATTTGGACACACAGGTTTACTCATTATTTGCCATTTGTGATTGTCTATTTTATAATCTGCTTCAGGTGGAAAGGAATTAAACATTGGGAGTATAAACAAAGAGTGATCAGGGAAGGAGTTTTCTTTCTGAATCACCCTCCCCCCAATAATACACTTAAACTAGAAATATTAGTGTGGCAGATAGCTATAATTCTAAGCCAAGAATCCTCTTGGATTTAGAAAAGATAGCCTAGCCTCAACTGTCCAAATCCTATCTTTACAGGCAGGGTCCTCTTTTCACTTTCTGCATTTGATCATTTGGTCAAGTCTCATGTTATCCATGAACCACACAACTCTATCTATCTATCTATCTATCTATCTATCATCTATCTATCTAGACAGCTCTACAAAGAAAGATATATATTTGTACATATGCATGTCTACATACACATACATATGTGTATATATAACATTTGTGTAAATATTTAATAGAGCCTATCTTGTGTTTTATCACTTATGAACTTCATGTTGTTATTCTTCGTTCCTTATAGCTATTCTATGGTATCTAGCTTATTGGAGTTTTCTCCCTTTCCCTTCCATTTCAATTGAAAGTTCTCTTGATTAGATTTGCAAAACTCAAGGCAAATACATTCTTACCAGCCTTTGTCAGGTGCACTCCATGCCTGGCCAAGAGTCTGTGATTCCTATATTTTAAGCCATGGTCCAGAAAGCCAAATTCCATTCTCAAATACCATCTTCTTAACCAGCTGTTCATTTCCCAAATCCGTTTTTCTCTTCTGTATTCTTTGTCTTTGATGGACAGCAGTGATGAAAATACCACCTGTGCCCCCTATGGTCTTTAATTTCTTGCCCAAGACTTCACAATCCTTGGCAATGTTTTCTAGATTCCTTCTGGTAGTATCACTTATGCCCACATGCATCACCAGAAGTGGGTGGCAATACTCCATCTTGACAATTTTGGAGAGGATATGTCATGTCTGGGATATATATCCCAAGAATACAAAAGACCTACTAAGAAGAGAGTCACCAACCATTACTATGATTCTCTTCTTTCTCTGACCCTTCCTAGATAATCTTTCACTTGATAGTACCTTGTAGTCTACTTTATTATTACTTTAAAAAAAAACACTCAACTGCTTCCTCTTTATAGGATCTGGCTTCCCCCTCTCTACATTTCAGAAAATGTCTTAAATTTGTGTTTTAGTTCTAAATGTAAAATAATCCTCCTTCTTACTCCTCAGGACATTCTTCCATTCTCCAAACTCTTGATTCAGGTCAATAATCAGCTATTCAGATTTTTCCATTGAAACTCCATTTTCTTTATAAAAAAAAAAAAACCTTGATTGTACCCGATAAACTAGGCATTAGAAAGTAATTCCTTGAGCCCCTTCATCTCCTTCTCCATTGTTAATTTTTTTTTCAATAGCAACCCATCAACCCTCAAACTATTATCATCCTATATTTATCCTCCCCTTAAATTCCTTTTTTTAAAAGTTGCCTACTCCAGAGAAAGAACTGTTGAAATTGTCTTTCATATAAGCGTATTTATGGTTTTATTTTGGGTTTGGGGTTATGTATGAGTGTGCTTTTATAACAATGATGAGTATGGAAGTGTGTTTTACATAACAATAAAAATTTTTTTTTTAATTTTAAGTTGTAGACACTGCTTTCACATCTCTACTCTCACCCCTCAGCACTTTGTAAACTGGCTTTCAATCTGATCACTCAACTGAAACTACTCTCTCCAAAGTTATCATCCTTTAATTGTCTAATATTATGGTCTTTTCTTATTCCCAATCCTCTTTCATCTATCTTCACTATACTCTTTGCCCTTCTGGTTTTTGTAACACTGCTTGCTTCTGGTTTCCTGCAATCTGTCTGGGTGCTCTTCTGTTTCCATTGCTGACTTTTCTTACCCCCTAACTGGAGCTATTCTCCAAAATTATTTCCTACACCCTCCTTTCTGCTCCCTCTCTCCTCTCTCTTTGTAACTTCATTAGATCGAAGAGGTTTAACTATTGTCTCTATACAAATAATCCCAAGACTACATATCCAGTCCATTTCTCCCCAAGTCTCAGTTCCATATCACTATTTTTCTACTGAATATCTCAAACTGAATGTCCTAGGAACATCTCAAGCTTAATGTCTAAAACTGAATTTGGTCTTTCATGCCCTAACTCTTCCTTTCTTCCAAATTTTGCAATTTCTTTCTAAGGTACCAATATGCTTCCAGTATCTCTTGTCTGTAATCATGGTATCATCAATTTCTCACTCTTCTTCATCCCACAAATCCAAACAAATCTCATTTCTTTCTAACTTCAAAACATCTCACATCTTACTCTTCTCCACTCACCCAGTTACCACCTTAATTCAATCTCACAACTTTTCACCTAGATTTTTATAACAGCATCCTAATTTATCTCCTTGTCTCAAATTTCTCACTAGTCCAGGGCATTCTACACAAAGCTAACAAAGTAATATTCCCTAAAGGCATATCTGATCATATGACTCTGCTTCTCAACCAATTCCAGTGACTCAATCAAATCTTATGTTTAGCTTTTAAATTTCTATGCAACTTAGCCCCAACCTACCTTTCTAGCCTCAGTGGGCATCACAATCTCTCCTACACACTACAATCTAATCATTCACCTTTTGTGTTTTTCAAAGAGCACTCCTATGTCTCATCTCCATACCCTTTTACTAGCTAAGAACCATGCCTGGAAATTGTTCCCTCCTGACCTCCACTTCATAGGCTATCCCTCTTTCTTTCTTTCTTTCTTTCTTTCTTTCTTTCTTTCTTTCTTTCTTTCTTTCTTTCTTTCTTTCTTTCTTTCTTTCTTTCTTTCTTTCTTTCTTTCTTTCTTTCTTTCTTTCTTTCTTTCTTTCTTTCTTTCTTTCTTTCTTTCTTTCTCTCTCTCTCTTTTTTCTCTCTTTTTTTCTCTCTCTCTTTCTTTCTTTCTTTCTTCCTTTCTTTCTTTCTTTCTTTCTTTCTTTAAAATACAGCTCAGATGTTGGCTTCTGCCTAAAGTTTTTCCTAACCCATTACTTAAATGTTAGTGCCCTCCCTCTGATAGTGCCTTGTATTTTAACTACTATTTGACTACTATATCTAAATATATATTCACATGTTACATATGGATATGTGTATTTATGTTTACTAACTTTACCTATATACTATATGTATTTTATATATAGTTATTGTCTACCTCACTAGAATTTAAGCTCATTGTAAGCAGGGATTGATTCATTCTTTCTAGATAGATAGAGATAGAGATTATAGATAGATATAGATATCCCTGGTGCCTAGCATAAGGAATAGCACAAAACAGGTGCTCAATAAACCTTTATTAACTGATTGATTAGGAGGACATTTTGAGCACCTTCATATTGAGCAAAAATAGCAGTCACTAGACTAGATCAAAAATCCAAATTCATAGTCTCCTTGCTCCACAAACTTACTGGGAATGAGAACCATTGTCCATCTTTGAAACTTCTCATGGATAATTACAACTCATCTTATTAGTACCAATTAGCACCAGCTCATGCTTTTTTAAAGCATCTCTTAATACCTTAAGAGCTGCGTCCAATTTTCTTTCTCTTTTCTTACTAACCTCTTATCAATTTTAACTTTCCTTTTTTCATTTACTTTACCCGATTAACTACCTTCTCCTTATTATTGTGTCTTCTCTCTTGAGATCCTTGTCCCCAATCTTATTTCTGCTTCAGATTGAGCCTTTCTCTTCTCTCATATTTTCTTCATCTTGAGTCATTCTCCTTCATTTCTCCCTTAAGTTCTCTCAAATTTCTTCCCCTTCTGTCACATCCTCAGCTTCTCAGATTTCTCCTTTTCTTCCTCCTCTGACCTGATTCACAATTTCAAAGTCCTCCAAATAATTTTCCTAACTTCCTTCTCATTCTTATGTGGCTACATTCCTCTTTCTTCTTCAGCACCCTTTTGCCACAAAATCTTCTCCTTAGGATTCTAGAAGTTATAGTTAATTCTCACATAAGTCCCATTTTCTCTATCCTGCCACTATTCTTTTTACAGGCTCTCCTTACCACCAGCTCCTATTTTTACAATCTCTCAACAAGTCATGCTTCTCTCCCTTCTCTATTCTATCCTCCATATATTGCTAAACTACTAATTTAAAATGACAAAAATCCCTAACTTCAAGGAGTTTGCAGTCTATTCGATCACAAGATGGACTAGACACATAAATAAGTGCAAAGACATTTGATGACAGAGAAAACTAATAAAGATAAGGGAATGCTTTACAGAGGCAGTAGCATCTGAGCAGAATCTTTAAAGAAGATTCAAAGGTTAATATGAGAAAAGAATTCATTTCAGAAATGAAGGAAACTACTCTAAATTCATGGAGGCAAGAAATGGAATGTTGAGTAGAAGGAATCATATTTGGGAGAGCTGTAGCACATGTGAAGAGAAGTTATCTGAAATAAATCTGGAAAAGTAGATTGAGGACAGATTGCAGAGGATTTTCAACACTAGAATGAAGAATTTATATTTTATCCTAGAAGCAAGCAGGCCAGTGACATGCTAAGACCTCTACTTTGGGGAAATTATTCTGGAAGCTTAGACTAGAGAGATACTGAAGGAAGACAGGCCAAGTAAGGTATTACTGCAACAGTCTGGGAAATAAATAATGGGAGTCTGAATTAAGTCAGTAGCTATGTGTGAGGAAAGAATAAGAGATCTGAGATATGTTGTGAAGGTACAATCAACATGACTTGTAAGCTAACTAATGGTGAAGTGGGTGAAGGAGAAAAAATGTCTAGAAACACTTCATGATTATGAACTTGAGTATCTGGAATAGCACCCATGGCCTCAACATAAATTTTGAAGTTCAGGGCTTTTAGAGAAGAGGAAAAGTAGTTAAGTTTGGGATATGTTGAGCTTAAGGTGTTAATGTGATGTCTAGGTGGAGATATCTAGCTGTCAGTTAGTGATGCTGAGAACAGGGATGTTGCCTTTTGCCTTTTTTTTCCCAGGACTTAGCACAGAACCTGCCACATAGTAGATGTATAATAAATGTTTACTGAACAACTGACAAGAGATGCTGAGTAGGAAGAAAGATAGGAAGGAAGGAAGGAAGGAAGGAAGGAAGGAAGGAAGGAAGGAAGGAAGGAAGGAAGGAAGGACGGAAGGAAGGAAGGAAGGAAGGAAGGAAGGAAGGAAGGAAGGAAGGAAGGAAGGAAGGAAGGAAGGAAGGAAGGAAGGAAGGAAGGAAGAGAGACAGAGAGAGACAGAGACAGAGAAAGAAAGAAAGCGAGCGAGAGAGAGAGAGAGAGAGAGAGAGAGAGAGAGAGATAAAAAGGCAGCCAGAGAAGTATAGAGGGTGGGAGAGGGACAGAGAGAGAAGGAGAGGCAACTAGGTAGTGGAGTTGATATAGTGCTAGGGCCTGAAACTAGGAAGACCAAAGTTCAATCTAGCCCCAAGTCACTTAACTTTTCTCAATCTCAGTTTTTTCATTTATAAAATGGGGGTGATAATAATAGCACTTACCTCTCAGGGTTGTTTTGAGGATCCAACAGATAATAATTATAAAGTGCTTAGCATGGTACCTGGCACATATGAAATATTAGCTATTGTTATTATTATGCCTGCTACACTCCTTTTTGTGGTAAGAAAGGAGGAAATGTGGGAAACTAATGGGGTGCCCATAAATTGGGGAATTACTGAACAAATTATAGTATGTGAATTTATACCATAAGTTGTCCAATTGTAATAACAATTACAACACCAGTTGTAATAGTATACCAATGTTTTCTAAGAAATCATAAAGGAGGCATTTGGGGAGACCTACGAACTAATATAGACTGAAGTGAGAAGAACCAGGAAAATGATTTACACAATAATAGCAAAACTGTAAAGACAAACTTAAAAGCCTTAAGAACTGTGATTAGGGGCAGTTGGTGCTCAGAGTCACGTACAAAGTATTTAGGACTGAATTTGAACTCAGGTCTTCCCAAATCCAGGTCTAGGGCTCCATCCACTAAACCACTAGCTCAAATCTCATTGATTAGCTAGATTCAATCAACCAAAAAGCCTTCAAATTAGCTATTTACCATGTTAGGCACTGTTCTAGGTGGCAAAATATAAAACCAAAAATGAAACACTCTCTATCCTCATGATCTTGCATTCTACTGGAAGAAGCAACACACTGACAAAAATTTATTACATACAAAGTAATTTGGGAGAAAGCACTAGAAGCTGGGCTTTTGAGGGGAGCTAGAGATTCTAAGCATCAAAGGGATAAGGGAAGAGGATAGACCATACAATATAGAAAGGCTTGGAGATGGAAGATGGAATGGCATATGTGAGAAACAGCAAGTCAACCAGTCTAGCTAAAGTATAGAGTTCACGAGAAGTAATTTGTAATAATCTAGGGAAGGTAAACTGGTGCCAAACTTTGAAGGCTTTAAATGCCAAACACAGGATTTTATAATATATGCTAGGGAGCCACTAATGTTCAAAGATACTCAAAGGGTGGTCATTGATGTCTCAATGCCCAATGGAATACCCCAGAGATCTGCACTTGGCCCTGTGACATTTTATGCTGTTATCAATGTCATGGATAAAGCATAGATAACAAAGTTATCAAATTTTTACGTGTCACAAAGTCATCTCTGGGCACTAGATAATAGACTAGATGTCAATCAGAAACCTAAAAGATCTTGAGGCACAGAGCACAGCTTCAAGGCTAGAGCATTTGGGCTGACTCTCATAAGAGGAAATTAAACATTGAGAAGTGTGTGAGAAATGTCAAGTCTTATACTTAGATAAAAAAAAATAACTCAACTTTACATGCATACAGTTCAGCAAAGGTAACATTAGCAGTTTGTCTGGAAAAAAAGACCTCTGTGTTTTAGTGAACTATAAGTTTAGGAGTTGACAATATGATGTAGCAGTCACAAAAAGCGGTCTCTTGTACTGTATTAAGAGAGGCACCGGACTTCCGGTTAAGATGGCGGCTTAGAGAAAGCTGAAGTTCAGATCTCCGGAAAACCCTTCCCGACCGATCTCAAACTAGAAGCTCCTAAGGCGCCGAAATTCAAAACGATCAACAGCACAGACCCTGGGAACCCTCCTCCTGGACCTGGACCCGGTTCAAAAGGTACGGCTCCCCTTAAAAGCCAGAACCCAAGATCCCTCGGACCTCAGGGGTAGGAGCGCAGAGTCCAAGGCTCCCGGAAGCGGCAGCCGCGCCGGGCTCAGAGAGCAGGGTCTGAGGAACAACAACCCTCAGGGTCTTCTACCCAAGTCCCAGTCCGGGTGAAAGTTACTGCCTGGGGCTTCCGCTGCAAAGAGCCGGTCGGTCAAAGAGCCGGTCGGTCCGGGTGAAAGTTACTGCCTGGGGCCTCCGCTGCAGAGAGCTGGTCAAAACAACAGCAACCCTCAGGGCGGGCAAGACAGCCTCACGGGCTGGATCCTGCTATCCAAGTCTCAGTGAAAGTCTGTGCTCTCGGAGCTTGGGGAAGCGGCAGCCCATCCCCCCGCAGGCCGAGGAAACAGCCTCACGGCCAGGGATTCTGAAGGCAACTTCCAGAAATCGAGCCAGGGGGAGAGTGTGGCCTCGTGGTCCGGCCCTTCCATTCCAGTTCCAGTGAGGCATATTCAGTTTAACCCAGGGAAAGTCATAGAACCATCTGCCCAGGACTAAAGCCTCTGATCACCAGACAAAGACAAGAAAAGCCAATCCTCCACGTTCAGAGATGACAAACTCCACAGAAGCACAGAAGCCCCAAAATACCAAGAAAAATAAGAAGAAAGGGGCGACTCTGGACACATTCTATGGAGCCAAAATACAAAATACAGAGGAGATAGAAGAAGATATACAAGAAAATTCTCCAAAATCTTCCAAAGGAAATAGAAACTCTCCACAAACCCATGAAGAATTTGAATCAGAAAGGACCAAAAAGATGGAAGCCCTCTGGGAGGAAAAGTGGGAAATGATGCAAAAGAAATTCACGCATCTACAAAACCAGTTTGACCAAACTGTAAAAGAAAACCAGGCTTTAAAGCAAGAACTAATAAAGCAAAGCCAAAACACCAAGAAATTAGAAGAGAACATAAAATATCTCACCGACAAGGTGATAGATCTGGAAAACAGGGGGAGAAGAGAAAATTTAAGAATAATTGGACTCCCAGAAAAGCCAGAAATAAACACCAAACTGGACATGGTGATACAAGATATAATCAAAGAAAATTGCCCAGAGATTCTAGAACAAGGGGGCAATACAGCCACTGACAGAGCTCACAGAACACCTTCTACACTAAACCCCCAAAAGACAACTCCCAGGAATGTAATCGCCAAATTCCAAAGCTATAAAACAAAAGAAAAAATCCTACAGGAAGCCAGAAAAAGACAATTTAGATATAAAGGAATGCCAATCAGGGTCACCCAAGACCTTGCAAGTTCTACGCTGAATGATCGTAAGGCATGGAACATGATCTTCAGAAAGGCAAGAGAGCTGGGTCTCCAACCAAGAATCAGCTACCCAGCAAAACTGACTATATACTTCCAAGGGAAAGTATGGGCATTCAACAAAATAGAAGACTTCCAACTTTTTGCAAAGAAAAGACCAGAGCTCTGTGGAAAGTTTGATACCGAAAATCAAAGAGCAAGGAATACCTGAAAAGGTAAATATTAAGGAAAGGGGAAAAATGTTATCTTCTTTTACTCAAACTCTCTTCTATAAGGACTACATTTATATCAACCTATGTATACTAATATGTGGGGAAAATGTAATGTATAAATAGGGGGTAAAGAAAGACCAAATAGAATAATGGTTCTCACACAAAGATTCACAGGGGAAGGGGAGGGGAAGAAAACTCCTATAAGAAGGAGAGGAAGAGAGGGGGGGGGGGTTTACTTAAACCTCAATCTCAGGGAAATCAACTCTGAGAGGGAAAAACATCCAGATCCATTGGGATCTTGAATTCTATCTTACCCAACAAGGGTAAGGAGAAGGGAAAACCAAGGGGGGGAGGGGGAGAGGGAGAACAAAAAGGGAGGGAAAGAGAGGGGGGAGGGGGAGGGAACAAAAAGGGAGGGACTAAAAAGGGAAACATCAAGGGAGGGGACAAGGGGGACTGATTCAAAGTAAATCACTGGACTAAAAGGTAGAGCCGAAGAAGAAAAGGTTAGAATTAGGGAAGGCAATCAAAATGCCAGGGAGTCCACAAATGACAATCATAACTTTGAACGTGAATGGGATGAACTCACCCATAAAACGTAGACGAATAGCAGAATGGATTAGAATCCAAAACCCTACCATATGTTGTCTTCAAGAAACACACATGAGGCGGGTTGACACCCACAAGGTCAGAATTAAAGGATGGAGTAAGACCTTCTGGGCCTCAACTGATAGAAAGAAGGCAGGAGTGGTAATCATGATATCTGATAAAGCCAATGCAAAAATAGACCTGATCAAAAGGGATAGGGAAGGTAATTATATTTTGTTAAAAGGGACTCTAGACAATGAGGAAATATCATTAATCAACATGTATGCACCAAATAATATAGCACCCAAATTTCTAATGGAGAAACTAGGAGAATTGAAGGAAGAAATAGACAATAAAACCATACTAGTGGGAGACTTAAACCAACCATTATCAAATTTAGATAAATCAAATCAAAAAATAAATAAGAAAGAGGTAAAAGAAGTGAATGAAATCTTAGAAAAATTAGAATTAATAGACATATGGAGAAAAATAAATAGGGATAAAAAGGAATACACCTTCTTCTCAGCACCACATGGCACATTCACAAAAATTGACCATACATTAGGTCACAGAAACATAGCACACAAATGCAAAAAAGCAGAAATAATGAATGCAGCCTTCTCAGATCACAAGGCAATAAAAATAATGATTAGTAATGGTACATGGAAAACCAAATCTAAAACCAATTGGAAATTAAACAATATGATACTCCAAAACCGTTTAGCTAAAGAAGAAATCATAGAAACAATTAATAATTTCATCAAGGAAAATGACAATGGCGAAACATCCTTTCAAACCTTTTGGGATGCAGCCAAAGCGGTAATCAGAGGCAAATTCATATCCCTGAAAGCTCATATTAACAAACAAGGGAGAGCAGAGATCAATCAATTGGAAATGCAATTGAAAAAACTCGAAAGCGATCAAATTAAAAACCCCCAGCAGAAAACCAAATTAGAAATCCTAAAAATTAAGGGAGAAATTAATAAAATCGAAAGTGATAGAACTATTGATTTAATAAATAAGACAAGAAGCTGGTACTTTGAAAAAACAAACAAAATAGACAAAGTACTGGTCAATCTAATTAAAAAAAGGAAGGAAGAAAAGCAAATTCACAGCATTAAAGATGAAAAGGGGGACAGCACCTCCAATGAGGAGGAAATTAAGGCAATCATTAGAAATTACTTTGCCCAATTATATGGCAATAAATACACCAATTTAGGAGAAATGGATGAATATATACAAAAATACAAACTGCCTAGACTAACAGAAGAGGAAATAGAATTCTTAAATAATCCCATATCAGAAATTGAAATCCATCAAGCCATCAAAGAACTTCCTAAGAAAAAATCCCCAGGGCCTGATGGATTCACCTGTGAATTCTATCAAACATTCAGAGAACAGTTAACCCCAATACTATACAAACTATTTGACATAATAAGCAAAGAGGGAGTTCTACCAAACTCCTTTTACGACACAAACATGGTACTGATTCCAAAACCAGGCAGGTCAAAAACAGAGAAAGAAAACTATAGACCAATCTCCCTAATGAATATAGATGCAAAAATTTTAAATAGGATACTAGCAAAAAGACTCCAGCAAGTGATCAGAAGGATCATTCACCATGATCAAGTAGGATTCATACCAGGGATGCAGGGCTGGTTCAACATTAGGAAAACCATCCACATAATTGACCACATCAACAAGCAAACTAGCAAGAACCACATGATTATCTCAATAGATGCAGAAAAAGCCTTTGATAAAATACAACACCCATTCCTATTAAAAACACTAGAAAGCATAGGAATAGAAGGGTCATTCCTAAAAATAATAAACAGTATATATCTAAAACCAACAGCTAATATCATCTGCAATGGGGATAAACTAGATGCATTCCCAATAAGATCAGGAGTGAAACAAGGATGCCCATTATCACCTCTATTATTTGACATTGTACTAGAAACACTAGCAGTAGCAATTAGAGAAGATAAAGAAATTGAAGGCATCAGAATAGGCAAGGAGGAGACCAAGTTATCACTCTTTGCGGATGACATGATGGTCTACTTAAAGAATCCTAGAGATTCAACCAAAAAGCTAATTGAAATAATCAACAACTTTAGCAAAGTTGCAGGATACAAAATAAACCCACATAAATCATCAGCTTTTCTATATATCTCCAACACAGCTCAGCAGCAAGAACTAGAAAGAGAAATCCCATTCAAAATCACCTTAGACAAAATAAAATACCTAGGAATCTATCTCCCAAGACAAACACAGGAACTATATGAACACAACTACAAAACACTCGCCACACAACTAAAACTAGACTTGAACAATTGGAAAAACATTAACTGCTCATGGATAGGACGAGCCAATATAATAAAAATGACCATCCTACCCAAACTTATTTATCTATTTAGTGCCATACCCATTGAACTACCAAAATACTTCTTCACTGATTTAGAAAAAACCATAACAAAGTTCATTTGGAAGAACAAAAGATCAAGGATATCCAGGGAAATAATGAAAAAAAACACATATGATGGGGGCCTTGCAGTCCCAGACCTCAAACTATATTACAAAGCAGCAGTCATCAAAACAATTTGGTACTGGCTAAGAAACAGAAAGGAAGATCAGTGGAATAGACTGGGGGAAAACGACCTCAGCAAGACAGTATACGATAAACCCAAAGATCCCAGCTTTTGGGACAAAAATCCACTATTCGATAAAAACTGCTGGGAAAATTGGAAGATAGTGTGGGAGAGACTAGGAATAGATCAACACCTCACACCCTACACCAAGATAAATTCAAAATGGGTGAGTGACTTAAACATAAAGAAGGAAACCATAAGTAAATTGGGTAAACACAGAATAGTATACATGTCAGACCTTTGGGAGGGGAAAGGCTTTAAAACCAAGCAAGATATAGAAAGAATCACAAAATGTAAAATAAATAATTTTGACTACATCAAACTAAAAAGCTTTTGTACAAACAAAACCAATATAACTAAAATCAGAAGGAAAACAACAAATTGGGAAAAAATCTTCATAGAAACCTCTGACAAAGGTTTAATTACTCATATTTATAATGAGCTAAATCAATTGTACAAAAAATCAAGCCATTCTCCAATTGATAAATGGGCAAGGGAAATGGATAGGCAGTTCTCAGATAAAGAAATCAAAACTATTAACAAGCACATGAAGAAGTGTTCTACATCTCTTATAATCAGAGAGATGCAAATCAAAACAACTCTGAGGTATCACCTCACACCTAGCAGATTGGCTAACATAACAGCAAAGGAAAGTAATGAATGCTGGAGGGGATGTGGCAAAGTGGGGACATTAATTCATTGCTGGTGGAGCTGTGAACTGATCCAACCATTCTGGAGGGCAATTTGGAACTATGCCCAAAGGGCGACAAAAGAATATCTACCCTTTGACCCAGCCATAGCACTGCTGGGTCTGTACCCCAAAGAGATAATGGACACAAAGACTTGTACAAAAATATTCATAGCTGCGCTCTTTGTGGTGGCCCAAAACTGGAAAACGAGGGGATGCCCATCAATTGGGGAATGGCTGAACAAACTGTGGTATATGTTGGTGATGGAATACTATTGTGCTCAAAGGAATAATAAAGTGGAGAAGTTCCATGGAGACTGGAACAACCTCCAGGAAGTGATGCAGAGCGAGAGGAGCAGAACCAGGAGAACATTGTACACAGAGACTAATACACTGTGGTATAATCGAACGTAATGGACTTCTACATTAGGGGCGGTGTAATGTCCCTGAACAACTTTCAGGGATCCAGGAGAAAAAAAAACACCATTCATAAGCAAAGGATAAACTATGGGAGTGGAAACACCGAGAAAAAGCAACTGCCTGAATACAGAGGTTGAGGGGACATGACAGAGGATAGACTTTAAATGAACACTCTAATGCAAATACTAACAACAAAGCAATGGGTTCAAATCAAGAAAACATCTAATGCCCAGTGGACTTACGCGTCGGCTATGGGGGGTGGGGGGGAGGAAAAGAAAATGATCTATGTCTTTAACGAATAATGCTTGGAAATGATCAAATAAAATATATTTAAAAAAAAAAAAAAGAGAGGCACCGCTTATTCCATAAATAAGGATAAGGTCTTCCTTTGAACTATACTCTGTGTTCTTCCCTACTCAGACATCTGCAATCCTGTGTTTGGTCCTGAGTACATTGAAAAGTATGTGTGTCCTGAGGAGGGAAGCCATTATGAGGGAAAAATTGAGTCCAAGTCATCTAAGGATCGGTCTAAAGAACTAAGGATGTTTAACCTGGAGAAGAGAAGACTAGGGGTATACAGGACAGCTGTCTTCAAGTATCAGAGAGAATGACATATGGTAATCATCTTTCCCCCTAAACGTTCCTCCCCAATTACCTTATCTCTTCTTTTATTGGGCAGCATCATCCTCCAAGTCCCTCATGCTGGCAAGATTCATTCTAGATTCTTCACTATCTCTCAGCCTTCATTGATCCAATCTGTTGCCAACACATGTCAATTTCATCTTTGCATCTCTCCAATATTCCCCTTTCTCTCCTCAGACCCTGTGATCACTCTAGTGCTTGGCCTTATTACCCCATATCTGGATTAGTGTAATAGCCTGCTTTGGGGTCTACCAGCCTCGAGTCTCTCCCTCCTCCAATCTACTATCCATTTAGCCACTGAAGTGATTTTCCTAAATCGGTCCAATCATGTCACCATCACCATCCCCTCTACTTAATAAAATTCAGGAGCTTCCTATTGCCAGTAGGATTAAACTCAAAATGCTCTGTTTGACATTTAAAGCCCTTCATAAGCCAGTCCCCTCCTCTCTTCTTTTTTTTTTTGGGGGGGGGGAATTAATTTATTTAGTCAATTTAGAACATTATTCCTTGGTTACAAGAATCACATTATTACCCTCCCTCCCCTCACCCCACCTTTCCCACAGCCAACAAGCAATTTCATTGGGTATTATAAGTGTCCTTGATCAGAACCTATTTCCATGTTGTTGGTGTCTGCATTAGGATGTTCATTTAGAATCTACAATCCCTAATGGACTTCTCCATTAGTGTCAATGCAATGTCCCTGAACAATCTGCAGGGATCTAGGAGAAAAAACACTATCCACAAGCAGAGGACAAACTGTGGGAGTAAAAACACCGAGGAAAAGCAATTGCTGGACTACAGGGGTTGAGGGGATATGACTGAGGAGAGACTAAATGAACACTCTAATGCAAATACCAACAACATGGAAATGGGTTTGAATCAAGAACACATGTGATACCCAGTGGAATCATGTGTCGGCTATGAGAGAGGTGGGGGGTAGCGGGAGGAAAAGAAAATGATCTTTGTCTCTAATGAATAATGCTTGGAAATGATCAAATAAAATATTGTTTAAAAAATGCCATAGCCAGCCCACTTTTCAGAAACTATCACCCTGCCATCAACAGCAAAGCAAGACCCACCACCAGCAAAAAAGATAATAACTCCACAGATGCTGGTTAGCATTTTTGGCAATATTTTTTAATTTAAAGAATGTACATTGTATTTTTAAGAATACAACTATTTCATGCTTAATAGGCTACAGTGTAAACATAACATTTATATGCCCTGGGAAACCAAAAAATTCTTGTGACTCACTTTACTGCAATGTTTGCCATTTTCAGGTATCTGAAACTGAACCGTCAATATCTCTGAAGTATGCCTGTATATGAAAGTGGTTGGACAGGCTTCATCTTCATCTTCAAGAAATCTATTTGTGCCAAATGCATAAGAAGAACAATAAGTGTGCAAAATGTGATTTTTAAATAAGTGACATATTTGATATTATCTGACTGGAAAACATTTGATAATGTTTGTGCCAATATACTTTAAATACAAATACATTACAATATACAATAAAATACAAATAATTGCAATTTTAAAAATCTACAATCCCCAGTCATATCCCCTCAATTTATGTATCCAAGCAGTTGTTTTTATTTTGTGTTTCTACTCCCTCAGTTTTTCCTTTGAATGTGGATAGTGTTTTTTCACATATATCCCCTCAAGTTGTTTAGGATCACTGCATTGCCACTAATGGAGAAGTCCATTACATTTGATTGTACCACAGTGTATCAGTCTCTGTGTACAATGTTCTCCTGGTTCTACTCCTCTCACTCTGCATCAATTCCTGAAGGTTGTTCCAGTTCACATGGAATACCTCCAGGTTATTATTTCTTTGAGCACAATAGTATTCCATCACCAATATATACCACAATTTGTTCAGCCATTCTCCAATTGAAGGGCATCCCCTCATTTTCCAATTTTTTGCCACAACAAAGAGCACAGCTATGAATATTCTTGTACAAGTCTGTTTCTTTATTATCTCTTTGGGGTACAAATCCAGCAGTGATATGGCTGGATCAAAGGGCAGACAGTCTTTTAGTGCCCTTTGGGCATAGTTCCAAATTGCCCTCCAGAATGGTTGGATCAATTCACAATACCAGAAATGCATTAATGTCCCAACTTTGCAACATCCCCTCCAGCATTCATTATTTTCCATAGGTGTCATGTTAGCCAATCTGCTAGGTGTGAGATGATACCTCAGAGTTGTTTTGATTTGGATTTGTCTGATTATAAGAGATTTAGAACACTTTTTCATGTGCTTATTAATAGTTTTGATTTCTTTAACTGAAAATTGCCTATTCATGTCTCTTGCCCATTTATCAATTGGAGAATGACTTGATTTTTGTACAATTGGTTTAGCTCTTTATAAATTTGGGTAATTAGATCTTCGTCAGAGGCTTTTGTTATGAAGATTGTTTCACAATTTGTTGCTTCCCTTCTAATTTTGGATGCATTAGTTTTGTTTGTACACAAACTTTTTAATTTGATGTAATCAAAATTATTGATTTTACATTTTGTGATTTTTTTTCTAACTATTGCTTGGTTTTAAAGACTTTCCTTTCCCAAAGATCTGACATGTATATTATTCTGTGTTCACCTAATTTGCTTATGGTTTCCTTCTTTATATTTAAGTCCTTCACCCATTCTGAGTTTATCTTGGTATAGGGTGTGAGATGTTGATCAAAACCTAATCTCCCCCATACCGTCTTCCAATTTTCCCAGCAGTTTTTATCAAATAGTGGATTTTGGTCACTAAAGCTGGGATCTTTGGGCTTATCATAGACTGTTTTGCTGACATCACTTACCCCAAGTATATTCCACTGATCTTCCTTTCTGTCTCTTAGCCAGTAGCAAATTGTTTTGATAACCACTGCTTTATAGTATAATTTGAGATCTGGGACCGCAAGGCCTCCTTCCTTCACATTTTTTTTTCATGATTTCCATGGATATCCTTGATCTTTTGTTCTTCCAAATGAACTTGGTTATGGTTTTTTCTAATTCAGAAAAAAAAGTTTTTTGGTAGTTCAATGGGTATGGAACTAAATAAGTAAATTAATTTGGGCAGGATTGTCATTTTTATCATGTTAGCTCATCCTACCCATGAGCAATTGATGTTTTTCCAATTGTTTAAATCTAGTTTTAATTGTGTGGAGAGTGTTTTGTAGCTGTGTAAATATAGTTCCTGTGTTTCCCTCAGCAGATAGATTCGTAAGTATTTTATATTATCTAGGATGATTTTAAATGGAATTTCTCTTTCTAATCCTTGCTGCTGAGATGTGATGGAGATATATAGAAATGCTGATGACTTGTGTGGGTTTATTTTGTATCCTACAACTTTGCTAAAGTTGTTGATTATTTCCACTAGCTTTTTGGTGGATTCTCTGGGGTTCTTTAAGAAGACCATCATATCATCTGCAAAGAGTGATAACTTGGTCTCCTCATTGCCTATTTTATTACCTTCAATTTCTTTTTTTTCTCTAATCGCTACATCTAGTGTTTCTAGTAGAATGTTACATAATAGAGGTGATAATGGGCATCCTTGTTTCATTCCTGATCTTATTGGGAATGCATCTAGTTTATCCCTATTGCAGATTATGTTGGCTGATGGTTTTAGATATATACTGTTTATTATTTTTAGGAAAGGCCTTAATATTCCTATGCTTTCTAGTGTTTTCAATAGGAATGGGCATTGTATTTTGTCAAAGGCTTTTTCTGCATCTATTGAGATAATCATATGATTTTTGTCAGTTTGCTTGTTAATATGGTCAATTATGTGGATGGTTTTCCTAATATTGAACCATCCTTGCATTCCTGGTATTAATCCTACCTGGTCATAGTGAATACCCCTCATGATCCCTTGCTGGAAGTCTTTTTGCTAGTATCCTATTTAAGATTTTTGCATCTATATTCATTAAGGAGATTGGTCTATAGTTTTCTTTCTCTGTTTTTGACCTTCCTGGCTTTGGAATCAGTACCATATTTGTGCCATAAAAGGAATTTGGTAGAACTCCTTCTTTGATTATTCTGTCAAATAGTTTGTATAATATTGGAATTAGTTGTTCTTTGAATGTTTAATAGAATTCATTTGTGAATCCATCTGGGCATGGGGATTTTTTTCTTAGGGAGTTCTTTGATGACTTGTTCAATTTTTTTTCTAATATGGGGATTTTTATGTAGTCTATTTCTTCCTCTGTTAGTCTAGGCAATTTATATATTTTGTAAATATTCATCCATATCACCTAGGTTGCCATATTTATTGCCATATAATTAGGCATAATAATTTTTAATGATTGCTTTAATTTTCTCTTCATTAGAGGTGAGGTCTCCCTTTTCATCTTGGATACTATCAATTTGGTTTTCTTCTTTCCTTTTTTAATTAGATTGGCCAGTACTTTGTCCATTTTATTTATTTCTTCAAAGTACCAGCTTCTAGTCTTATTTATTAAATCAATAGTTCTTTGAATTTCAATTTTATTAATTTTGCATTTGATTTTTTGGATCTCTAATTTAGTCTTCATTTGAGGATTTTTAATTTGTTCACTTTCCAGTTTTTTAATTTGTATGCCCAATTCATTGACCTCTGCCCTCTTTAATTTGTTAATATATGAGCTCAAGGATATAAAGTTCCCCCTGAGTACTGCTTTGGCTACATCCCATATATTTTGAAAAGATATCTCATTATTGTCATTTTCTTCAATGAAGTTACTAATTGTTTTCATGGTTTGTTCTTTAACCAATTCTGGAGAATCGTATTGTTTAATTTCCAATTCATTTTTTTATTTACCTCTCCATGTACCCTTACTAATTATTAATTTCATTGCATTGTCATCCAAAAAGGTTGCATTTATTATTTCTGCTCTTTTTCACTTGTTTGCAATGTTTTTATGCCCTAGTACATAGTCAATCTTTGTAAATGTGCCATGTGCTGCTGAAAAGAAGTTGTATTCCATTTTGTCCCTATTTATTTTTCTCCACATATCTATTAACTCTAATTTCTCTAAGATTTCATTCACTTCTCTTACCTCTTTCTTATTTATTTTTTGGTTTGATTTATCTAGTTCAGATAGAGGAAGGTTCAGGTCTCTCACTAGTATAGTTTTTCTATCTATTTCATACTTGAGCTCCACTAGTTTCTCCTTTAGAAATTTGGATGCTATGCCATTTGGTGCATACATGTTGAGTACTGATATTTCCTCATTGTCTATACTGCCTTTTATCAGGATGTAATTACCTTCCCTATCTCTTTTAACTAGATTTATTTTTACTTTGGCTTAGTCAGATATCATGATTGAGACTCCTGCCTTCTTTTTCTCAGTTGATGCCCAATAGATTTGGCTCCATCCTCTTACTTTTACCCTATTAATGTCTATCTTCCTCATGTGTGTTTCTTGTAGATATCATATGGCAGGGTTTTGATTTCTAATCTACTATTCTATTCACTTGTGTTTTATAGGTGAGTTCATTCCATTCACATTCAGAGTTATGATTACCAGCTGTGTATTTCCTAGCATTTTTATCTCCACTCTTAGTCCTTCCTTTTCTTCTTTCACTATTTCCTTCTATGCCACTAATTTGTTGTTAATCAGTCCCCCTAATACCCACCCTTATTTTACTTTCCTTTCTACCCCCCTTCCTTTTGATTCCCTTTACCGTCTTTAACTACCTCCCTACCCTTTCCCTCCCTTGTACTGCTTCCCTCCCCACTAATCCTTTGTTACCCTTCTACTTCCCTATAGGGTGCAACTCAATTCTCTGCCCTAATGTATTTGATTGTTCTTCCCTCTTTGAGTCAATTTTCAATGCACGTAAGAGTTGAGTATTTCCTATATCCAACCTCTTTACCCTTCCAGTGTATTAATGTTCTCCCCCCTCCCACCATGAGCTTCTTTGTGACATATAAATTTATCCCCTTTTGTTTCTTTTCCCATTTCTTTTAGTATTAACCTTTTTTTTAGCTCTAGTTGTATATAATGATGCATACATATTCCTATATGCATATTTATGTCTTAGTATTTCATCCTATACAGTTTGTCACTGTTCCCTCTAAGTGTAATACTTCCAGCTGCCCAGGTGGTAATTACAATTTTTAAGAGTTACCAATGACCTCTTATCATATAGGGATACATATAATTTTAAGTTATTAGGTCTCTTTAAAAAAGTTGGGGTTTTTTTGTTTTGTTTTGTTTTTCTTTTTTCCCTCTGTCTTAATTACATTTTGATGATTCTTTTGGGTTCTGTGTTTGGACATCAAATTTTCTGTTCAGGTCTGGTCTTTTCTTTACAAATGCTTGGAATTCTTCCATTTTGTTAAATGACCATACTTTCCCCTATAAGAATATAGTCAGTTTTGCTGGGTAATTGATTCTTGGTTGTAGACCTAGTTCCCTTGCATTCCAGAATATCATATTCCATGCCTTTTGGTCCTTCAGTGTAGATGCAGCCAGATTCTGTGTTATACTCACTGAGGTTCCTTGGTATCTGAATGACTTCTTCTTAACACATTGTAATATGTTTTCCTTGGTCTGATAGTTCTTGAATTTGAGTATAACATTCCTGGGTGTTGTCAGTTGGGGATTAAATACAGGAGGTGATCTGTGGATTCTTCAAATCTCCACTTTTCTCTCTTGTTCTAGAATATCAGGGCAGTTTTCTTGGATAATTTTCTGTAGTATTCTGTCCAGGCTTTTTCTTTTGTCATGGTCTTCCAGTAGACCAATGATTCTTAAGTTATCTCTCCTGGAACGATTTTCTAAATCTTCTGTTTTGTGAATGAGATGCTTCATATTTACCTCAATTTTTTTCATTCTTTTGATTTTGTTTTATAGTGTCCTGCTGCCTTGTGAAGTTGCTTGTTTCTCATTGTTGTATTCTGCTTCTTAAAGACTGGATTTCATCCCTAGAATTTTGGCCATCCTTCTTCTGGTCTGATTTTCTTTGGAGGTCATATTTCATCTTCTTTTCCTCATATTTCATCTCCTTTGCCTCATTTGCAAGCTGATTAATTTTGGCTTTCAAGACACTATTTTCTTGTTTTAGTTCAAGTGCCTTGGTTTCCAGATGACTTATCTTAGTTTTTAAGTTCTTTTCCCAGTTGTCTTCAGCCTCTCTTAATTGTGTTTTGAATTGTATTTTGAGTTCTTCCAGTGCTTGTATACAATTCACTGGGTTTTATGGTTTTGCTTGGAGTTCCCTCAACCTTCTGTTTTCCATTTGCTCTCTGTTCATTGCCTGTATAGAAGCTGTTGATTGTAATTTCTTTTTTTCTTTTTCTGTTATTTGCTCATATTTACCCCTTCTTTACTTCTTGCTGTTGCCTGAGCTCTTTTTCCTCATATTTTTTTTTTGTGTTTTTGGGCTTTTTGTTCTGCCTTCACCCTTGGAGTTTTGTCAATAAATCTCTCAGTGCAGTCTGTGGGGGAGGGGTGTTGGAGTTTGAGCTTCTTTGCGCTCTGGAAGCTTTGATGGGATTAAGTCCAGCAGTCTGTGGAGGAGGGGTTTTGGAGTTTGAGCTTCCTTGTCCTCTGGAGTCTTTGATGGGATTAGGTCTGGTTGGGTTGCTGGATATGCCCTGAGGACAAACCTCATGGGGTGGGGGGGGGGTGATATGGAGCTTCTCCATTGCTACAACTATGCCTCCCACTCTCTGCTCTGCATTTCACCTTTGTCTGCTTCCCCACTGCCTCCTGTGTTGGATGCTCTGAGCCTGGCACAGCTTTGCCTGCAAGGTACTCCCTCCAGACCGGTCCCTTTGCCTGCTCAGAGGTTCCAGATGCCTCCAGGGACTTTGCACTCTAGGTGGAGGAGGGGTCCCGGGACCTTCCTTCTTCCTTCCCCCTAAACTGGAGTATTCTCAAATTCCATCTTTTGGGGGAGTACCTTTTAAATTGAGTCTATCAGGAGGGTTCCTTGGCTCTGTCTTGTTATGTTTTATTTTCAGTCCCCTAGGAGCATTTAGTTTGCAATTGACAAGGAAGGATTTTCAGAGGTCTGAATGTTTGCTGCCTCTACACCACCATCTTGACCACACTCCCCTCTTCTCTTCTGAATCCCCAATATGTATTCTTCACCTTACACCTTACTTCCCAACAGGTACTCTTCTAACTACTGACACTGGCCTCCTGGCTATTCCACAAACAATATGTTCCATTTCTACATTCTGAGCATCCTCTCTGGCTATCCTCCATGCTTAGAATACTCTCTCTTCTGCTCTGATTATTTTCTTCCCCCATTTCTTTTTAGTATCAACTAAAATCTTACATTCTATAGAAAGTTTTCCCCAACCTCTCTTAGTTCCAGTACCTTCCCTCTGTTAATTATTCCCTATTCATTATGTATATAGCTTGTTTTGTATGTAGATAGATATTTCATATGTATATATATATATATATATATATATATATATATATATAAAATTTTTGCATGTTGTTCCCCCACCATTGGACTGTAAGTTCCTTGAGGGCAAAGACTGTCTTTTGCCACTTTGTACTTCCAGCACTTAACATAGTGTCTGGCACAAAAATAGATACTTTAAAAGTGTTTATTTGTTTATTGGAAGAGGATTAGGATTGTTATGTTTAGTCTAACAGGGTAGGACCAGGAGCAATAGATGGAAGTTACAACCAGTCAAATTTTGGCTTCATGACAATAAAAAATACCTAATAATTATAGATATCCCCCAAATGAAGTGTTCTACCTTGGAAGATAGAGAAAGAGGACTGATTCTTTGGGGGATGATCATTAAATCATATACTATAGTGGGGGCTCTTTTGGGGGCATAGGTTAGATTAGGTGGTTGTTAAGATCTTTTCAAACTCTGTAATTTTATGATTTTGTAAATAACCTTCAATCATATAGGGGAATTTCAATCCTGGAGGCAACATAGTTTTGGGGGGGGGGGGTGGTAAGACCCACAGTGGCATCATCCTTGTTGTTATCTGAGATAATGTAGAGATAAAGGTCCCCAGAGTTAAAGATGTCAAGTGAACCTGGAGACTAGAATGTTTTTGAGGACACCAACACAAATATTACAAACCCTCAGGATGGAGGCTAGTTAGACTGAGAGATGACTATGAGCTAGATTCTGAATTCCTTGAGGAAGGTAATCTGAAGCATAGAAGATGATTCCAGTATGAATATGATAAATGATATACCTCAAAGTAGGACAACTGGCTATGTGATGAAGGCATAGAGAAAGTCTAACAGTAGCCATAAGGAGAGGGGAGCATGCTGACCCTTCCTCCTAACCTCAAACATTAGGAGATATGATAGAAGGAACAACCAGCACTGCTGAGGGTACCTCATAGAGAAAGTCAAGTTTTTATAAACACAAGGCAATGAGGATAAGAGGAAGAGTTCTAGGATGAAGGAGAGTTTGTTAACAACTGACCAGGGCTTATAGAATGCAAAGTAGAAAGAAAGAGCAGAAAATAATAGGGTCAAGGGATGGATATGGATGCCCAAGATTGGGATGAAATTATGGAAAATATTAGTAAGAGGAGTGTGAGTCATCCCCTACAACTAGAAACTCCAGTGCTTAGTATAATACTTGGCACATAGTAGGCCTTAATTAATGTTTGTTGACTGACCAAGCCACCTAGATTAAGGGAGCAGAAGATAGAATTTGTCAATCAATTAGCAAGTTGCCTGGTGATCAGGGATTCAGTTAATCGGAGTGGGCAACAGGAGAATGAATGACAAGAGGAGTCAGGACAGTCTCAAAGCAACTGATCCCAGACAATATGTACCTGGTTCAGCCTATTCCCTCTATTCCCTCTTTTCTACCCCTTCACTATAAGCTTGTGGCAGGCTGCAGGTGAATCTAGAAAGCTTCTGGTCCAAGGTAGCTACTTTATTCCTCAGCTTGGGGACCAAGGCAGTGGGGTTGGGTAGCAGTCATGGTGATACCTCCCATTTCACTGTGCCAATAATTCTGTAACAGTGATGAGCAGGAACTGATTGGAAATTTGGTTGTTCAGTCATGATCTTGTGGATCATAGCATGTCAAATCTGTCCATGGGATTTTCTTGGCAAAGGTACTGGAATGATTTGCCATTTCCTTTTCTAGTGGAATGAGTCAAACAGAGGTAAATTCCTTGCCAAGGATCACACAGCCAGTAAGTATCCAAGAATAGATTTGAACTCAGGTCTTCCTGACTCCAGACCACTACTCTATTCACTGAGCCACCTAATTGCCTCCTATAACATGATATGATAGAGGACAAAGCAACTGGCACCTCAAGGATGTTGGCCACAAAATATATGCATATACAGATAGAGAGGAAGACCCTTCTATTGAGCCAAAATCTAAATATCAGAGGCATTCTTGATGTATGTACACTGGTAATGAACACTGGTCTTAGAAGGCTTGGGTTTGAGCTTGGTCTTGACACTTACTTTCTACAGGATGTCTTCCCCGTCTCCACTTAATTCTAGTGCCTTCCTTCTGTTAATTATTACCTATTGGTGACCTCAATGAGACTGTCAACTGAATTAAAGATTATTTACACCAAGCATGTGAAAACTTCCTCTGGCAGAAGGGACAGATGAGAACAATTTGTTCCAACAACCCTGAAGGCAACAGAAGTGGGCACTTAGAATCTTGATTAGACATCAAAGAACTGCCTTGCTTAAATCTAATTTATGTGCAAGTCAGAAGACCTCACCAATAATATCTTTTTGGTCCTCCTCTAGTACAAAGGACAACAACAAACCAACCAACCAATTTCCTATTAATCCTGTATATATATATATATATATATATATATATATATATATATATATATATATATTTGTTTCCCCCATTAGATTGTGAGCTCCTTGAGAAGAGGGGTTATTTTTTGGCCTTTTTTGTATACCCCAAACTTTAACATAATGCCTAGCACATAGTAGGAGTTTAATAAATGTTGATGAATTGATTGATTGCTTTCTAGGTTAGCAAGTATATGGGGTTAGCAGGGCTTTAGCTCTGAATACAGACACAAAATGAGATATAGGACCTCCACAAAGAGGATGAGTGAGTCTCTTTCCCATTGAGACCATCACACCTGCTCCTCCTCCCCTACCTGTGCTACTTCCTAACCCAACCACCACACCCAGAGTCCTATAACCCATACCAGTGCAGACACATCCACCATACCCCACGATCAAGCCTCCATTAACACTCATTCAGGGTTTTCTTTTGTGCTAGGATTCCATCACCATGATATTCCCCTCCCTAGTCTGCTTTCCCCCAATTCTTATAGAGATAAGAGATACATAGAATCTTCTTCTGGTTCATGTACACTGACAGTGTTCCCCCTCTTTAATTGTTTCTGCTCTAGGTGAAAGCATGTCCATTTATGACTCTATAGTTTAACAAGTTTGGACCAATCCATTCCCTTTTTCTTAGTCACTTTTTCTGACCTATAAAACGGGATATTAATACTTGCGGTATCTCCCTCACAAGACAGTCAGGAGGAAAGTACCTTGGAAACATTGCCATATAAATATGAGTTGCTGTCATCATCTCCAGGTAATTCCTCTCTACCAGCTCAGGCCTCTAGAGCTACACTGAACAAGCCTAATTCTTGTTCCTTAAGGTAATTTTTTGAATATTAGAAAAACAATCATGTTCCCATTTCACCCCAAAGACTTCTCCAAACCTGTGGAAGAAACCAAAGAGACATACAATTTTCTATGAATGCATTTGGAGACAGGTAGGATAGAGTGCCAGAACTGGAGTCAGGAAAACCCAAGTTAAAATCCAATCTCAGACACTTACTGGCTGTGTGACCCTGAACAAGTCACTTAACCCTGCCTGCCTTAGTTTCCTCTTCTATAAAATGACCTGGAGAAGGGGTAGTTAGATGGTTCCAAGAACAGAGACCCATTCCTGGAGACAGAAGGTTTACAATTCAAATCTGGCCTTAGACACTTCCTAGCTCTGTAATCCTGGGAAATGTCACTTCATCCCCATTGCCTAGCCTTTACCATCCTTCTGCCTTATAGCCAGTACACAATATTGATTCTGAGGTTATTTTTTTTAATGATCCAAAGAAGGAAACAGAAAACCATTCCCAGATATTAGCCAGGAAAACCCCCAAAGTGGTCATGAAGAGTTGAACAGTCCTGAAAACTTCTGAACAACAATTAATATGCTTAAAATCCATTGGGAAATTTATGTCTATGAAGCAAGCAGAGAACCAAATAGTATATATGATAATCAGACATTGAAACTGTAGGGTACAAGGAACAAATATAATTATTAAAAATTCAGAGGGGAGAAAAATGGTAGGGTAAAGGTAAGAATGGTAGTTGGACTGAATCTTATCAAAATGGGTCTGATAGAACTAAGCAGTTCATCAGAGTAAGTGGGAACAGCACAAGCCAAAACTTGGGTTAGGAATAATTTTGTTTATGTAGCTCTTCCCACCCCTTACCATGATGCCTGCAAATACAATATTATTTTGCTTTCTTCTAATTTTAATAGGTTGCCAGACCCTAGACAGGAAATCAATTGTTTATTGCTATCAGCATAGAAGAGGGGAAAAAGCCAGGGGTCCATGTTCTATGTTCCCAGAATGTGATTTATTTGAAACAAAGGGTGACTCACTGATGATCAGGACTGCTAAAGCACAACCCTTTAAACTGCAATCAGGTGCCTTGTAGAAGCAGGGATATTAGGATTCCTACACTAAATGCAGCCAGGAGGAAAAGCAGCCAAACAACCATTCCTCAAAACTGTTCCCTTCGGGGTTATGGAGCTGGATAATGGACTCACTTCAGTTCCCAATTAGGGCCAAGTTTGACAGAACTATCCCAACCTGTGACTGCCCGGCACCACTCAGCATCCTACCCTTGCTATACATGGGCCAAAGGTCTTCAAGCTAAAAAAATTTGAGCATGACTGCACATGTCTCCCAGTCAGAGCCCATGGATGGACATGGGCAGAAAAACCTGGGCTGTGAGATCCTGAATAAAAAATAAAAAATAAAACAGGCTGACAGCTGTTGATCTTTGTTTGGCTCTATAGCAGACAATGAAACACACCAGCTAGTAAAATGGACACTTCTGCATCTGACATCTGCCGTTATTCTCCTAAATACTGCTCCACATATACACATGCACTCATGAGGGATGAGGCATATAAAATAAACATATCTTACAGAAATAATATAACTAGGTTGATTTGACAGAATCCATGATTTTTTTTTCAGCCATGTAATTTCAGTCTTTGGAAGAGAATACTCTGTGGATATATTTTTAAGGGTTTTTTTTTCTTTTTACATATACTTTTTTCACCTGACAAGATACATCTTCAGTGCAGAGGAAGCGACACCCTGTGCTGGTGTACAGCACTGTCCTGTCTCTCATATGCTCCAAACCATATGCTCTCATTTCTTGGCCCCATGGAGACAATCCAGACACCAGACGTTACCACATCCCTGAAATCATTCTCCTGGCAACCCCCATGGAAGCTGAAGTTTCTGAGAGGAGCAGCTGCAGAAAGAGCTGCTGGGGAGAAAGAAAGAAAGAAAGAAAGAAAGAAAGAAAGAAAGAAAGAAAGAAAGAAAGAAAGAAAGAAAGAAAGAAAGAAAGAAAGAAAGAAAGAAAGAAAGAAAGAAAGAAAGAAAGAAAGAAAGAAAGAAAGAAAGAAAGAAAGAAAGAAAGAAAGAAAGAAAGAAAGAAAGAAAGAAAGAAAGAAAGAAAGAAAGAAAGAAAGAAAGAAAGAAAGAAAGAAAGAAAGAAAGAAAGAAAGAAAGAAAGAAAGAAAGAAAGAAAGAAAGAAAGAAGAAAGAAAAGAAGGAAGGAAGGAAGGAAGGAAGGAAGGAAGGAAGGAAGGAAGGAAGGAAGGAAGGAAGGAAGGAAGGAAGGAAGGAAGGAAGGAAGGAAGGAAGGAAGGAAGGAAGGAAGGAAGGAAGGAAGGAAGGAAGGAAGGGAGGAAGGGAGGGAGGGAGGGAGGGAGGGAGGAAGGAAGGAAGGAAGGAAGGAAGGAAGGAAGGAAGGGAGGGAGGGAGGAAGGAAGGAAGGAAGGAAGGAAGGAAGGAAGGAAGGAAGGAAGGAAGGAAGGAAGGAAGGAAGGAAGGAAGGAAGGAAGGAAGGAAGGAAGGAAGGAAGGAAGGAAGGAAGGAAGAGGAAGGAAGGAAGGAAGAGGAAGGAAGGAAGGAAGGAAGGAAGGAAGGAAGGAAGGAAGGAAGGAAGGAAGGAAGGAAGGAAGGAAAGAAGGAAAGAAGGAAAGAAGGAAAGAAGGAAAGAAGGAGTTATGTTTCAGATACTCTATTAAGTGTTTTATAAATAAAAACTCTTCTGATCTCCACAACCACCCTGGAAAGTCAATGTTATTGTTATGCTCATTTTTCAGTTGAGGAAACTGAAGGAGACAGACAGAGATTATGTGACTTGCTCAAAGTCAAACAGCTAATAAGTAATAAGGTCATATTTGAAATCATGAGGGTCTTCCGGGCTCCAGGCTCAGTGTTCTATCTTCTGTGCCACCTAGTTACCTCTAGCAAAGATTAGTCAGAATATAATGTATCCTAAGGTGAATAACCTAAATGAAAGATATGGTTCTTCAGTGAGAGCACAGTCAATATATTTCCCCACCATCATCTCTCAGTTTGGACAGGACAGATCAGAGAAGGAAGAGCTTAGGGGAACCCAGTAGAAAGGAGAATCCCAAATCAGCAGTGTTACCTTTCACACTATTATTTCAAAAAGGTTTCACATTGGAGGAAATTGAGGTAAACATAAGTTAAGTGATTTACCCAGGATGCATAATCATAATGTATTAGAGAGAAGATAGGAACTCAAGTCTTCCTAACTCCCAGATAACCTAACTATCCAGATTCGATAGTACTTATCACCTTAATTGTTACCTCAGATTCAACACTGGTATTTTCTTTTCTAAACTTATAATTTCTCATGTTTAAAAACATGGGAAGAGCAATATTGAGTGCTGAACCAAAGGTCACTACGGATTTCAGATTGTGCTGTGCTCCTAACACTGAAAATGTTGATGTTAAGAGCCATTCCTGTGAGATATCTTGATACTAATCAAACCTCAAGATTAATTGTTTGAGATACTAGGTTGACCTCAGACTTGAACTAGATATAGAGAAGGTAAACAAAAGAAAAACCATCTGAATAACTCAGACCTGTTATAAGCTGTCAATATGAGCTATCTACCCATAAAAATACATCTTTTCTAAAGAAAACATTTTTTATTCTAAAAGTTAGTCAGCAAATTCTCTTGACCACTCCATTCAGAACATCTGGGAATATTTTGCACAGAAGCATGGGCTATAAGCTATGTTTGCTCATGTAGAATTGATTCTGATACTGAAAAAGAGAGGAAAGGAATACAGTAAAATGCCAAGCTATTCAGTGTAATGCACTTTTCCCATGGGGAGTGACCAAGAAATTTTGGTCAAAAATCCGTACTGATTCTTCAAAAACCATTCCAAGGAAAGAACTGCTTAATTGTAATTGAATCCTTCTTAGAATGATCAAAGTATTTCTAGACCCATAAATGTCTGCTACAATTAGAACAGCCCTGCAGAAATTACTTGCAACACATGGATTGTTAGACACTATTGTTTCTAGTAATGAGTCTGCATTTGCCTCCATTGAACTTAAGGAATTTGTGGAAAGAAATATCATCCAGGTTGTGACCATTACACTTCAACACCCTCAAAGCAAATGGTCAAACTAAAAAACAATGGTAGATTCCTCGAAGCAAATTATTAGAAGAGAGTGGCCAACATGCTTTGCCATATTTTGCTCAAGATATTGGGTCTAGTGAATTTCAAATGATTTGATACTTTCAAACTTGCCTCAACCAGCTATATGTGTCCGTCTCTCATAGTTCACAATATTTGTCTTTGAGATTTTCAGCAGAACTTCTAGGCACTGAAATGTATTTAAGGGAAAGAAGTCCTAAAATCTTTGTTCTAATGGATTATCATTATGCCTCAAAAAGCAGAGACACCATTTTAGGAGGTTGGAATAGGTAACTTCAAATCTAAACCCTATTATCCAGGAGTTATACACTCCTGAGTTTAATACAGTGTCTGACACTAGTAGGTGCTTTTTAAAAACTTGTTGGTTCACTAATTGATCAATGGGAATAAATAAGGAAGATATTCTTTTATTCATATATATATCAAACATTTATTGAACATCAACTAATTGGAATACAATGCACTGTGCATTGAATTCTAATACCACACACAAGCCTGTCCTATACTCCAAAATTCCAAAATTACCTCTTTTTCATAATTCCATATTCACTGCAAAATTTATATTCACTGACCTTAGCAAAGAATGGTAAAGGAGGGAAAGAAACAAAATTAAATTCCATACAAAGGTGTAACAACATCCATTAGTTGCAAATCTGATAGAATTTTTGCAGTGACAATAAATCAAAGAGTATTATAAAGCACCTACTAATAAGAAAAAAATTAAATCAGGTATTAAGGTAGGCATAGGGAGTATTTGGGAATAAGGGAGCTTTTCCCATATTTCTTATAGAATCCATGTAGGCAAAAACCACCTTATTTCCCATAGATACATTCTAATCAATAGCCCAGAAACAATGATTACAATTTAAATAATTATCAGGTACAATAGTCCTAAAGCAATGCTTACAATTTAAATTATCATCAGGTATTAAATAATCAATAATTGAAATTCCAGGAAAAATTAATTAAAACCAAAGAGAGACAAATATGACCTACCAGTCATTTTTAAGAATGAGCTCTAACCCTATTTACAATTCAATTCAGTCTGTCAGTCAACAAGCCTTTAAGACTCACTCTGGGTGAGGAAATACAAATACAAATAGAAAGACAATTCCTCCTTTAACTGAGCTTACATTCTAATGAGGAAAAACAACACATAAAAAAATTGAAAGAAATTTCAGGAAAATAAAGGTATCCTATTGCCCTGCTGAGGCAAGGAAGAGGAAAGTCTAGAGTGTTCCTGGAGATAAATGAAGACATGGATGGCCTGGGTGCCTTCTTAAATGGAGGTTCTAGAAAGAACCATACACTCAAAGAGAGGTCTCAGGAGCCAGCAAAAGTGCCAGTAAAAAAGAAGATCAAATAAGATTTCCGCATAAGGTATAATTTGGGCTAAGCTAGAAATTTCAATAGACAGAAGTATGAGCATACTGGCATACTTATGCAAAGTCATTGAGGTGGGAAATGAAATTTCACTTATAGAGAAAGGCAAAAAGGTCATTTTGATTGAAATGTAAAGCATAGCAGTCTGGAAAAACAAATTGGAACTATATTGTAAAGGGTCTTAAATGTCATCCAGAGAAGTTGGTCTTGTGTCCTAGAAATGATAAGGAACCAACAAAACCTTTTGATTAGGACTGTGAAATGATTCAGCATGTGCTTTAGAAGTACAGGATCAATTTGGCAGCTATGTGGAAAATGGATTGGAGAGGAAAGAACCATTAGGCCAGAAGGCCAATTAGGAGGCTTTGGCAAATGAATAGCTAAAGGATATAAACAGTTCTCAAAAGATCAATAGAAGAAAAAACACCAAATCACTGATAAAAGAAATACAAATGAAAACAATTATAAAGTTCCATCTTTTCACAAAGATGTCAAAAACAAAAATGGTCATTATTAGAGAGAGGAAAGGGACAGGTGCTCTAAATTAATTGACTGATAGTGGAACTCTGAAATGGTCCAACCATTCTAGAAAATGCTTTGAAATAATGCCTAAAAAGAAACTCAACCCTTTGACACAGCAATAATATTAATAAGTTTATATTCCATAGTGCAAAAATATTTATAGCAACAGTTTTTGTGTACCAAAGATCTAGAAAGTAGGTGCCTATCATTTGATAGATGACTGAACAAATGATGGTATTTTAATGTAATATAATATTAATTATACCTGATGATAAATAAAATGTATATACCTTTTGACATAATGATTCTATTATTAGGTTTATTTCCTAAGGTGATTGGGGGAAAAGGAAAAGCATCTATGTATTCTAGAATATTTATAGTAGCTCTCTTTGTGGAGGCAAAGAATTAGAAGTTGAAGGGATGTTCATAAGTTGGGGAATGGATAAACAAGTTGTGGCATATGATTGTGTTGGAATTCTACTGGTGCTATGAGAAATGATGAGCTGGTTAATTAAAAAAAACATGGGAAGACCTACATGAAAGTATGAAGAGTGAAATGATCACAACCAAGAAATGATGCCTTCTCTAGTGCAGGAAGAGAGGAAGGGTGGCAGTTGCCTGGGAATTTTAATGTAACAAATTAATTAATTTAACTTTTTAATTATAAAAAGAAAAGATTCAGGACAATCTGGGAAATGTATAAAAAGTGATTCAGAATGAAATGAACAAAACCCAGATACAATGACTTCAATATTATAAAGAAAAACAACTCTGAAAGATTTAAGAATTAAAATAAAAACAATGATGAAACCATGATTCTAAAAAACTGATCACATTTCCCATCTCTTGGCAGAGTCATAGACCAATGATACAGAGTGTGAGAAATACACATCTAGTCAAAGTCAGTGTATTGATTTATTTTGCTAATTATGCTTGGAAAGTTTTTATTTTTTGAAGGAGTGGGAAGAGTTAAGGAAAGACAAGGGGACAATAGTAATAGTAATACCCAAAGAAAAGGAACAAAAATAAAAGATGATCAATGAACCATTTTTAAAACACAAAGAATAGAACAGAAGAAAATATTGAAGAGAATCCAGACAAGAAGGGCAGTGTTAGAACATATTATATTTTAAATATACTATTACAAAAACAACTATGATAATTGCAATTTATGGTTTTATATAAGGTTCTCCTTTCCTTTATTTCAGGAAATGCTTCATATTTTGTTGATATTTTTCAAGTTTACAACAGTAAAAAAACTATTTTTAAAAAGAAGATGTTGTAATCGTCCAGATGAGAAGTAATGACAGCCTTCCCTAAGATGGTCTCCATATGAATGGAAATGAAGCAGACGAGAGATATCACAGAGGTAAACCAACAAGACAGATATAGGGGGTGAGGAAAAAAATTATTCTGTGCCTCATCTTACCCAAAATGTTTCTACTTCAGCATTTAATAAGGAAAGTAACAAAGAAATCTGGAGTCACTCCTTTTTTCTCTATCTTATTCCCTCCCCTTTTCTTTAACATGTTTATGTCTTCTACATATTAATAATCTTGAATTTCTTTTTTCACCTTAGAAAACCAGGATGCTTGATCTCTGCAGGGTTGTTGTTGGAATTTGAGAAGACTGAAGCATAGACTGTATGGAATGAATTTATAATGTACTGCAAGGGAGGCCAAGAGCAGTAAACTAATATCGAGGGGCCATATTTCTACCAATGTCCTGCTAGTGCCACATGCTACCCAAGCAATCCAGTGTCATTTGGGCTCTGACTTGGAACTGATACACACGCAAATGACAAAGTCTCTTCACATTAAATTAGCTTAAATTGCAGAATAAATCCCTGTTTTCCTCAGAGAGATTCCCCTGATGCAGAAAGATGGGTAACGATTCATAGACAACGTTGTTACCTTTGTGTCTTTTTCTTTGATCTCTCTCCAGAGCAAGAGTCAATTCTGTAGACATTTTTTCAACTTTTGTTGGGCACCAAATAATTTGTTCCCCTCAAGTGTAATTGAATATCCTCAGATATTTGTTCATTAAAAGAGGAGAGGAAATATTCAGATAGAAAATAAGGGCTCTTTTGCTTTAAAAATCTGTCTTTTCCAATAAGAATTTGTACAAACTCCACACAAGAAGTCCTGTTTGATCTCTCTTTTAACTTTCCCATCATGCTCAGAGGTGTCAGCCACTCAGCCCCATGATATCTCCCTTATTTGGAGAGAAAATTAAAATATGAAATCCTCCACTATGTTCTGTGGGGTTTTATATCATTTGCTGAACTGTTTAAGTCTGGAATTAAATGAGCAATTCAGTGTATAACATGTTTGGGAGGGTTTGCTGGTGGAGGAATTCATCTGACAAGAGGATCATGTTTATTTTTTCTCATTAAACGAAATGATTGCAAAATGATTGCCTGACTGACCCTGTGCTCAGACTCTCAGCAATAATATATGTACATTTTTATATGTGTGTATTATACATGATTTAACCCCTGCTCTTCTGTTTTAAAGAACCCAAATAAGAATCATAAATTTTATGCATGTAATGTTGTCAAAAAGGTAGCATCTTTGGGATATCTTTCTCACTGCTATTCATGGAAAGTCATTCCAAATGTATCTTCAGTACTATCAGAAGTAGAAACTAGATTACTTTGTCCAGATTGTTATACCACTATTAATAACTGGTATTTTGAGAACTCTAAAACTTTCAAAGACTTTTGATGCATCCTAAATGGATCAGAATGGTGCAATAGAAAGAGTGATATTTAGAATCAGAGGACATGGGTTCTGCCTGGCTTTTCCACTGGCCTCTTACAATAAGAAAGTATATTCATGTGAAAAAAATTCAGGTACCAAATAAGGAAGAGAATTTGAATCAAGTCCTATGAAGCAGGAATTTTATCATAAAAATATACTACAGACCACTTAGGCAGAAAACAGAAATAGCTGAGAAGTTGAGAAACAGATAATAAAGTATAAATCTAGGATATAGTATTGATGGAAGGGAGGGGCAGGGTAAAAGAACTCAATTATTTGGACATCTGCTGGAAGAAAGTCTGTCTGTCTGTCTCTCTCTCCCTCTCTCTGTGTCCCTTGTCTGTTTTTCTGTGTGCCTCTGTGCATGTGTATTTCTCTCCATCTGTCTCTCTCCATCTGTTAAATTAATAACTTGTTGCCTTTCTTTAATGACAATAAAAATTTCATCTTTCAAAAAACAGCAGAACAACAAGGAAAATTCTCTTCTGGATATGATTTTTACCAACATGAAAGAACTGACTACTGAGGTAGAAATGAGAACTATGGGAGGAAGTGACCTTTTTCTGTTCCTTCCATAGATATACCAGGGAAGCAATAGGCTAAAAGCTACCCAGATCTCACTTCTTTAATTTAAAAAGAATCCCTACCTAACTGTAACTTCTTATCATTCTATCTCTCCCTGTGCCCCCACAACTTCCAATCCTTCTACCCCTAGGTGCTTTCTCAGATCATTACCCCTAGTCTGGAATCATTGTTCTCCCTTGCTATTGGCTATGGGCCCTATATTTAGTTCAATTCCATGCTATCATCTACTTGAATTTCTTGTCGCTTTGTTTTCCCTCAACAAACTTCAGCCCTGACTTATTCTTACCATCTCCTTGCTCACCTGCTGGTCAACACCTTTGGAGGAAGTCCCACGATCATATTAACCGTGAACATGCAAATTCATATCATCTTGCTTCAACTGGGCCCTCCCTGTAATAAGGAAATAATTTTATTCCTTTTTTAAGTGATTTTAGTTCCCTACAAAAGCTATTCAAAACCTTTTTTTCCCTTTCTCAAGTCTCCCACAGTTCCCCTTCTATCTTCTCTCTAAGCTGAGGATATTATCTCCTACTTTACTGAGAAAATGAAGGTCAAATATTGTGAGCTCCTTCCTTTTCATCTCAGAGTTCCTTGTCTCAAGCCCAAACTCTCTCCCACTTTCCCCTAGTCTCTAACCACAAAATAGTCTTTGACCTTGCCAAGGTCAGCTTCTTTTCTCCACATAGCCATGTTCCCACATACTCCCAACTTCTCCGGCAGATTACATCAACCATTCTCCTCTCTCTCTAATCTGAACCTCTCCCTATCTCTTGCTCCCTTCTGTATTGCCTTCAGAATTGCCCAACTTTGCCCCACTCTTTTAAAAATGTGATCTAGACCTCATCCCCTCACACTATATCCAATATCTCTTCTCCTTTTCCTCAGCCAAAGTCCTGGAAAAAAAGTTTTCTATATTCATCATCTCTATTTCTTCTCCTCTCACTCATCCATTTGCAATCTGGCTTCTGACTATCTATCACTCAATTTAAAATGCTCTCTCCAAAGTTACCAACAACCCTCATGTTTCCATGTCTCCATAGTACTTTTTTCAGTCCTCCTCAACCTGTCTGCTATATTTGACACTGTTGAGACTCCCCCACAAATACGCACAGAGACACACATGCTACTGCCCCTTAGTTCTCCTAGCTGTCTAACTTCTGTCTTCTTTGCTGGCTCATAATCCAACTATCATGGTCCCAACTGTAGGTGTTCTGCGAGGCTTTGTTCTAAACCCTCCTCCTCCACTCTCTCTAATCAGCTCTGACACATAATCATTTGCTTCTGCTTCTTCATGCAGGAGATTCACAGGTCTGTATATCCAGCCCCATGGTCTTCCCTGAGTTTCCACATCCTGGATTACATTATGAACACTTCAGTATGAAAATGCCAGATAGTTCAGCCTCACAAGATCTAAAGCAGAAATCAGGGTCTTTACCCACAAACCTGGTACTCTTCCAAACTTCCCTTCCTCTGATCAAAATACCACCACTGTTCCCCTCTCCTTGGTTTGTATCCTCATGCCATCATCCTAGCTTCCTCCTTTCCCCTTACTCCACATTTGCGACATTGCCAAATTCTGCTGTTTCTATCGCCATACCATCTCTGGATTCTGACCCTTCTTTTTCTCTTCTCCCAGAGTCACCACTTTAATTCAGGCACTTGTTACCTCTTGCTTATATTATTGCAACAGCTGCCTAATTGGCCTTCATGCCTCAAGACTTTCCCCACTCCAGTCCAGCCTCCACACAGCTGCCAAAATGATTTTCCTTAAGTGCAGATCTGACCACATGACTCCCCTACTCAATAAACTCCATTAGCTTCCTAATGTCTCTAGGATAAAATATACACTCCTCTGTTTAGCTTTTAAAGCCCTTCACAATCTGGCCCCAACCTATCTTTCTAGCCTCATTAGGCATTTCCCCACCTCCTGCACTCTGTGATCTGGCCAAAATGACCTCTATTTTACTCACACACAACACTCCATCTCCTGTCTCCATGTCTTTGCATCTGCCATCTCCCCTGCCTAAAATACACTCTCTTGTCCCTTCTGCCTTATAAAATGTCTCTCTTTCTTTCAGATGTAGCTCAAAAGCCACCTTCAGCATAAAGCCTTTCATAAAATTCCAACTGCTAGGGCCCTCCCTTCTAAATTAAGCCATTTTGTATTTAAATACAAACTAGCTTGTATTTAGGTACATTGTATTTATTCTCTTATTCTTTATTCTCATATATGTACTTGTTGCTCAACCATTAGAATGTAAGCCCTTTGGGGGGGGGGGAGTCTAGGAGGGAGGGAGAAAACATAGATTGCAAAAAAAAATCACAAAATAAATATTTAAAATTGTATCAAAATGTAATCTGGAAAAAAAACAATAAATGTTTTAAAAATGTAAGCCCTTTGAAAATAGGTATTATTGTGCCATAAGAAATGATGAGCAGATTGATCTTTTTTAATCTTGGAAAGGACTACATGAGATAATGAAGAGTGAAATGAGTAGAAACAAAAGAACATTATATACAACCACAGATTTAATATCTGAAGAATCACTTGTGAGCGTTCACCTCCAGAGGATGAACTGAGAAATGGAAACATGAAAGACATAATCCACCTATAAGTAACTGTTTGTTGGATGATGCCTTCCATGGTGTGGAGAGGAGAGGGAAGGGTAATTAAAAAAAAAAAAGAAAATAGGTTGTGTGATAATACATGTATAACAGACACTGAATTGCTTGCCAGCTTGGGGGGGAGGGAAGGGGGCAGGGAAGGGACAGAGACAACTATGATTATATAACTTCAGAAAATGTATGTGGAAATTTATTAAAATAATAAATAAATAAGATAACAGGTATTATTCTTTGTATTTGCATCCCCTGTTCCTAGCACAGTATATGACAGATAGTATGAACTTAATAAAAGTTTGCTAATTGATTGACTCCTTCCTAAAGTTTGATGATGAAGGAGAGATAAGGTGGACCTATATTACCTGACTACATTCATCCTAGATTTAGGAAAAAGTATATTTCAAAAAGTACAAAGAAAGGATAATCTGAGTTATATTATCTAAAATTCACCAAAGGAATTCAGCCCAGAAAAGAGAGGAAACTCTATTTGTGAATTAAAAAATTAAATTCAAAAGACACAATGAGAATTCTGATGAGGAAGAAAAAGTAGGAGGTGTTCAAAGAAACTGATATGGATGCACAGAGAATTCAGTGACCAACTTGGATTTTTAAGAGATATATGGAAGTAGGGAAATAACCAGATTAAAACCAAAAGCAAAAAGAGGAATGTAAGGACATGAGATGTTGCTATAAAACAAGTGTCTAGAGAGGTAGAATTCAGAAATATTTCAAAAATCAAATCTATCAGAAAAGGTACTGAACACCTGGAGAAGAACAAATGTTGCCATTTTGAGGAAAAGGAAAAGAAATAGTCTACAAATTATAAACTATTGAGTTTGACCTTGATATTTTTTGGCAAAATTCTAGAAATTATCATTTAAAAGGTAGTGAAATTATAGAAAAGGAAGCAATGACGTTCCTCAAGAACAAACCATGACAGAATAATCAAATTTCCTTTTTCCAGGATTACTAAATTGATACATATGAGACACACTGGTAGATGTAGTTTACCTAGATCTTGGCAAAATATTTGCTAAGTGGAAATTAGTATTTTCCTAATGGAAAAAAAAGTAGAGAGATGTGAACTAAATGAAATGTCAATTGGATGGATTCATAATCTGTTGAATGAATAGTCAGACTTAGAGATTAGTCATTAATGATGTGATACCAATTTGACCAGAGGTATCAAAGTGCCCCCAAGGATCTATGTCTGGCCCTGTGCTCCTTAATGTTTTAAATGATGATTTATGATGATTTGGATAAAAGTATAGATGGAATGTTTTTCAGGTTTTTTGAATGATATAAAGCTGAAAGAAATGGTCAACTCACTGAATTACAAAAAGAATATACAAAAAGATCTTAACGGGCTAAATCTAATATGATAAAATTCAATGCAGAAAAATGTTAAAATTTTATTTGTAGTTGCTTGGTCCTGTCTGTTCCTAATCCCATTTGGAGTTATCTTGGCAAGGATACTGGAATGGTTTGTCATTTCCTTCTCCAGCTCATTTTACAAATGAAGAAACTAAGATAAACAGGGTTAAGTGACTTGCCCAGGGTCACACAGATAGTGTCTGAGGCTGGATTTGAACTCAGATCTTCTTGATTTCATAACCAGTGCTCTATCCATTGTGCCACCTAGCTGACCAGGTTGTAGATCTTAAAGAAATCAACTTCAAAAGTACAAAATGGAGAGGTATGGTTAGATAACACTTTATCTAAAAATGATATAGTGTATTCAAGGTCACAATGAGCCAGTAGTATGATATAGTAGTAAAAAACCAAAGACCAAATCAAAACTATTACAGTCTTAGGTGCCATTAGGAGGGTCATACAGGAATAAAATGATAATCCTTCTATGCTCTGTTCTGGTCAGAACAAAACTGGATTATTGTGTTTGATTCTGAGTGCCACAATTTATGAAGGTTATATATAAGATGGAGAACATTCAGAAAAGGAAAAAAATGTTGATGAAGAACCTTGAGCCCATGTTTGGAGGAACCCAGTTAGTTAATTAGCTTGAGAAAAACTGATGGGCTACATGCAACATAGTGTAGTAGAATTGAACTTGGAGTCAGAAAAATTCTGGATCCAAATCTTGCCTTCAGTACTTATGACTCTAAGAAAATCTCCTAAATTCTTTCAGATTCAGTTTCCTTATCTATAAAATGAAGGGAAATAGTACCTACTTTTGGATTGTCATGAGTAGTAAATGAAATACATTCGTAGCACTTTGTAAATATTAAAAGAAAAGTTTGCAATTTTTATCTAAGTTCTGGCAAGTAGAAAAGAAATTAAATTTGTTCTGATCGATTCCAGAGGATTACACAAGAACTAATCTGTGGAAGCTGCAAGGAAACAACTGTAAGCTTGATGGTAGGGTGGAAATAGTTCCTAACAATTAAAGCTATCAAAATGTGGAATTGGTTGCTTCAAGATGTAGCAAGTTATTCTATTCTGGAGGTCTACAAGTAGCGTTCAGATGGTCATTTGCCTAGGGTTCCTTTTCTCATATAGACTGGACCAAATGATTGCATAGGACCCTTTAAAAACTGAAACTCTGTGAAGTCACTTCATTTTTATCATTTGCAAAATGATAGGATTGGACTAGATGACTTCTAAGGTTCCATTAAAAGATCTATGATCCTCTGAGCTCATTTGAGTCTCTCAACAATCCTGGGATTGTAAAATGAAGATTTGAACCCCAGAAGTCCATGGTAGTTCCCAGAATTCCCTATAATATCACCCTGAGTCTTCACCTGAGTGCAAGAACACAATTTGTATTTAAACTGACTCTCCACTTACTTCGGTCCTCTCTCCCTGCTTCCACTTCTAAGCACACGTGTCTCTCAAGATGTAGAATAAGTGGCTGTGAATGGGCTTTTCAGCCCTCCTAGGCACGTGCTTTCTTATTTTGTATTTTCTTTATTTCTTAATCTTTAATAAACCTCATAAAAAGATAATACTTTTAGCAGAGAAACGAATTTTAATTGTTACAGGATTGGTACAATAGATCTTATTTTCCCCACTATTCAAATGAAGAAATTAAGACTTAGAATTAAACAACTTCCTCGTGGTCACAAGGGGTAACTAAGTGGCATCATGGATAGAGTACAGGGCAGAAAGTCCAGAAAAGTCATCTTCCCGAGTTGAAATCGGACCTCAGACACTTACTAGCTGTGAGACCCTAGGCAAGTCATTTAACCTCATTGGCCTTAGTTTCTTTATCTGTAAAATGAACTGGAGAAGGAAATGGCAAACCACTCACTCCAGTATCTTTGCCATCAAGAAGACCCCAAATGGGATCACCAAGAGTTGGAAAGGACCAAACAACAAAAGCATGGTCACAAAGCAACTTAGAGTGGGAAGCAGAATTCAACCTCAAGTCTTCTTAATTCCAAGTCCAGCACTTCATCCACTTTGCTAGGCTGCCTCTCACTTTTGTAGATGCTATGTCTTTTTCCTCTGCCCTCCTCTTGTCTCTCCATAATATCCTTAAGAGAAGGCATCATAACTCTTAGTTCAGTTGAAGCCCCTTTCACTGGCCCAATAGGAGTTCTGATGTGTCCTTCTTTAAACTGGAGATCAATCAATGAGATTGATCCACAAGAGATGGAAACCTTTTTCACACCAACTTGTACTCTTCTGAACCGTTGGTGGCAACTTACCATCAGATCTTTTTTTTTTTCCTAGTTCCAATGAGCTCCTGTCAAAAACTGCCTACAAAAGGAACCCTCCTTAATCCCCAGAATGAATCTCAGCCAAGAGCTCAACTGGAGGGGAATATCAAAGGCTCAAAACTATTGAATAATTTTTACCATTTTTAACATTCAAGTCAGATCCTTAAGTATTTGTTGCAAACATGAAATGTAAAAGACTAGATGCTGTCTGCTGGGGGTGATACAAAGATGCTTAGGAAACAGTTCCTGAGCTCAGAGAGTTTGTGGTCAAGGAGGTAAGATCAGAAGCATAGCAAGTAACAATAATGCTAGGAACAATATGAAAGGGAAATTTTAAAAGATTAAAAAATGTCATCATTTCTGAGATAGAAGAGCTTTAAAAAAATCTGTGCACTGTTTGGAGTCAGAAGACCTAAGTTCATTTCCTAGCGCTTACATTTACTAGCTGTGAAGAAAAAAAATCCACAACCTCCTAGAGACTTGGTTTCTCCATCTATAAAATGGGGATAATTCTTACAGTACTTATTTCAAAGGGTTATTGTATGTAATTCACTCTAGGATTACTAAAGCCTTAAAAATGTGAATTATTGGCATCATTTTCTACTGGAGGACCTAGCGAAGCTTCCTATTAGATTCTTCCAAAAATGGAGCTTCTAAAAATGTTATTCATTGACAGCTGCAGTTCTACAAAAGCCAGGACATGCCTTTATTCCCACAGGTGTCATAGTTTATCCAAAGATGGAGAAATAAGCATACGGTAATGGGAATCATAGGATGAACCACTCAGACCTGGCAAACTGGCAATCATTTATGGAAATGGAATGAATTTTCTTTGTATTTGGCTAGTCCATGGATAAGATATCCCATCTCTTGCCTCTAAGAATTCTCTTTGGCTATACCCTATGCCTAGAAGGCTCTTTCTCCTCCACTCTGACTAAGGACCTCTTTGGCTTCCCATCTCCTATAGGAAACCTTCCCCAGCCCTTTTAATCCCAGTGCCTTTCCTTCATCAATTATTTCTTATTTATTCTGCATATGGCCTGCTGTTTATATATTTGTTTAAATGTTGTCTCCTTCATTAGATTATCAACTCCCTGAGGGAAGAAACTGTCTTTTCTCTATTTTTGTATCCCCAATACTTAGCACAGTGTCTGGCACATAACAGGCACTTAATAAATGTTTATTGAATTGAATTTTAAGTGCACAGACATTTTTAATTGGTCTTTTGAACAACCTCCTTTGTTAAAGAGCAACAGATGGGACACTAATATGCCACTGGTAGAACTGAGAATTAGTTCAATTCTTCTAGGCTCCAATTTGGAATTATGCCCCCAAAAAAGTAACTAAACTATCCCAATCCTTTGACCCAGCAAGCTCAATTGGGCTTATACCCCAAGGAAATCAAATATAAAACAAAGGCTTAATATAAGCCAAAATATTTATAGAAACATGCCGGAAAACATAAGAAACTAGAAATAAAATGGATGTCCATCAACTGGCAAATGACTGAAGTCTGGCACATGAATGAAACGGAATCTCATTTTAAGTAAGAAATTAGGTGTTTGAGAAATACAGAGAAATATGGAAAGATTTATATGAGCTGATAAGGAATAAATTAACCAGAACCAAAGGAACAATGTCTACAATGAATACAACAACATAAATGAAAACACAACTTTAAAAGGAAGTAGAGATGTTGGAGCATTAATCAGTCCATCAGTTGGGCATTTATCAAGCCACAACTACCTGCAGAGAAATCGGAGAGTATGAGGGTAGAAAGTTTTATATGATAGAGGAATCACTGTATTGTGCTTAGTTGCATTTCTTTGTTACAAGGAGGGACAGGTTTCAAGCTGGAGTATGGAGCACAGTGGGTATTCCTAGAAATTTATTAAAAAATTCACTTTCTTTAAACTTAAAGCAACAAAGTCAGAGATAATGATGACTATAAAAACATTCTTAAAATCTTTACTGCTATTGCCCAACCTGTTTGCTGATGAGAAGATCAACAAGGCTTTTTTGAAAGCTGTATAAGAGAAAAAGGTTAAAAGAAATGAAAATTTTGAATTTGACAAACCTATCTCAGGAGAAGAGGAAATGGACCCTCAGCCTCCTTCTTGAAATGATATTTTTGAAGTTCCCCTCCTAACACATTGAGTCTGATTGAAATTTCTATTAAAATCAAGATTTGTCTATTTATTTCGGTATAAAGGGTTGAAGGGTAATAAGGACAGGGGGATAAGGAAATTCCTAGTTATTTTCCCTATACAGATCTTGAGGGTTTGAACCAGGAAGTCTTCATTAGAAATAAGCTCTGGGTTCCCCTAAGGGAAAAAGGAGTCTTTATCCTAAAGATGCCACTAGTTGAGAGATAAGATCTTCTGCTGCTCAGGTAAAAGAATTGAGAAATATGTATCTTCATAGCCAACTTTTTTAACAATAGTCCATTCATTTCCCCCATACACAGTCTCTTGCTTTAGCAACTCTGGATTCAGGCTCCATGCTGTATATCTCCCTTTTGTCACAACATCTGAATAAGGTGGTTTTTCTCCTTTTTGTATAGCCAATTGCATTGATTTCAAATCTGGCCCCTCTGATTCCTTTAGTTTACAATGTTCACAACAGCTCTTGGTTACCCCCAACTGCCTTTTGAGCCTGACTAGAAAATTCCATACCATCCCCCAAAGTCAGCTGGGATTCCTTTTCCTCTTCTCCTGAAATAAGCTAGTCAAATTCAAAATTTTCATTTCTTCTTACCTTTCCCTCTTATACAAAGAGAAAACAAAATTCATCTAAAAAATAATTAGGCAGTGCACTAGGTAAGAGTCTGGGAGCCCGAGTTCAAATCCTGTGTCAGACATTTAAGAGCTATATGACAAGACATAATTTCTCTCATCTTTCTAGACAAATTACCTAATCTCTCTCTGCCTTGTTTCTTCATCTGTAAAATAGAGATATTAGTACCTACCTCATAGAGTTGTAATGAGGATCAACTGAAATAACATATGCTGTGCTTGGCATATCTTAAAATGCAAGATAAAGCTAACTATTACCATTAACAGGGCATCTAGGTGATACATCAAATAAAGCCCTGAGCCTGAAGTTGGGAAGATCTGAGTTCAAATCCAGACCCAGACACTAGCAATGACTCTGGTCAATCATTTAATCCTGTTTACCTCCGTTTCCTCATCCATAAAATGAGCTAAAGAAGTAAATAGCCAACTATTCTAATATCTTTGCCAAGAAAACCCCTAGTGGTGTCATGAAGAATTGAACCCAAATGATGGAGATTATTATTACATCTAAACTGTTGTCATCTTAATTCAATTCAAATTAACAAACATTTATTAAGTACTTACTATTTGCAAAGCATTACTGACTCTTGATTGGCTTTAGAATATACAACCAAGTACCCACATGAACCTTTAAGAGAGTCCTTTTTTCATGTTGTTTTTTTTTTAATCTCACCATTCATGAACTCAAACTAAAGCTTTTAATGCAGAACCAAAGAAAAATTGCATATTTGGTTTTCAAAGCCATCCAAAGCTTGATACACAGTGCCACATGGCAAGAAAGCTTGAGATGTTGAAGGTGTTGCCAGTCAATCCCATTGCTGCTTCCTTTCAGAAAGTGGGCAGCAGGTCGAGAACAGAGGTGGGAAATCTGACTCTGCCCTCTGCTTGCTGCCACCGTGTACATCCAAGCCAGCTAGAGAGCAGGCCATCCAGAATTAACTGAGGCCAGGTTCCATTCTCAGTCCATATCAAACATGGAGCATTTTAGGAAGTTGCCAGTGAGTAATGATGGCAGCCAGTCTGCAAATCAGCATTCAATTGCGAAAGACACTATTGTGGCAGGGCAAAAGGTAAAACATGCTCAGTGATGGTAAATCCATCCTTCAAAGGGATATCAAAGTCATCTTCCTAAAGCCCATGTGAAACCATGACACCAGCCCTCTCAAAAACCTCCATTGGCTCCCTACTGTCTCTAGAATCAAACATGAATTCCTCAGTCTGACATTTAGAGCCTCCCACAGTCTGGCTCCAACCTGCCCTTACAGTTTTCCCTCACATGTCTTCTCTCCTCAAAGAAGAGGATTTGGGGGAAACATAATGAGTTCACTTTTAGACATGTTGAGTTTATGATGTCTGTGGGACATCCTGAGATATCCAAAAGGCTGTTGGAGATGCACGAATGACAGTCAGAAGAGAAATTAGGACTATATTAAATAAATCTGGCAATCATCTACACAGAAGAAAGGATAATTGAATCTATCAGAGCTGATGAGATCATGAAGTAAAGTTGCCTAAGAGGAAAAAAAAAGAAGGGAGACCAGGATAGAACCTTGAAGGACCTCCAGGGTCATTGAGTGCAGCCTGGGTGAAGAAGCAGTGCAATGTAGGAAATTGAAGATCAGCCTTGAAGTCAGAAAGGTCTGTGTTTAAGGTAGTCAAAAGAGACTTCCTGGAGAAGATAGTAGGAAAAGAAAACTGATGGAAGAAGAAAGAGTCAAAGGACCTGCATTTAAATGTCACCTCAAATGTCACCTACCTACTTGGCCTCAGGAAAAAGCACTTAATTTCCCTTGGTCTCAGTTTCCTCCCAAGTAAAATGGGAAGGTTAGTGCTAGATTTGTCTGGAAGACTTGAATGGAAAGCTAGCTTCGGACACTTCCTAGCTATGTAGCCCTGAATATGTCACTCAATCTCTTTATACCTCAGATTCCTCATCTGCAAAATGGGAATAAGGACTACACCTACCTTCTCGAGCTATTATTAAGTTAAAATAAGATAACATTTATAAAGTACTTTGCAGATTGCAAAACATATAAATGCTAGATATAGATGTTTAGATGGCATATGAGTTCCCTTCTTTCTTTGAATCTATGACCTATGGAGTACAATCTTCTGATCATATGGAAGCAGAACTGACCAATCAGAACATGTTCTGTATTATTGGACAGCAGCTCTCATTTCAGGCCCTAACCCCAAGTAACACATTGTATTTACACTGTGAAGCATTTTCTTTGCTATAAATTAGGTTCAAAGAAGAGCACAAGATCTAAAGCTATGTAAGTATATGAGGGAGGCAGCTCAAACTAGCTCTAGGGAGATTGTTAACTACATTTTCATTGTGAGAATGGATTTAGGTTTGATTGATTGCTTTGCTGATTAAATAGGCATAAGAAAATGTTGGGAAAAGTTAATATTTAATGTTAGGAAATGTTAATAATTAATAATGCAGATTGACATTAAAATTATGTCATGGGTACTTTGCCCCACTTCCAGAGCTGATTGTTAAATATTTAACAGCATACCCCTAGCTGATTAGGACCTTTGTTGTTGTTGTCCAGTCATGCCCAATTTCTACATGACTTCATTTAGGATTTTCTTGGTAAAGATACTGAAGTAGTTAGCCATTTCCTTCTCCAGCTCATTTTATAGATAAAGAAACTGAGGCAAACAGAGTTCAGTGAATTGGCCAGAGAGTCACACAGATTGTAAGCTTCTGGGCTTGGATTTGAATTCAGATCTAGATGTGTAGGGACCCAGTGACCATTAAAGCCAATTCCTTCATTTTAGAGATGAAGAAAGAGATACCCACGGAGGTGAAATATCTAGTGTAAAGTCACACAAGTGGTAAACCATAGTCCTAGGACTCAAACCCATGTTCTCTGACTCCAAATCAGTATTCTTCCAACTCTACCATGCTATATCCAAGTATAAGCATTATTATCTCCATTCTTCAGATAAAAGGACCAAGACTAGGAGAGATGAAGTGACTGGACCAAGATCTCCAGGCTCATAAGTGACAGACCCTGTACTCAGACCTAAGCTTATTTACTCTGGACTTTACACTACAAAGTACTTCTTGATTTGCAATTTCTTGATTTATTCACTCCCAGATCACACTTCCAGAGAGGCTCAGGCTAACATCCTTAAAATTATCTTCCACTCACAACTCTTTCTCACACCCCCACTTCTGATCAGTTGCCTCTGCCACATCTTGTCTATTCTACTTGCATGGCATCTCTTGAATCTATCTCCTTCTCCCTGCTCCTGCTGATACTTCTTGCCTACAGTCTTGTCATAGCCTCCTAAATGATATTTCCAAAGCAAAGGTTGGACTTTGGAACTTCCTGGCTCAAGAAATTCCATGGGATACCTATTACTTAGAGAATAAAATGCAAACTCTTCTGATTGACATTTAGAGCTCTTTAGAGTTGTTCCAGACTCCCTTTCCAGAAAGTTCCTTGCCTTGGATCCATTACATTCCAATCAAATTTGCCTTTTTGCTAAACCCCACAGACTACTGTCCATCACCTTTGTACAAATTGCACCCTCCCATGCCTAGATTGTCCCCCCCTCCTCACCTCTGACTCTTAGAATCCCTACTGTCCTTCAAAGCTCAACTCAAGGGCCATCTTCCCACATGAGGTCTATTCTAGTCATCCCTTTGTTACTAGGACTTTGTCTTTCTTACCCCAGAAATTACTTTGCATTGTGGTTTTTTTTTCAGTCATTTTCCAGTCATGTATGACTCTTCATGATCCCATTTGGGATTTCCTTGGCAAAGATACTGGAGTGTTTTCCATTTCCTCCTCTAACTCATTTTTTAGTTGAGGAAACTTAGGTTAACAGAGTTAAGTGACTTGCTTAGGGTCACACTGCTAGTATCTGAGGTCACATTTGAACTCAGGAAAATGAGTCCTCCTGACTCCAGGGCTAGCATGTTATCCACTGTGCCACCTACCTGCCCTACTTTTTATTTACTTTGCACATATTTTATATTTACTCATCTATGTATGAGTTGTTTCCTTCAAGTAGAATGCTCTCTAAGAGCAGGGGCCACTGTTTTTGCCTTTGGATCCCCAGAGTCTGGGGCTGTGCCTTGCATATAATAATAAGCATAATTGCTTATTGAATGAATGAATGGATGGGTGGATGAGGCAGCTTGACAGAGTTGACAGTGCTAGATTTAGAGCCTGGAAGATCTTAGTTCAAATCTTACTTCATACTCTTATCTACTATCAGCAAATGTCTTTATCTCTCTAGTTTTTGTTTCCTCATTGTAAAATGAGGAAATCATATCTAAGCCTTCTATCTCATAGAGATATTGTGAGCTTTAAATGTGACAAAGTAGGAAAAACACTAGATAAGTGCCTATTATTATTACACAGTTTTACACAGCATTTGGTCATCTCTGGGATAAGCAAAATAAGAGACTTTTTAGAACTGGGGAGAGCCGAAGAGAATCAGGAGTACATTTCCCAAACACTGCTGAGGAAGAAATAGACTCCAAGGGGTTGAATGACTAGCACAAGGTCACATAGCTAGTTATCCACAAAACACTGACTAGCAGCCAGGTCTCCCGACTGCTGGCCCAGGGCTCTTTCCAGTACACTCCGCTGACTTCTTGCATCTGATTCATTTCTGAATGCTGGAAGGACGTCAGGTTTTCCATACACATGAAATATTATTGATGCATAGCATTCTCCTGAAAGGCATCCTTTAAACGCCTGGCTGATGCTCTGGGACGGAATGAAGTGGTTTCTTTCCCCTCAGCATCTGTACTCCACAACCCGCTGGCCTGGGAGCTGCTTCCAATGTTCACTGCAGGCTAAAGCCCAGAGCATGTATGCTGCTGAAGGCAAGGCACAATTAGCTCTGTTTCTGCACTAAAAGATACAACCAGGAAATCCATAAATTTCATAGGCTCATAAAGATTTATCATTGAAAGTGTTGAGCTCGGCAGAATCCAAAGTGTTGAACTTCTTCCCTTCACTAATGTCAATCTTCCCCATCTCTCTTTCTCTCTCTCTCTCTCTCTCTCTCTCTCTCTCTCTCTCTCTCTCTCTCTCTCTCTCTCTCTCTCTCTCATTTTGCTGGGAATTGGGAGGGGGACAAATGTCACATGAAATGCATCTTTTATGAGAGAGGGGAAAAGTTAAAATAGAGAATTTATGGAATTCGTCTAGACAAGCACAGAACTCAAGGCTCCCTGTTAAGTCCATGAAAATGTTAATGGATGTGGCGTCAGCAGATTCCCTCACTTTCTCATTTATCTCTTTTTAGTGCAAAGAGTAAAGCAGTAGATTTCTTTTGACAAGGTTAATGCTATAAAGATTTAGAACAAGTCCTACCTTTCATACATATGATATCATGCACTGTACTCATGGGTAATTATGAAATATGCTATGAGTTTCCTCATCATCAAATAAGGAGAAAAGGAAGGCCTAGGCTTGGAGGATGGAAACTCCATTTCTACTGGTTTATGTAAAAGCTTTTGACAGCAACCCCATCCCTACCTCAGTGGCCTCTTCCTTGGAAGCCTCCCCAGGGACCTGTTCTCCTAGTATCTAGAATAACAATTTCCATTTCGATTAAGTGTTAAGACGTAAGAATTTCATTATGTTCACAATAATCCTAGGCAGGTATCGGTGTAAATAGATTATTTAGGGAGGATTAGCACTGCCTTGCTGAGCCATTTTCCAGGCTGCATATCCACCTTCCATTCAACTCTTACCTGAAGCTCTAAGAAACCATAGTATGTGTAGGAGTCACATCCTGAAGAATCTATCTCAACAAGCTGGCTAACCCAGACTGAGGAGCATAGGCAGGGCTCAAGCCCATTGTTGAGTTGGGGGATGTCTCCGCCAAGCATGGGAAGACTTTCCCTGGTAAAATGGGCAGATGTGAAACCAGCAGCCGTTAAGATGGCTGAAGCAGATGCCGCAGGGCACTTAGAGCTTGATTTAGACACAGAAGAAGCCAAAATCATTCATTGCATCTCCATCCTTTGCCAGGCATCCTGCCTTTTGTCTTGACACTGGACCTCACTGACTCCTGGAATATAGTGAGACTAATGATTTTTTATTGCCCTGTCTCACAAATCCAATCCATGTAGGCAAGTCAGGACATCACCCTGAGATGTCACTGGTCCTCTTCAAAACAAAGGAGGAACAATAATTACAGGTAAGTATTTGAAAGAAAGGAAGAGGTATTGTTGATGTTTGGGTCCCATATTGCTCAGGCAGATGACATAAGTAGACTGAAGGACACTCTATAGAGAAAGCAGTTGATTCAGTGGTGTCCATGCTACATAGATGCAGAGGAGAAAGCAAAGGGAAGAAAAGAAAGGTGGGGTGAGTAGGAGAAAAAAATCAGGAGGAGGAGGAAGGGGAGAAGAGAGGGAAAAGGAGAGGATTTGGTTAATTTGGTGAGAGAGAGAGAGAAGAGAGTGTGGAGGAGGGAGAGGAAGGGAGGGAGGAAGAAAGGGGGAAAGGAAGGAGAGAAAGAAAGAGACAGACAGACAGACAGACAGAGGGAGACAAAGACAGAGTGGGAAGGAGAGAGAGAAGGAGAAAGGAGAGAGAGAGAGAGAAGGGGGGGAGTGGAGAAGAGGAGGAAGTGAGGGCGAAAGAATAAAGGAAGAAGGGTCAATAGTGAGTGCACTACCATCATCACTACTACCACCACTGGTAGTAAGTGGCAGAGCCAGGGTTAAACCCAACTCCATTAACTCCAAATCCAGGACTCTTTCCACTGCACCATATTGTTTCCCCTCTTGCCTGTCTCAGACAAATGCTTGTTGGATTGAATTGGAATGATTGAATTAGACAACTCCAGGATTTTAATATCAAATTAATAAATTGTTTAGGACAGAAATATTTTAGCTTTCTTCATGGTACTGTATGCTCAAAATTGCAATATGTCAATAATAATCACTTGAAAGGGATTTCTGGAGTCTGTTCTTATGGAGATTATGTCTGTGATAAGAACATACAAAGTCTTCCAGATATTAGGCATCCCACAGTGGTCTCTCTTTTCTTGGTCTGTCTATTAAGAGACACTTCTTGATCCCTTTCCAAGTTCACCTTGGTGACACCACCACCCAGTCTTGCACTTGGAGAGGAGGCTATGATCAAAAGTCTCTGAAGTTCCCGAATCTCACAAAATATCTCCTGCTGAGAAATCAAATTGTTTTCCTCAAGAAGGACAATTTGCACATATAGCATCTAAAGTTTCTGAGGGTCACTTGAGTTCAGTCAATGACCATAAAAATGATCAAAAGAAGTTCCCCTTCCACCATAGGAAAAAAAAAAAAACAACTTAAATTCATGAGAAAGTCTCCCCTGCCTCACCAGGCTTCAAGAGCTATATTACATCTATTGCAGGCATGACATTTTCAACTTAAACAACATCCCTTAATTTGTGCTGACTAGGGACAAAATTGAAAAAAGGTAACAGAAGTACACAGTATTCATGAACTGCAGGCACTGAGCAGCTGAGGAAAGCCTAGGAAAAAATCTCAGAGTTTCTCCAATAGGATCTCCTATTATATAGAAACACAAAGGAGATAGTGCTAATATCAAATGAATTGGAACACAAGTTAGAACTGGAAGGACTTAAGAGAAAACTGAGACCGAGAGAGAGGAGATTATGTACTCAGAAACACATGGCTTAGAACTGGGGTTCTTAATTTGGGATCTGTGTATGGACAGCGAGAGGGGAATTACATATTTATTTTTACTTCACTCTAACTGAAATTTAATATTCCCTTCAATTATTTAAAAACATTCTCAAGAGGGGTCCATAGGCTTCACCAGACTGCTAAAGAGGTCCATGACCCAAAAAATGTTAAGAACTTGGAAAGCTTGGAAGTAGTAGTGCCAGGGTTTGAACCTAACTCCCAAATGTGCTACACTGTCAACTAACTTCCCTAATATAGCCTAATATGCTCTGAAAAGAAGGGGTTGGTTTTGGTTTTGGTTTTAATTTTTGCCTTTATATCTTCGGCACCTCTCGCTACTATATCTTACCAATAATCGTAATAGTTGACATGAGAGTGAACTTCAAGAATGTTTTATGTAGATTATCTTATTAGTTCCTCACCACATCCTGGGAGAAAGGTACAACTGCTATTATTCCCATTTTTGAGATATTAAGAAACCAAGTCTCAAAGAGACCTCAGTTTCCTTATTTGCATGGGAAGAATAATACTAGCTGAGCCAATGAAAATCAATTTGACTGCTACAATCCCAGATTCCAAAGATACCTGTATATATACTAAGGCTTAATAAATCCTGAGACCAAGCATAATCCTCTCCATAGCTGATTGCTTGTATGATGCATTTAGAGTTGTGTCCTGGGTCTCTGTCCTCAGTTCCTCATTCTTTATTAGATAATAAAAAACACCCTCATTTCAGTGATCCAGATTTCCCTACCACCTTTCCCCATGAATGATGGGGGCAGTGTCCTATTAATACTACAATGGTTTGGGGTTTGGTTGGTTTGGTTGGTTTTGGTTTTGGTTTTTGGCTAAACTTCTGTATAAATTGAGCCCTGAGGGGCTTTGGGCTTCCAACTGGAGTGTGGCGAATATAATCACACACATAAGCCACACCACTCTGTGCTGCCTCTAAGTAAGGGCAAGAGGCTCCAAACCTATGCTGCTCTATGTTAGCATCTGTTCTTCTCCCCTTGTAAGTAGGAATCAAGTTTTACGTACTTTTTAAAAACCCTTCCCTTTCATCTTAGAATCAATACTGTGCATTGATCCCAAAGCTGAATAGCAATAAGCATTAGCAATGGGGATTAAGTGACTGGTCTAGGAAGCATCTGAGGTCACATTTGAACCCAGCACCTCCTATTTCTAAGTCTGGCACTCAATCCACAGAGCCTTTCAGCTGCCCCTGGAATCACATTTTATTAATTGCTATTCTCACATGGAGCTGTTGCTCTTCATTTGAATTACTCCTTCCCATTTTTCACTACCTAACTACTATCTCACAAGGTTGTTGTAGGAAAATCTCTTTATAAACCATAAAGCACTATGGAAATATGAGCGATTTCATTATTGTCATGAAGCCAGAATCCCAGTGGATGCTGGCTAGTATTAAGAATGGTGGCAGGAGGGAGGAACAGAAGGAGAATGACAATAACAGAAAAAAGCCTCCATTTACCCTCAAGTAAAATTTTTTTCAGGGACACTCATACAAATGACTTGTGCCAGGAAAAAAAAAATGTTGTTATCCATTTGAAGGGGACCACTCTTATTTTTTTTTTAACTTTTGCCTTCTGTCATAGAATCCATATAGAGCAGAAGAGTGGTTAAGGCTAGGCAACAGGGGTTAAGTGACTTGGCTGGCATCACATAACTAGATCAAATTTGAACCCAGACCTCCTTTCTCTAGCCCTGGTTCTCTATCCACTAAGCCAACTATCTACCCCAGTTTTTATTTTAAGAAAAAATTTTGTTTATGCGTTTTGTTTTTTATACCATTGTAACTTGCCAGTAACTATCACCATATTCCACACACAAAATTCAATATTTTTAAAAAATTAAAATCATTCAGCAGAACACACTAGGGCAATGATTATCTCTGCGAGTGCATGCAACATACCACTCCTAGTCTATCACCTCTCTATTAAAAGAATGAAGTGTATCTTATTATCAGTTCTCTGGAACCTAGACTACCCAATTCATTTAATCTGAATTTTTATATATTTAAGCTTCGTTTTCATTTACACAGTTGTACTCATTGTATAACATTGTTACCTTGGTTCTACTTTCTTCACTCTGGATCAGTTCACAAAAGCCTTCTCATGTTTCTCTGAATTCTTCCTATCCATCCCTTCTCATAATGAAATAATAAGTTATTATGTTCCTATGCCAACATTTGTTCAGCTTTTCCCCAGGACCCATTTTGTTTTTTTCATCTCTCCTCTTTCGCTTGATCACTGCAGAACTACACCTTTGATTTGAAGACTATTACATACCCCCTAGATACACAACCGGACACTAGTTCTGAAGAACTGAGCATAACAGAGCTCTCTCGGGGCATGTGCACATATTCTCTACTGCTTCCATTTCCAACACTTAGCACTGTGGGAGCTTGAAGATCAAGATGCTGGAAGCAGTCCCCTTTTTGCTGCTGAGTAGGAAAAACTGATGACTCAGTCAACCTTCAAAACAGCAGTGACTCTACCTTTATTTCTTCCCTTTCTTCCTTCAACGCTTCAAGTGATTTCATCTAATTCTAAACTCAACCATAAGGGGTGGGAAAAGGCCAATGGAAATGATGACCTAATGATCATATCACAGCTTGTTTTAGGCTGTATCTTTTGTGTTTGTTCTTTTATGATCTCCAATGAACTGGCAGCCATCCCAAGATGGATTTTTGGAGGCTGCCTTGTGAGTTCAAGAGTTTGGAGGGTCAAAAGAAGAGAGAGGCCATAGACCTCTGCAATTCGTCTTCCAGATCAGAAGTTGATAAGGGAATTGTTCTGCTATCTCAGACCTCAAGCATCAGCTTCCTCATCTCCAAACCTATACAACCTTGAGTCATGTACATTTGTTCTGCCAGAAGTAGGCAGGAACTCACCCCCATTACATATGCAAAGCACCATAACTAGACATAAGACCTTAAGCTTTAAAAACCACTGATTATATCAGGAGGACAAGTAGGTAACTCAGTGGAGAGAATGACAAGCCTGAAGCCCGGAAGATTCATCTTCAGGAATTCAAATCTAGCCTCAGATTCTTACTAGTTATGTGATCCTAGACAAGTTATTTAACCCTGTTGGCTTCAGTTTCCTCATCTATAAAATGAACTGGAAAAGAAAATAGCAAACCACTCTAGTATTCTTGCCAAGAAAATCCCAAATGGGATCATAAAGAGTTAGTCACAACTGAAAAATAACTAAGAACAACAAAAGGAGGTTCTACCTTTGTATTATCTGAAGCTATTTTGCTAGGCAATGCTGTTGTTCAGTCATTTAAAGCTTTGTTTTCCTCTTCATGACTCCATTTGGAGTTTTCCTGGCAAAGATATTAGAATGATCTGTCTTTTCCTTCTCCAGCTTCTTTTAGAGATTAAAAAAACCAAGGCAAATGGGATTAAGTGACTTGTCTAGGGTCACAAAGCTATTAAGTATCTGAGGCCAGATTTCAACTCAGAAAGATTAGTCTTCCTGACTCCTGGCCTAGAACTCTATCCAAATGTACCAATGAGCTGCCCATTCTTAGACAATAGACACCTGAAATAGTAAAAGTGGCATGTTTTTATGCAGTTTGCTTTTGATCAGCTTTCTGAATGGTAGTGCAAAATGAGAAGACAAGCACTTATCAAAAGGTTCAATAATCTGTAATTCTCCTCATCCTATCAGCAGAAGTGTCCCCAGAGCATGGGAAATTGGAATACACTAGGTCAGAGCAAGCCCCACTTTGTTTCTGGTAACAAGCATCTGGACATCACAATGAAGACAACAGAGAATAAAATGGAGATTGTTTTCTGAGCTGGTGCAGAAAGTTAGAAGGAAAGAAGAGGAAAAGAAAAGAAAAAAGGAAGGTAGGGAAAAGGAAGAAAGGAAGGAAGGAAGGAAGGAAGGAAGGAAGGAAGGAAGGAAGGAAGGAAGGAAGGAAGGAAGGAAGGAAGGAAGGAAGAGAGAAAGAGAGAAAGAGAGAAAGAGAGAAAGAGAGAAAGAGAGAAAGAAAGAAAGAAAGAAAGAAAGAAAGAAAGAAAGAAAGAAAGAAAGAAAGAAAGAAAGAAAGAAAGAAAGAAAGAAAGAAAGAAAGAAAGAAAGAAAGAAAGAAAGAAAGAAAGAAAGAAAGAAAGAAAGAAAGAAAGAAAGAAAGAAAGAAAGAAAGGAAGGAAGGAAGAAAGGAAGGGAGGAAGGAAAGAAAGAAAGGGAGGAAGGGAGGAAGGAAGGAAAGGGGGAGGGAGGAAGGAAGGAAGCAGGAAAGGAGAAAAGGAACAAAGAAACATAAATTACTGTATATTTCATCAATCCTTTCACATATAACTTGCAGGCCCACCTTTAGGACATTATATAACACCTCCAAAGATTGGTAAATGAATGAATGAACATTTATTGAGTACTTATTATATGCAAGCACTATGCTGAGGACCGGGGAATTTTTAAATGAGATGAATATATATAGATATATGTGTGTATGTATATATATATATATTTTTTTTTTCCCTAAAGAGCAAAAACCAAGACCCAAGAGAATGCATCAGAAAGTCAGATGTAGGTGCCCAGAGTTCGGTAGGATATATTAATTAGCAAGGCAGGGAGTAAGGCTTGGAGGACTTTAGGATGCTGTGACAGGACAGATGGTGAACTCAGATAATCTTCCATTATACTGGAATGCATTCATATCCCACTTCATCCAAGTAGTAGAAATAGTCCTTTCATTATTCCTTTCTGACCAGTCTTTAAGATCTGAGGAAGCTAGAGGGGAGGGGGTCATTGATCAAAGGAAGGGTAAGAGAGAAAACTATATTAACAGCTATGATCTTATACAAGTTCATAGATAAGAGCTGGGAGAGCTAAGTTCCTAAAAAGGTAAAATGATTTATCCAAAGCCACACAGCTAGTAAATAGCAGAGGCAGAATTTAACACAAATCTCCTAGTGCCAAATTCAGTATACTTCCCATGATACTTCTCTTAACCTGGGATGGTAGTGGTAACTGGGGATAGCTGCCCCCTAGATACACTAAGAGGATCTTTGCTTCAATCTTATGGGTTTCTGTGCTGTCTATGATTTTGTTTGTGTGGGAATTCTCTCTACCAATTCAGGTAGCAAACCCCCTACTTTTTGGTAGATTGGTCTCTCTGTAAAAGTTTCCACAGCTAAAAAAACCATTACTTTATTGCTGATGAGCTACTATCTTTCCATGCTTACCTAGATCCAGGTAACAGACAACAGACCTACAATCTATCCCAGGGCTCACAATCAGTCTTTTAACTCAATAATTCCATTCACTTCAACTAAAGTGAATTAAACTTTTTTCTATGTCTAATGAACTGTTTTAAGGACTAGAGATGCAAACACAAATAGAAAAGCAGCACATTCCCTGCCTTCAGTGAGCTTATATGTTACAAGAGAGATAAATATATATTATATATGCATATTATAAGGGTTAAAATGGTTTGACTAAATTTGAGTTAAAGAAAAGATTGTTGTAGTCACCATATATAACAATTAAACTATGAGTCAGTAGGCTATTTAGTATCTTTATTTACAACAAGGTAGAGATATTAAAGTAGGAAATATAGGAAGGAAGTAGAAAATATTGCCTAGCTAGTTCTAATCCTAGTGCTTCCAGACCATAAATGCAAATCTGAATCTCACCAGTTCACAAGAGTGTCTCCAGTCAGGCATTCCAACAACCAAAAACCACAAAGGGCAGTCTCACACTCCAAGGAAGCAAGAGTCCCTCTTCAGAGTCTCCAATGCATATATGTGTGTATACATGAAGTCTATACAAAGTAATATTAAGTATAATCAGTAGCCTAGGGTCCTCCCAAAATTCAAGGTTCATATGGAATGAGTCTGATCTTAACTCAAGATTATCAGATAATTTCTTTGGTTCATTATGCCCCATTTTACAAGGGAACTCTAGAGAAATCTCCAAAATAAAACTTAAGTAAAGGCAGCGTCTAGGTTTCCCCAAATGTGAGTAATAATGCCTCCAATTCCCATACTTGCAGTAAAAATACACAAGGAATATTGAATACTGAGTATGATAGACTTAACCTTACCCCTACACAAAAATGTATGAGATATCAACAACTCGTAAGAGCCTATGCATAAGCATAGGAATGCATATAGTACTCAAATCACTCATTAGATTACTCCTGCAAGGGGTACAGGGAATGTTTCCCCTTCTGCAATCTCCTCCCATGGGATCTGCATGGTCTGAATAACCAATAACAATAGCAGGATTGGTGAAGTCCAGTTCTCTTGACCCACTAGAGCAATGATGGCAAACCTTTTAGGAACCTTAGAGACCGAGTACCCAAACTGCGACCTTCATGCTGCATGTGAGCCCCCACCTTACCCCAAACAGGGGAGGGAGGAAGAGCTCCTATTGGACGGCTGGACAGAGGGGTGGGTGATATGAGAAATGTCCTCAGGCACATGTGGAAAGGGAAAGGGGAGCAACCCCCTCAGACATACATGCCACAGGTTCGCCAACATGGCTCTATTGCATGAATTAGTTCTTCAACTAAGAGAACAATTTGCTGGTTTCCTTTTCTATTATCTTCTATCTATTTCTATTCTTATTCTCTCTAAAAATCAATTCCTTTCTAAAAAGTAGTCATTTGAGGGGATCTTCCTTGAGCCCCAATTCTTGAACTTGAGTATTCTTCAAATTGATTTTATGCACAAAGTAACCTATGAGTGAAAAAGTACAAACTCAGGAGCTCACCTTTCAGATAAAACACTTGCTTACCTCTTCCAGTACTCTGCAGAAACTCTTATCAGTTCTCTATTTTCTTAGATGGGCAAAATGTAGTCTTGGAATTCTAGGCTCTGGACTGTACTCAAAACAGAAATGTAACATATACCTAGAACTCGAGATCCTGAAAACTCAGATCACCTGGGCAAGAATGTAAAAACACACCATATGCTTCTCCTTCAAGTTGGCATTAACTGTTCATGAGGGAACTAAAGGAAAATGAAAGATAGACCACCCCTCCCCTCTTTCAAAACAAAGGTTCATTCTACTGTGCTCTGATCTTAAAGACAAAAGAGACAGAGTAAAACAGAGACAGAAAGAACTCAGTCAGCTTATTGACAAGAAAGGATGACTCTTGTGAGAAAAATAAAGTTGTCCTGACTCCCAATGACCAATTGTCTTGGAGGCAGCTTTAGTCACTGGAAATCAATCAGTGCCAGTGGTTGGGAGTTGCCTTCAGATTACCCTCTGAAAAAGGTGCACAAATATTGTAATATAATCAAGTTGACTGGGGAACTCCTCAGGTTGATCAGGAATAGTCTTGGATAATAGATGACATCTGAATTTTAAAGTCTGAAGGAAGCTAAAATCTCTGGAGGTCAGAAGTGAAGAGGGTTCATTATCAATCTTAGGATCATGGATTTAGAGTAATAAGGGGAATTAGAGGTCATCAAATCTGATGCTGATTATAAATGAGGAAACTTGGGAGTACATGGGTAGGAAAACAGAGGATATTATACCAGGTACAGGAACCAGATATTTGCAGGAATAGAATTGATATGAAGGGCCTCCTAGATCTTTCCTACTTGGTAGATCCTGTTAGATCTGGGGCACCACTAGCATAGCGTTTGCAAACTTTGGACATTATCATTATACCAGAAAAGGCATAAGTAAAGGACTTTCCAGAAAGATTTGTGGATAAAATGAGATAATAAAATTATTAGTTCTTGGAAAAAGCTAAAAAACATAAAGTTTGTAGAATGATCCAGTGGAAAAAGAATAAATTTATTACCAAGCTTTATTAGTAAAGTTTGTTATTGTTGTTGTTTATGAATACTACAAATCCATAAAAACCCAAGCCCAGCCTTTTCCAGAACTCAAGAAACCCAGATGCACTAGCAAATTGTATTTCTTCATTTGTCTGGCTGTCACAGTGAGATGAGACAAAAAGAAAGGCAGAGGATTTTTTTTAAAAGAATGGGTCCTGTAACACATGTACTCCTATGACATTTTAATGATAATTGTCTTTAGAAGGGCTTTGATTCTCCCTGCTAAGCCTAAATCCCCCATACAGCTCTGATTTTCTAGTAGCTGAACAGAGACTCATTAACAAGCTTTAGACCTGCTTTACTCTGCTGATGACCTGTTGCCATGGAAGTGAGCACTTCTACGGTACATCACAGGCAAGAAATATGGACCCATTATCACACCATTAACTTATACTTAATAGACTGGGGTTCATCACCCCTTTCTCCTGATGAGATGTAACCGCGTGAACCTGCTCCACCCAAAGTTTTACTCATCAGTCATGACTACTACATAGCGTCACTGAACAAAAGGAAGAGAAAGAAATGTGACCCCCATTTTCAAGTGCTAAGTATCAATTGTAAATCATTTGAATTTATCAAAAACTTTGGTCTGTGACATTTTCATAGAAAAGGGTGAGTTTAAGGTTTAAATATCTAAGATCTTTGTCACCAGCATTATCTTATACCAAAGTTACCCCTGTAACATTTTTGTTGGAATTATGGATAAGCTTCTTTTTGGTTCATTCTTCCAATTATATATAAGAATATAAGAGTAAAAGTAGTACCTAGGCAAAATTATAATCTTCATGTAATTTAGAGCTGGAAGCAATCTTAGATATCACTGAGACTAATTACAGATGAAGAAGTTGAGACCCAGAGACATGAAGAGAAGCAATAGGGAAGCAATCTACCAGCAAAGCCCACACAAGCCTAAAGGAATCTCTCAGAATGATTAGAGATGGCCAAAGATATTGCCTTCATGCCTTCTGATCCATACAGAGGCAGGAATGGAGAACCTCAGATCTTCTAAAGGTGAATTGACCTTTCTTCCTTTTCAATACTTTTCTCCTTGCTCTCAAAACTTCCTTCTTCCTCACTCAACAAGTGCCCTAGAGTTCTGATTCTATCCTTTGGCTTTATTCAACTCCCACTATAGCATACAGAATGGTAAGATAAAGTGAAAAAGAATACTGGATTTGGAGTTTATGAAATATGATGGAAGAAGATAGTAAATGAGCATGAGAAGTTAAAGAGAAAACAAAAATACAGGAAAAAAGAATATGAGAACCATCTAAACCAGACCATGACAAGAAGATTTATAGATGAAAGTGGGAAAAGTTTTTAAAAATATGAAAATGTAACAGCAGTCTTTCAGAATTTCTATAATAAAGAATACTTTTATTACTAATAACATAGAGTAACACTATGACTTAGCACCTCAACTAACTACCTAAGAATTTGGAAGTGATACTAAAGGAGATGTGGACAAAAGCTATAGCAGATCAAATATACACAGAAGAAATCCATGAAGAAAGCAATATTATTTTTAATAATGCATATTTTATTTTTCATATTTTTTCAAATTAGATGTAGATACAATTTTTAATATTTCTGACATTTCACAATTGATGCTCTCTCCCTCCTTTCTGAGATGGCAGGTAATACAATATAGGTTGTACATGTGTTCTCATGTAATATATAATTTCATGTTCATCATGTTGTAAAAAGGTATATATCACTTAAACTAGAGAAAAATTTATGTAGGAAATAAAATAAAGAATGGCATGCTTCAATCTGCACCCAGATTCTATCAGTTCCTTCCATGGTAGTAGACAATCTTTTTGTAATGATTTTGTTGGAGTTATCCTGGATCTTTGCATTGCTGATAATAGTTAATTCATTCACATCTGATAATCTTACATTATTGTGGTTACTATATACAAGGTTGTCCTAGTTCTGTTCACTTTGTACCACTTCATATAAATCTTTCCCATTTTTTAAATGTCACATTTATCATTCTTTATGGCACAGTAGTGTTACAATTTATGGTACAGTAGTGTTACAAATTACAATCATATGCCACAACCTGTTTAGTCATTTCCCAAGGACATCCCTTCAGTTTCCAAATCTTTTCTACCACAAAAAGATCTGCTATAAATATTGTGTAAGAAAATGTGATTTTGAAAGTAATGAGGGATTATCTCTAACAATTCTCAAGATATGTACAAGAAGAGATGGTACAAAACAATTGAGAACAAAAGTCACACAAACCAAACAAAAAGAATTCTGGAAGACATCAGTAAGTACCAACTTCTATGTCTACTTTCTAATTTCTATAAAAATCTTTATTGAAAAGCATTAAAGGTCTTCTTGATGAAGCTATGAAAAAAGAAAGCAGTCTAATTTTCATAAATTTCTACAATAGACCAAACTATTTAGTCACCTAATTAAATAAAAAAGTGAATAGAGTACAAGATTCCTCTATGTATAGTGTACTGATTTTTAAAAAACACTTGACTATGCAGAGCAAAGTCTTTAAGGGTTTCCTCTCCAACAAAATATTGTCCCAGCATATCGAAGATATTTATAAGGCACTTAGCACAGTGTTTGGCTTGTAATAAGCTCTTCATCTCCTTTCAATTGCTAAAATAAATTTGCTTAACTAGGTTTCTCTGGACTTTCGTGTTTGTATTTCCAAGTTCCTACTCAACTCTTGTCTTTTCATCAAAAATGACTTAAAAGTTTCTATTCCATTAAAGATTAATTTTTCCCTCCAGCATTATAATCAGCTCTGTAGATAAAGCTATTGTTGGTTGTAAGCCTATGTCTTTTATTTTTTGGAATATTATAATCCAATATCTTCTTTCTTTTGGTGAAGAAGCTGCCATGTCTTGAGTTATGCTGAGTAAAATCCCTCAATACCTGAAATGCTTCATTCCCTATGTCCATAATAATTATCAACTTACTTTCTGGAAGCTTGCTAGAGCTTTCTAGTCAACAAAGATGCTTATGACCAACCTGGTGCTTTATCACAGGAGCCTTCTACTCCTACTGCCCCTGGACACAAAAGGCTTTCAAACCAAATATGTCTGACCATTTCTGATTAGGTTGGAGACTCCTCCATGCTGGTGCAGACTTTGTTGATGGATACTTTTCCTATTGGCTGTTGACTTCTTATTGGCTTTTGCTTTTGTTTTGGCCAGTCTGAAATAAAATAAATAACTCACTGTAGTTTGTCACTGAATTTCTTGATCATTAATTGGTTTGATGTGAACTTCATAGTTGTAATGTTGTATGTATGTGGAAACTGAATGGTTTGTCTAGAATTCTGGCTCTCATTTTGGCATCAAGCCTTACAATGAATCCTGAAAGAAGCAAAGAAATCTATGGTTTAAAGACAATGAAGGGGAATATTTAAAGCATGAAGAACAGCAAAAGACAAAGAGTCAGATGTCATTGTGTGAGTAATAGCAAGAAGGCCTGGATCACTAGATAATAGAGTACCTAAAGTATACGTTTGGAATGATAAGTTCAGTACAGTTTGTGTTGTAAAAATAACAATAAAAACCTAGGTTTCAGCCAGGCTATATAGTAGTAAAATTCAATTAGAAGAGGGTATATTTGACCTGAAAAACAAAGCAAGTCATTGGAGTTTACTGAATAAGAAAATGGCGCACTCATATCTGTGCTTCAGGAAGTCATTGTGTCATCTGGTAAGAGAATTTATTAGAACAGACAAAGACTGGAGGCAAGAAAACCATTTATGAAGCCATTCTAATACTCGAAGAAAGAGGTGATAAGAACTTGAACTAAAATAGTGGGCAGGTGAGTAATGAGAAGTCAGAAGAAAGTAGGGTGAAAGAGTTTAGGAATTTTACATTAATAACTAATTGGGTGAACTAACAGGGGTATTAGAAAATGTTTAACAAATGGCTCTCCAAAAAATTAATATGCATGCATGATGCATTTTAAAATTTAAATCTGAATTATTAACATTTTCCCATCACTTTCTAAAATCCTGGCAATAAATAAAACAGTAAAATGAGCACTAGTTTGTAGCATTTATTGTTTTCTGAGATGCAAATGCTTACTATGAACATTTACCAAGTGTCTTGCAAAGGAATATAAGCCAGCTCCAGGACATCACTGTGTGAGAGTGAATGAGGAGTCAAAGATCAGGACAAGTTTTCAAGCCTGGGTGACTGGAAGATGGGGGTACCCACAACATTTACAGTGAATTTCAGAAGAGGGGTAGATTTGTGAGGTAAAGTTTATGAGTTCTATTTTGACCATAATTAAGTTTGTATTGTCTATAGCTCTTCCAGTTTGAAATATTCAATGGCAATTGGTGAATCAGGATGGGACCTGAGGAAAAAACCTGGGGCATGGCCCAATAGATGGTGCATTTTGTGGATAATATGATACCAAGTTATATCAAGCCCCTGAGTACAAGGAGCTTCAACAATTAGATCCATGACTATTTGAAAGATTGGTCTGGCACTCTACATAGGAAAAACCAAATGGATAATAGGTGCCTATTGTCCAGATTATAATGAAAACTTAAATGGGAAAACCCATTATATCAATCTTTCAGGAAAGATATATTAGATGAGAATGGCATTTGGTCAATGAGCTGGATCCAGACTAGGAGGGAGAAAAAAGACTGAATATCATCTGCTTAGTGGCATAACACTTTCAATGATCCTAAGCTACATACATACACACACACACACACACACACACACACACACACACAAACACCACCACCTTTTAGTTGTTTGTTTGTTACATTCAAATTCCCAGATATCTCTTTTCCTCTTCCTCCTCCCCATACTAGGGAAGGCATCATTTTACCACAAAAAAATATGTATATATACATATATATATATATATATATAAAATACTGTCTTGTTTATTTTTATCAGTTCTTTCAATCAAGGTAGAAATATACAAGTTATTCTTCAAATAATATTTCTGTTGATGTGTATAAGTTCTCTTGGTCCTGCTCATTTTACTCTTCATAATTTCATATGGGTCTTGCCATGAGTTTATTTTTTAAATTAACCTGCTCAGGGGCAGGTAGGTGGCTTGAGGGATTAAAAGCCAAGCTTAGAGACTTGGATCTGACCTCAGGCACTTCCTAGCTATGTATCCCTGGGCAAGTCACTTAGCCTCCACTGCCTAACTCTTACTGCTCTGCCTTGGAACCAATATATAGTATTGATTCTATGACAGAAAATAAGGGCTTAAAATAAAATTGACCTGCTAGTCATTTCTTATGGTGCAATAGTATTCCATCACAATCATATGCTACAGACGGTTCAGCCATCCCCAACTGATGGGCATCCCCTCAATCTCCAGTTCTTTGCCACTACAAAGAGAGTTGTTATAAATATTTTAGAACATACAGATTCTTTTCCTGGTCACCATAGGAAATAAACCTCATAGTACTAATTATACCCATCTTTTTAATATCAATGTTCAGATAATATCATATAGATTTAATCAAAGATTAATTTAAATAATTTGATTCAAAGAATCAAAATCACAGCTGACTCAAGGGGTAATGGAGTGATGCATCATGTCAGTGGCTGCACTGGTACCCATATAATTCTGAGGCATCCTAGAATCTAATACAATCGAACAAGTATATAATTTCATTCCTATTATATTCAAGGCATAAGGATATAAAGGTAAAATGAAAAATCATCCCTGTGCTAAAGAATCGTACATTTTGTCTGTGGAAAAGTTCTAGTACTTTGAACAGATTACCTCTGGAGTATGGATGGGCAAACATGAACCGGAGGAAGACAGCATTGATGACTTGTGAGTTGTGCTAATAGAGCAGAAGCAGCCTCTCTGCTGACCTCTAGTCTCACCTCTCCAGTTGCCTACTGGCCATGTCAAACTGGATGTCCTATAGGCATCTTCAATACAACGTGTCCAAAACTGAACACATTATCTTTTCTCCCAAAATCTCCTTCCTCCCAAACTTCCCTTTTATGATGGCAGGCAGCACTCTCCTCCCTGTCACTCAGGCTCACAACCCATGTGTCATTCTTGACTCCTAACTCTTTCTCATTCCCCATTTCCAATCTTTTGCCAATGAATGCTTGTCATGTCTACCTTCTTAATATTTCTTGAATACTCTCTCTTCTATCTTCTGACACTGATATCTCCTTAGTGTGGGCATTCATCATCCTGCACCTAAATTATTTCAATAATTTGTTGCCACACATCTCTGTCTATTCCAGTTAATCCTCTACCTGATGGCACAGTGATTAATCTTCCTAAAGCATAAGTCTGACCATGTTGTCTCTGCTCAAGAAACATCATTGGCTCCCTTTTAGCTCCATTATCAAGAAAAAACTCTATTAGGAGTTCAAATGCCTTCATAAACACATACATACCTGCATGAGCATGCACGGGCACACACACACACACACACACACACACACACACACACACACACACACACTGTAAATCTTGAAATTTCTTAGACTTGTGAATGTTAAAAATTTCCACATTGAGGAATTATCCATTGGAACAAATATCCTTACTGGAAAACATTCCCCATTTTGATGTGAGAAACTCGCCAGGATCAGAAATGGGAGGACCTCTACTCCATCCGTACTTAAGACTGCTTTAGGGGAGAAAACTCCTTGCTAAACAATGAAAGTCCTTGGACCCATGCTTATAATAAAGCAAGGAGTTCTTTGAGCCAGGCCTATTTTTAGAATTGATACAATGGGATGCTAGGTACCTAAAAGGGTCGGGCAAGTTTTCTCTTGATGAGATTAGTTGACTCAGCTGTGTTTTCTCTCGTTCAGATTTACTGAGGAGATTGGTCGACACAGCAGCATTTTTTCTGATTCAGACTTACTGAGGAGATTGGTTGACTTAGCAGGAATTTAGATGGGCAGTCCTTTGAAAAGCGTCTACAGTGATTGGTAGATGTCGGGACTTAGGGGAGGTGACATGGGAGAAAAACCCCTATATAAGAAAAAGCAGAATCTCTTGAGGAGAAATCCTTTTGGAGAAATCCTTTTGGAGGATCTCTGGTGAGGATTGCTTGGGAAGAATCTCTTGAGAGAGGCTCTGGAGAAGGGAAGCTCTTGGAGGACAATCTCTAAGGAGGTCTCGCTGGAGCTCCTCTAAGGGGACTCTGCCCTCTGGAGGCTCTGGAGAGAGGCCCTTTGGAACAGTATCTGGCTGGAAGGCTCTCTGGTGAAGTCAGCTGAGATGGAGCTGGCCTGGTGTTCCTAGAATCCTTGTTTAGTCAGACCTTGTGGTGAGTGTTAAAAAAACTGACTGATTTCTCTCTTAAGACTCAGGTCTAGGCCATATTGACTTGAGGCCCTTCATACTTATTCCTTTCTTACTCTCTCTCTCTTTCTTTGATTACTCATTGTATTGTTAATTAAAATCTCTATAAAACCCAGTTGACTTGGGTATTTGAATAATTGGGAATATTTCCCTGGTGACCACCTTATATTTGATTTAAAACCCAAGACACTGTAGTGAAACATATTTCTGCGGTCAAAATTTACTCACCCTCTCTTATATCTATCACAATTTATATCTTCCACCATTTTAACTCACTACAGTTTAAGACCTCAACCATTTTAAATCTCACAACACACACACACACACACACACACACACACACACACACACACACACACACACACACCTCTATTCACTCTACTCTTCTTACTACAGCTTACCTGTTTTCACATACCCTGTGATCCAGTGACACTGGCCTCCTTACAAGTTCCTTGAACAAAACACTCCATTTCCTAACTCCAGGCATTTTCTCTGGCCAGTCTCCATTCAAGAAACATTCTCCCTGCTCATCTCTGCCTCCTGGCTTCCCCAGTTTCCTTCAAGGTCCAGTTAAATTTTTTCCTTCTCTGGGAAGCCTATTCTCACTCTCACTTAATTCTAGTTTCTTCCCTTTGTTGATTATTTCCAGTTTATCCAGTATGTAGCTTATTCATACATAGTTACTGGCATATTGTCTCCCCTACTAGACTGGGGCTCCTTGAGAGCAGGGACTGTTTTCTTCCTCTGTATCCCCATGCTTAGTGCAGCACCTGGGCCACTGAAGGTGTTTAATAAATATTGATTGATTGATTGACTTCACTGAAACCCTACATCCATTGGATTATTAAAATAAAAGGGTATACTTTTGAAAGAAATAGAGACTTTTTCCAGCATTGGGGGGAGGGGAAGGAACATATATAATTTCTATATAATCAGAAATCCCACTGTTTCTGTTGTAGATTTCATGAAGAGAGGGGCCATTTTTCATCTATGGCATCTCTTCCAGTGCCTGGCATAGTACATATAGTAATCCATTAATAAGCGTTCATTATGGTATATGTTCACTTACTGTGAAGGTTCCGTAACTCCCTTAGCTCCCATTTTGAGGAAGAGATAGCACCTCAGCAACTTTCTGATCCCTGATAAAACTTACTAAAATAAATAATCTATTATGCCTCTTGATCAGACTTTCCATTCTGTTTCCTCCCGGAAAAATGTCATCAGTTCTGGTGATTTACTTCTCTGGAGTCTGTCAAGTTGTTTCAGCACCTCCGTCTTAGAGATTTCAGTTTCTTAAGGCCAGACTTGGATTTATTGTGAAAAATGTCCCCGGAATAGGAATTACCTCATCGCCCTTTATAGGAAAGATCAATGCACAGAGTAGCCTCCTCACTTCACTGAACCCTCACATCCATCCTCTTCAGCTATGCCCTAACCCCCGTCCACTCCCACCTCACTGATCTCAATAGCCCATCAGTCACACAATACATTAATGTTATGGGGGAGGGAGAAAGGTTTCTGAGACCGAGAAGGCATTTAATGGTTAGTGGGAGAACCAGCATTACATCCTATTTTTGCCTGTTTCCCCTTCGTAAGGGTCAGTGCTCCATTTCAACAGTTCTGTTTACCAGTCGTCAGAATGGATCACCTGGGGGCTTAGTTAATGGAAACTGTTATAAAGTGCTTGAGGAATTCCATACATTTTTAATTTCCTTTAAGAAACAAGAGGGAAATAGTAGCAGTACACCCTCCACAGCATCTCCTTACCCTTTTTTATTGTAATTTGCAGTGTCACCTCTTAGGGGAGGGATGTGAAATTCTGAGTCTTATCAAACTCTGCCAGAGGGCTTGGTATTTTAACTTAATATCCATTTACTCCTCCCACAAAAGCACTCCAATGTCACATCCTAACATAGATGTGACCCGCCATATATGCCAACAGAGCTCAAGCTCAGGCAAGTCCTACCCAAGGCAGGATCTTCGATGGAGAGATGAAAGGGATCTTTAAGGTCATCTAGTGTAACCCCCTCATATTGGGTGGAGGAAATAGAGACTCAGGCTCAACAAATTGAAAGGGAAAAAAGGTATTAGAAACAAGAAGTCACAGTATAAGTTTGGGAAATACAAATCGTTTAATCTGGTTAGAGACTTGGAGACTCCAAACAGTCAGGTGGATGAGTCTGAAAGCTTGCATTAAGCACTTGTTTAGTATATGTCAGGCTTGGTGTTGAGCTCTTAGTGTACAAAGCAAGGCAATAACAGTTCCAACCCTCATAGAACTCACGTTCTAAAGGGAGAAATAGCATGTAAAAGACAAGGAATAATCAGGATATCTGCAGAATTGTTGCTATTGTTTATACAGTACAGTACTGACTCTTCGTGATGCTATCTAGGATTTTCTTGGCAATGATACTAAACTGCTTTGATAGTTCCTTCTCCAGCTCACTTGAGAGATGAAGAAATTGAGGTAAATAGGGTTAAGTGATGTGCCCAGGGTCATAGAACTAGTAAGTGTCTGGGGTTGAATTTGAACTCAGGAAAATGAGTCTTCATGATTCTAAACCCAGTGCTTTACCCATTGTGCCACCTAGTTGCCTCATCTACAGAACAGTTAGAAGATAATCTCAGAAAGGGAAACTCTAGAAGATACGACTTGGAGAAACCCTCAACAGGTGGTAGAACCTAAGCTGTTCTTGAAGGAACCCCCAAATGAATGGAGAAGAATATGAAAGATGTCTGGAAAGGTCTTAAGACCATGCTTTAGGGCTAGGAGAGATATTTAAGTCATCTAGTCTAACTTCTTCCTTTTATAGATGAGAAAACTAAAATACAGAGTGACTTGCCCAAGGTCCCACAGGTAAATCAATGTCAGAGCCAGGATTTAAACCTAGGTTCTCCAATTCTTTCCATGGTTGGAATCAAACGTAAACAGAAGTCTAAGGAATGTGATGCTAGACAATAGGAAACTGCCAACATTTTGTAAGCAGTCCTATAGCCTAGTTATTCATAAGGAAGATCATTCTGACAACTGGATATAGGATGGATTTGAAAGGCAGGGAGAAATGAAGTGAGGAGAAGCAGCAAGAAAGTTATTGCAGTAATCCAAGCTAAAGGAAATGAGGGTTTGAAGAGGGTTGTGTCAGGGAGATTAGAAAAGAGAGGACAAAATTTAGAGCTACCGAGGAGGAAAAACAGACAAGATTTGGTCAGATGAGGGAGGGGAGGGAGAGGTAGGAGCTAAAGGTAAATGGGATTTAGTGTTCAGTGATTCCTAGAAAGCAGGGACTGTAGCATTTTTGTATTTGTATCTCCAATGACTAGTATATGTGTATGTATGTGTGTGTGTGCGCAGATACACATATATACATAGAGACAAACATAAATGTGTATATGTGTTTAAATATAGACATATATGTATATATATATGCTTGTGTATGTGTTACTGTTCAGTCATTTCAATCAAGTCTGACTCTTTGTGTCCCTATTTGGAATTTTCTTGGAAAAAATACTGGAATGATCTGCAAATTCTTTCTCTAGTTAATTTTAGATGAGGAAATTAATGCAAATAAGGTGAAATGACCTGTCCACAGTCACACAACTAGTAAGTGTCTGAGGCTGGATTTGAAGTCAGGTTTTCTTGACTCTAAGCCCAGTGTTCTATCCACTGTGCCACCTAACTGAATATATATGTATACATGTGTGCATACATGTATGTGTATGTAAAATGTATGTTACCAGACCTATAATTTCATTATTATAGAAGCTTTTCCAATATGGAAGCTCCCTATACCTATGGAGATTGGCACCTATGAAACTTTCATTCTCAGAGAGTTGCCTGGAATACTGGGAGACTGTGACTTGTCCAGGGTCACAGAGACAATATATAGCTGAAGCAGGACTTGAATCCAGAACTTTATGACTTGAGGCCAGTTTCCTACTACACCACATAGCCTCTCATCACCTGACATTCTGTAGGCACTTATTAAATGCTTGTTGATTGAACCAAGTGGACTAGATTGGTAATAGCATTATCAGAAACAGGAAAGTCAGAAGAAGCAGGTTTAGAAGTGGGAAAGAACATGCATAGTTTGTGACATGTTAAGTATAAGCTATTGACTAGAAATTCAATTAGAAATGCAGGTAGTTGAGTAGGTGTGATAGAAAGGTTTCAGTTGAAGTCCTGGAAATGGGAGGTCCTGGTTCAAATCTGACCTCAGACACTTCCTAACTGTGAACCTGAGTAAATTACTTAATCCCTACTGCCTAGCCCTCATGGCTCTTCTGCCTTGGAACTGATACAAAGTTTTGATTCTAAGACAGAAAGAAGGTAAGAACTTTTTTAAAAATACGAGTTAATTGCATAGAGATAATGCATAAAGCCATACACTCAGATGAGATTGCCAAGGGGAAAAGTATAGAGGAAGGAGAAAAAAACTCAACATGAAGCCTTTGGGGATACATACATTTAGGTGGAATGAGGAAAAGAATCAGCCAAGGAGGTAAAGAGTAGGAGATTCAAAATAGGAGAAAAATCAGAAAAGTCAAAAGAAAGAAGAGTTTCAAGAAAGATGGCCAAATATGGTATTGTGGAAAGAGCATAGAATTTAAAAGTCAGAAGTTCTGGCTATTTATTTATATATAATATATTTATTATATTTATAAGAGAAAACAGAAAAACACATATTTACTATATGATTGCTAGTGAGTTATTTAATCTCATAGGATGACGAGTTTGATGGTACTTCAAACAGGGTTGGACCACTTCATTCCTTTAGACAGAACTCCATCTAAAAGGAAGCCAAGAGAGATTAAATAGTATCACCCAGATGGCTAGTAGCAAAGCAAGGATTTGAATCCACACCCTCTATTCTCTAATTCTGAATCCTGTGTTCTTTTCATTATACCACACTTCCTCTAGGGGTCACATTTCCCTTATTTGTAAAATAAGGAAAAATCATACTTGTACTGCCTCCCTTATAAGGTTATTATGAAGAAAGTACTTCATAAACTATAAAATGCTCTAAAAATGTAAACTCTGATGAGAAAGGCAGGTGTTTACCAGTGTCCAGGGCTATTGCAAAGGCCAAGAAGGAGGGGAACAGAAAATTCTACTGAACCTAGCAATTAGAGGGTCATTGGTGCCCTTTGAGAGAGAGAGAGAAGCATCGCTACAGAGATGGCAGAGGAGTCCAGATTGCAGGTATTGAGTGGCAGGTGGATGATGAGGAAGTACACAGAGGAATATAAAACTAGTCTTTCTAAAAGTTTGTAAGAGAAAAAAAGGGGAAATGGGATGGGAGCTTTGGTAATATTTAGTTCACAAGTCTGCAGAGTCTCACAAAGTATTTTCCTTAAATCCCTGTAAAGTAGATAGTTGCAGGATAATTACTCTCATTCTACTGATGAGAAAACTAAGGCCTCAAGAGCCTGAAGTCATACTGTTAGTGCCAGTATTGCGATCTGAACCCAAGTCTCCCTGTTCCAAATACAGGGCTTTTTTCTACCTGTCCACATGAAGGGAAGATTTTTTTGTGGGCAGAAGAGAATGAGCCACTGGAAAGGGGAGGGATTACAGACACAAGTGAAAGAGAGGATGAGGAAGAAGGAAATGACTGAAAAAAAAAAGCCCCCAAAGGATACGAAAGGAAGCAGAGGCACAATGGTAAAAAGGTAAAGTCTTGGCAAGGAGGAGAAATATCTCTCTTCTTCTGAGGTGGTAGAAAGCGGGTGAATTCATAGAAAGGTTAGGAGGAAGTGAGCATAAGGCTTACATACTAACTTACACCCGAAGTCCCTAGACTTATGCTAAAAATGACTTCCATAACCTCTCACATGGAGGACAACCTTCTTAGTAGACTGGGCTAGGCTGACCAACAAGAGTTAACTAGAAAATAGATGACTCCCTTCCTGGATCAATTGATCTCAAAGGAGGCTTTTAGGGTTGAGGGTTCATTTCCATAGAGATGCTGATAATGATGAATACCTACAGTAAACACACAGTGTCAGGACTACACTAGCACAATACTAGCAGCCACCTAGACAGTCTTATTTCAGGGGTTTTTGAAAGGTCCCTCCTGCCCTTAACAATCCCTCATTTATCTATTCACTGAGGACTCATATTCCTTTAACAGATCAGAATATTTGACTGTGAAATGAATAAGGTTTGAATTACAAATCCCTTTAGAAATATTGGGGAGTGAGATGTTATAATTGATTTAAATTGCTCCCAAAGGGGATTCACAACCACCACCGATCCTAAGCTTCAGGGCATCAGAGGCAGATGATGGTCTCTGAAGAGGATTCACATCCATCAGAGATTCTCAGCCTCAAGGTGTCAAAAGTACCAAAAGGTCTGTGCTTTTAGGGGCTCAGAGATAGGAAGTTGAGTGCCTGCTCCATCTTCAGGGTGTTTTATTTCCCACCATCTTGGAATGAAACTACAGGCTGACCAACCCTCTCTCTCCTCTCCAGAACAAGTTTGCCTCCACCTACTGCCTATATCCCAGCAGCCCATGGGTTTTGGAATGATGCTCAAGGAATTGGTACCCTAACCCAACCTTGACACCTTATACAGTTATTCCAGAACCCTGGAGGAGAGGGCCTGGAGCAACTGGATCTTCCCTCATGTTACTAAGCTTGGTAAATCCCCATATCTTGTTTCCTTTATCCCTATGATCTCACTGACATCTTCATAGAAAATAAAAATGTTTTCCTCCTAACTCTTCCTTACCACCAAAGTCTTCTCCATCCTCTGGAACCTCCTATTATGTTATATTATACTATATCATATCATATCATATTTATTATTAACAATAAGCTTTTTAAAGACTCCTGTTACCCTAAGTATCTTCATTTCACATTCTTTCTTTGGATGCTGAGGTCTGTGAAAGTCTGGTCTCTTCAAGGAGTCAGGGAGGCCATTCTCAGAATCATTATTGGATTGGCTTCCTTGCTGCCTGAGGCATGAAAAGCCCAGCTTAGAAGGAGTTGGGGTCAGTGGTTTTATAGGAACCCCTACTGCCCTTGTTGAATACCTTCCTGACCTAGAATGGCTGCTTGCTGTGGTGAATTCAGAGGCAGGGGGAACTATAAATAGTTATCTTTATAACTTTAGGAATTGTGTTCTTTTTATCCTTTGTCAGCAGTAAAGTTGTTTTTATTACATTTTATGGTCCATGATTACCTTATTGAATTCTAAGCCTGAGGCTGAATCACTAGACTGACTTGAATTGGGCCTGACCCAGGATATAAGGGAAGCTTGAATCCTTCTAAGAAATGCCTTGATCCCCTCCCTTCCCAATACTGGATGAACCTTCTTGCACACCCCCAGAATATTCAACCAAGGGTAGGTATGTTGTCACTTGTAGATCATTCCTTTGCCACCATCAAGCATCAGCCTCTTCACTGAAGTTCAACCATCCATCTGGTTCAGGTCCTTGTTGAAGATATCTACCAACTTCTAGGTCAATCTTCATCTTTCCTCAGATAAGGAGTCCCTGGCTCAGTCTTCTCTCTTAACCCTTCTTCTTGCACTCAGGGCCTTTCATATAAACTTCAAAGTTGTTGTCCCTCTACCAGTATCCCATTTCCCTATATATTCACATCACCTTCAGTCATTCTTAGGGAAGATCATACCATTGATTTCATAATCACCCATAACTATTCTGCCTCTATGATTCAGATCTCTGAACTTTATTTCTCTAATCACAGATTCCATCTTTCCATTATTCTCTCTGACATACTCCTTTCAAATTTATTTTTAGTGGATACAGCTGGGTGGCTCAGTGGATTGAGAGCCAGGCCAAGAGACAGGAGGTCCTAGGTTCAAATCTGGCCTCAGACACTTCCCAGCTGTGTGACCATGGGCAAGTCACTTCACCGCCATTGCCTAGCCCTTAACCACTCTTCTGTCTTGGAACCAATACCCAGGATTGATTCCAAGATGGAAGGTGAGGTTTTTTTTTAATTATTTTTAGTAAGCACTTAGTCCTGCTTGTTTGTTTGAGGGATTCTTCCTTTTTGTGATCCCTGTTTCCTATTCACCCAGTTCCTCATCCATATTCAAGCCCCATTTCTCTCTCACTTAGAGATTGTAACCCTATCTGCAACTGATGAATTTAGCAATTCTCTCCTCTTGCTTCTTTTTTATGTTAGTACTTTCTCCTTGTTAAATCCCTACCACAGGACACCCCTACCATCTGCCATCTTTGCTTCTACTAACATGCTGCAAAATATTGATAGAGGAAGCCATAAAACATACCCACTAAGGTCACTACAAATTTATTTTATCTCATTTCAAATGGGCCTTCACTCCTGCATGGAAAGCCTTTGATTTTTCCATGACTGACCCTCTATCACACTCCCCATAACAGCAATGTCAGTTCTTCTCATGTCTCTTGAGGCAACCAAGTCAACTTCTATATAATTTTTTAAAAAGCAATCATATCTCAAAACTTCTTCATTCCCCTACTCTAAACTTCAGAATCCCTCAGTATCCTCCCCTCTCTTCTCCTTTGCTCTGGACTCTGCTCTAGTCTTTGAAATTCTACTTATTGTCAAAGCAAAATATTCTACTTTTATCTCTAACCTTTATCCATACTGTCTCTTTTGTGGCCTTGCATCCATAATGATTCCTTCTCTTTCATTTTCTATCCCATATTGTCTACTGGGGCCCTCTTTCCTTCCTGTCAACCCAGGACCATAATAGTCAATCAATAAACGTAAATTAAGTGCTTATTATGTTCTAGGTACTGTGCTAAGCCTTCCTTAGTAATCCAAATATGAAAAAGAAAGATAGCCCCTATGCTTGAGAAGCTTACGATTTAAAATGGGAAAACAACTCACAAATGTAAGCCAGAAATTTGGGGCAGGTGGGTTGAGTCCCCATCTAGAGAGGATGAAGAAGTCAATAGAGTACAAACAGGTAGAAAATAAAGAGATGGCTGGACTGAGCCTCTCCTTAAATGAGATTTGGGAGTTCCTGCCTCTGTCTTTCAAATTAGAGGAAATGAAAGTGACATATGAATAAAGACTGATGGGATCTTTCACCCTGATGGGAGATTTCCTAGAATGGATGTTCCTTGGATAAGATGCCATATTGAATGAACCCAAAAGAATTCCTGAATTCCACCAAATGGGAGATAACCAGATGGCTGGTCTGAGCAGCCTTCTTAAATGGAGCTCTTGCTATTCACCTCACCTCCAAACTACTGCTCAGTCCCTTGCAAACTGGATTCTGACCCTATCACTGGGTTGAAACTGTTCTCTCCAAGTTTATAAATAATCCATTCATTGTTAAATCTAAAGACTTTTTCAATTCCTCCTTCTAATTGACCTTTCTGTAGCTTTTGACAAGTCAACCAATCCCTTTGCCTGGATCCTCTCTTTTGCCTTGAGGGCTCTCTTTTGTTTCTCTGCTTCCTGTTTCTTCTTTATCTCTCTTCCTAGATCATCATTTTGCTTCTGACCACTAACTGTGGATTCTCTCAAGGTTTTTTCCTGGGCAAGATTCTCTTCTTCCTCTCCACTCTGAATGAATTCACCAGCTCCTATGGACTTAATTATCATCAATCCTTCACAAATGACTGGAAATCTACATCTAGGCATAGTCTTCCTCCTGAACTTTAATCTCACCTTTCCTCTTACTTTTTGGTAGCCTCCATGTTATCTAATTTATCTACAACTCAAACTCATCATGTCTAAAACAAAATTTCTTTCTCCTCCCCAAACTATCCCACCTCAAAACATCCTTATTCATATCGAAATCATCACTATCCTTCTAGGTACCCAGAGCAGTAGCAGTAGATTCATCACTTTACCCCATATCCAATCAGTTGCTAAGTCTTTTTTTATTTCTGCATCTGTAATATCTCTCATCCATCCCCTTCTCTCCCCTCACATATGCTGCTGTAGGTCCTTCTTTTATTTTCCTATACTTATCATTTCAGCCCACTTGATTGACTAGTGGAGCCCAATTATCCTTCTCTCCTCTCTATGTCTTTGCACACATTTCCCCCCATCTGAAATGTACTCTCTCCTTGCCTATACTTTTTAGAGTGGTTAGCTTCCTTGGTCACTCAGTTCTGGTGTCACCCACTATAAGAAGCTTTTCTTGATTTCCTACCACCTAGCACATCTCTTCCTCCCTCCTGGAAGTGCTCTTTTCTTCCTTAAGTTATCTTGTATTCATATCACAGTCCACTGTGTCTGTCATGGAGAATTGGTGATTTCCACCCAAGAAGCAGACAAGCCAGTAAATGGCTAAATCAATGGGCCTTATACAGTGCATTTTAACTCACAAAAGGGAAAACAAGAGACCTAAATTGAGATACCCATGGGCATCAGGAGAGGGAGAATGGGATAAAGGTGTCAGTTACCAGAAACAAGGAAACAGCTGCATCTCTATAGAGGAAAGGATACAGATGGAATTTGGCCAACACTTTAGGTCTTTAGTAAAATGATCTTTAGACCAAAGGGAGAGGAGAGAGACTTGTGATCACACAAGAGATAGCATCTTTACCTGGCAGCACCTACATTATATCTTTTGACTTTCATCATTCATCATAGTTCACTTCATAGCCTTCTGGTTCATAGATTTCTTAGCCAGTACCTCATACCCATCAAGTCAATATGACACCCTCAATATGACCTCATCAGTAATGGAGATGGAATAACAGTTAAATGTGAAGATATGAATAGAATGCAAGACTTAGCAACTGATTGAACAGCCAAGTATTCAAATAACAGATTTGAAACCAACATTCCAAGTGGAGGATGGGGATCTCACCAAGTAAAATTATATGAGATTAACCATAGCTATGATTTAAATTCATTTTCCAATGAAGTAGGGGATATAGTACAATAAAATTTAGATGAAGATCACTTTGGAAATTATTTAAATCAAGAAGATTTAACTAGTTCAACCATACAACTGGCAGAAGGTAGCAAAGAAGTACAGACTGATTCAATAACAATAAATACCATAGAGTTACACAAAAGTGAGAAACATATGTATGGAGTACTGTGGGGAAGAATGAAGGCACACATCCCAATGATTCAGGGGGAAATGCAGCTGTACTAAACTCATTCCCAGAAGATAACATCATAGAGGGAAAGGTTTATATTTCTACACAGTCAAAATAGAGTGAATATGAACAAAAACTTCAAGCTGATGATAGAATAGAACCTATGAATTTTAGTAACAGCATTGCATATCTGCAAGAAGCAGTGAACCTCATAACATCAACTTTATCACCTCAAAACATGAATCTAAAGCTTATTAATGAGAAACAGCTAGAAACAGATTTGGGAAAGATAAAAGTCAGTGACATAGGGTTAGATCAACACAGAAAACCAGAGTTAACAACATCTGACACAAATTTACATGGTACTGAACAAAATCCAATGAATAACATAAGGATTACAGAATTCAGTGACCCAGTGTCAGAAACAGATTCAGAAGAAATACCAGATGGTATAATAATAATGGACCAAAATAGTGATCTAGAACAAGAACCCTATAAATTTTACAAGCTTTATGAGGAAGTAGACAGAGACTGGGATGTGTGTGACACAAACGAGGAAAGTGAATACTTGGAACCAGAACAATCAAAATCTTATGAATATGATGATGATGATGATGAGATCTTTGGGCACAGAACAATTTATCATTGGAGGAACTCTTTGCTAAATTAGGAGTTGAAAATCATAAAGACTTTATAGAGAAATTGAATTATATGGCTTATACAGATAATGATTATGAATGGGGAGAAAGATATTAAAGAACAAACTGGAGGGGGATAGATATATAATTTCACATCTATTCTTTAACTTCAAAAACATGGCAAATACCATCTGTGGAGAAAGATTGAAACCAAGATTAGTTTGAGTTCCATAAGGTAACATACAACACAAAACCTTGTGAGAATAAAGATTAGTCTTAGGTATAAAAAGAAAAATATTCTGGCAAAAGAACAACTAAGGAATTTTATAACAACAAGACAACTTCTAAATTTTTAGTAGCAAACTCCAACTTCATAATTATGGCAAATACAAACACCTAGGATGCTATTGAAGCATCTATGCACATTGGAGGAGTGGTTATCAAAGACTTTAATGAAAACTTCAAATTCATATTCTTAATATAAATCTAAGGACATATACTACAATATACTACATATACCTACTTATGAAGATGATCATATGAAAAAAATACTTCCGCACATGAAGAACAACTCATGAATGCTGACAAGCACTCATGAAAAATTCATACCTTACTTCCATGCACAATGAAAAATTTCAATCTTAAATAAATATACATGTAAAACCTTATACACATGCATGTTCCAGTATGTTCCTGAATATTAAAGGACGCGGGACTTCAATCAAGAGGTGAAGCCGGCAAAATGTGTCATGCAGCACAGATGATAAAAACAAGACACGTAGTTTTCTACAATCAACATCAAAAGACATGGAAGGACTTTGAAATTTTGGACTTGTGATCATGAGGTTATGTAAGAATGCAACATACATATCAACATCACATAAATACATACACATGCTACACATAAATACAATGTAGGAAGAAATCTCATGGACTGGGTAAGTATATAACATATGCATAATTGCAAAACAAAATTCACACTGATATATTAATTTCTGTGGAAAATTCAAAGAAATTTCTTATCTGCATGAGTTTGCACAGAAATCAAAATAATGTATTATATTTGTACATATGTAAATCTATATAGCCTATGTACATATGTAAATACTAATGTACTAACACACTAATTGTATTAGAATAATTTATTAATGTTCTAATGACTAACAATAGGGACAGCTTAGAATTTTTATTAACAGTCTTAGGGAATGTAGGGACAGACAAAAACTCAAGTATAGAAGTTAGGTTACATTATGATTTTTGGTTAACAATTGTTAGTGATAGAAAAATTTTGCTTAGTTGAATTTATAGACATTACAAGATAAGACAGTTACATATTCAAAATACTGTTGAAATTATTTAAAATTGTTACATGATTTGTTATGATGTTCCAAAACTATATTCTTGTAAAATCCCTATTCCATTTTCTCATACCCAAATTTAGCATAGGGTTAGGTAGACAGAATAGTCAACATAGATTAGGATTTATTGTTTTGGGAGGGTAAAGGAATATTTAACTTAATACAGAGTTAAGAATTAGATAGTTAGAAATGTAACCATATATATAAAAGGTAAGTAGCATTAATACAAGATGCTCATTGTATCTTTTCCAAAGATGAAAGGGGGGATTTGTGGAAGTGAGAAATTGGGAATGGTTTGCAGCACAGCTGCAGTAGCTGGGACTGCTGACCTGTCATTCAAACAATAACATTCTATTTGGAATGTGACCAGGAGAGATTGTTGGGGAAAAAAGATCTGACTAACTGAAGTCTGGAGTCTCTTTGCTTTGGAGACAGAAAGGAGAGGAGTCTTTTGGGGCTTTGGGGACAGAAAGGAGTCTGGAACCAGGAGAACATGATACACAGTAAGAGCAATATTGTGAAATGCTCAACGGTGATAGACTTAGCCAAACTCAGCAATACAATAATCCAGGACAATTCTGAGAGACATGACAAAGAATACTATATACCTCCATAGAAAGAACTGTTGGAGTTGGAATGCAGGTCAAATCACATGATTTTTCACTTGTTTATTTGGGCTTTGGTTTTATATGATTAATCTCTTACAAAAATGAACAATATGAAATATGTTTTGTAATATAATATATTTATAACCCAGATCAAAATGCTTTCCAGTTCTGGGAGGGGGAAGGTAAGAGAGGGAAGAAGGCAAATTGTATCATATAGTTATGGAAAACCTATGTGGAAATTGGTAAAAAAAAAAATCTTTATAATGAAAATAAAATGAGACTGCTCAAACCCTAACTTCTACATGCTTTTTCTGGTTCCTTTGAACCATCATTTCTAGTGCTTCAATCTGATATTACCTCCTATAGATACTATATATACCTTATACATGCAATTTTTTGTATATTATCTCCTGCATTAAAATATGAGCCCTTTAAAGACAGGAACCATATTTTTTCCTTTCTATTCCCAGCACACAGTGCTAGACACATAGTAAACTATTAATAAATGTTGGTTGGTTGAATGACATGAATACTTTTGTTGTTTTATATAAGAGGGCAGCTCAGCAATACAGAGCTTGGCCAGGTGTTTTAGAGGGCAAGATGAGATCATTTGCATATTTCTGACTTTGACATAGGTATAATATGGGACATGTACATTTTTAGAGAGGAAAGTTCTAAGCATAGATGAGTCCAGCAAAGAGAAATGTTATTCTGGTAGGCAAAAGGGGATTTCTAGAGTAGCTACAGCTTTTTGAAAGAATCACTTCACCAATGAAAAGAGTGAACATTTTGGAAGACCACAACTTATGTATTCCGTCAGTAGAACATAAGCAACTTGGAATGGTTGGTTTTTTTCTTTGTACTCCTTACTCCAAGAACACAGCTATTGTTGTTGTTGTTGTTGTCGTTGTCATCATCATCATCATCATCATCATCATCATCATCATCGTTGACCTCATTTGGGGTTTTCATAGCAAAGATACCAGAGTGGTTTGCTATTTGCTTCTCTAGCTCATTTTATAGATGAGAAAATTGAAGCAAACAGGGTTTAGTGACTTGTCCAGGGTCATACAGCTACTAAGTGTCTGAGGTCATATTTGAACCCACATTTTCCTGACTCCAGGTCCAAAACTCTAGCTACTGAGCCAGCCATGTGGATGCCTGCTTCTTAAAATGCTCCTACCTTTTCCAACTATATATCAGTGTGAGGCCAGATCTTTTCCATATATTTCAACTTTGTTCCAAACATATAGTTCCAAACCATGTATCCAACCATATTTTTCCAATACAACATATTTCAACAGACTGAATACAGAAGCAGATATGAGAATTGTAATGTTGCAAGGCACATACTCATGGAAAGGACAGAATATCCCTAGGGAATGACAGAGCAGACATAACCTCAAAATACGCTGAGAAGTTCAGATCCCACCGTGTGCTGAATTTCTCTCTGATTGAAAAGCACAATCTCACTAAAGCTTACAATGGAGAAGAAATACAGTCATGGAAGAAGCAGCTAGGTGCTAAATTAATCAAAGGCATCTGGATTGCTCAAGGGGGTAAATTCTCCCTAAAAACTGTATCAACATTTATGCACCTTAATTCATGCAAAAGGACATTACGAGGTGCAAGGGATTCTGGATACTATACAAAGGTTTGGACGGCACCAGGAATAACAACAAATACCATTAGAACTTGTCAGGCATATGAAATGTGCAGAAAGTATAATCAAGGACATCTTAAGAACATAGAATTGGGAGGCAGATCACTCAGCTACATGACTTTCCAATGTATTCAAATTGATTATATTAACATGCCCAAAGACAAGGGACACAAATATGCATTGGTGATTGTGGATAGACTGATAAAATGGGTTGAAACATGTCCAACCAAGAAAAATGACACAGTAATGAGAATTCTATTAAAAGAGATAATACCTAGATATGGCATTCCCAATACCATAGATTCGGACAGGAGGTCTCATTTCACTTCTCAAGTTCTTTTTTTTTTTTTAATATATTTTATTTGATCATTTCCAAGCATTATTCGTTAAAGACATAGATCATTTTCTTTTCCTCCCCCCCACCCCCCATAGCCGATGCGTAAGTCCACTGGGCATTAGATGTTTTCTTGATTTGAACCCATTGCTTTGTTGATAGTATTTGCATTAGAGTGTTCATTTAGAGTCTATCCTCTGTCATGTCCCCTCAACCTCTGTATTCAGGCAGTTGCTTTTTCTCTGTGTTTCCACACCCATAGTTTATCCTTTGCTTATAATTGGTGTTTTTTTCTCCTGGATCCCTGCAAGTTGTTCAGGGACATTACACCGCCACCAATGGAGAAGTCCATTACGTTCGATTATACCACAGTGTATTAGTCTCTGTGTACAATGTTCTCCTGGTTCTGCTCCTCTCGCTCTGCATCACTTCCTGGAGGTTGTTCCAGTCTCCATGGAACTTCTCCACTTTATTATTCCTTTTAGCACAATAGTACTCCATCACCAACATATACCACAGTTTGTTCAGCCATTCCCCAATTGATGGGCATCCCCTCGTTTTCCAGTTTTGGGCCACCACAAAGAGCGCAGCTATGAATATTTTTGTACAAGTCTTTGTGTCCATTATCTCTTTGGGGTACAGACCCAGCAGTGCTACGGCTGGGTCAAAGGGTAGATATTCTTTTGTCGCCCTTTGGGCATAGTTCCAAATTGCCCTCCAGAATGGTTGGATCAATTCACAACTCCACCAGCAATGAATTAATGTCCCTACTTTGCCACATCCCCTCCAGCATTCATTACTTTCCTTTGCTGTAATGTTAGCCAATCTGCTAGGTGTGAGGTGATACCTCAGAGTTGTTTTGATTTGCATCTCTCTGATTATAAGAGATGTAGAACACTTCTTCATGTGCTTGTTAATAGTTTTGATTTCTTTATCTGAGAACTGCCTATCCATTTCCCTTGCCCATTTATCAATTGGAGAATGGCTTGATTTTTTGTACAATTGATTTAGCTCATTATAAATATGAGTAATTAAACCTTTGTCAGAGGTTTCTATGAAGATTTTTTCCCAATTTGTTGTTTCCCTTCTGATTTTAGTTATATTGGTTTTGTTTGTACAAAAGCTTTTTAGTTTGATGTAGTCAAAATTATTTATTTTACATTTTGTGATTCTTTCTATATCTTGCTTGGTTTTAAAGCCTTTACCCTCCCAAAGGTCTGACATGTATACTATTCTGTGTTTACCCAATTTACTTATGGTTTCCTTCTTTATGTTTAAGTCACTCACCCATTTTGAATTTATCTTGGTGTAGGGTGTGAGGTGTTGATCTATTCCTAGTCTCTCCCACACTGTCTTCCAATTTTCCCAGCAGTTTTTATCGAATAGTGGATTTTTGTCCCAAAAGCTGGGATCTTTGGGTTTATCGTATACTGTCTTGCTGAGGTCACTTTCCCCCAGTCTATTCCACTGATCTTCCTTTCTGTTTCTTAGCCAGTACCAAATTGTTTTGATGACTGCTGCTTTGTAATATAGTTTTAGGTCAGGGACTGCAAGGCCCCCATCGTATGTGTTTTTTTTTTCATTATTTCCCTGGATATCCTTGATCTTTTGTTCTTCCAAATGAACTTTGTTATGGTTTTTTCTAAATCAGTGAAGAAGTATTTTGGTAGTTCAATGGGTATGGCACTAAATAGATAAAGAAGTTTGGGTAGGATGGTCATTTTTATTATATTGGCTCGTCCTATCCATGAGCAGTTAATGTTTTTCCATTTGTTCAGGTCTAGTTTTAGTTGTGTGGATAGTGTTTTGTAGTTGTGTTCATATAGTTCCTGTGTTTGTCTTGGGAGATAGATTCCTAGGTATTTTATTTTGTCTAAGGTGATTTTGAATGGGATTTCTCTTTCTAGTTCTTGCTGCTGAGCTGTGTTGGAGATATATAGAAAAGCTGATGATTTATGTGGGTTTATTTTGTATCCTGCAACTTTGCTAAAGTTGTTGATTATTTCAATTAGCTTTTTGGTTGAATCTCTAGGATTCTTTAAGTAGACCATCATGTCATCCGCAAAGAGTGATAACTTGGTCTCCTCCTTGCCTATTTTGATGCCTTCAATTCCTTTATCTTCTCTAATTGCTACTGTTAGTGTTTCTAGTACAATGTCAAATAGTAGAGGTGATAATGGGCATCCTTGTTTCACTCCTGATCTTATTGGGAATGCATCTAGTTTATCCCCATTGCAGATGATATTAGCTGTTGGTTTTAGATATATACTGTTTATTATTTTTAGGAATGACCCTTCTATTCCTATGCTTTCTAGTGTTTTTAATAGGAATGGGTGTTGTATTTTATCAAAGGCTTTTTCTGCATCTATTGAGATAATCATGTGGTTCTTGCTAGTTTGCTTGTTGATGTGGTCAATTATGTGGATGGTTTTCCTAATGTTGAACCAGCCCTGCATCCCTGGTATGAATCCTACTTGATCATGGTGAATGATCCTTCTGATCACTTGCTGGAGTCTTTTTGCTAGTATCCTATTTAAGATTTTTGCATCTATATTCATTAGGGAGATTGGCCTATAGTTTTCTTTCTCTGTTTTTGACCTGCCTGGTTTTGGAATCAGTACCATGTTTGTGTCGTAAAAGGAGTTTGGTAGAACTCCCTCTTTGCTTATTATGTCAAATAGTTTGTATAGTATTGGGATTAACTGTTCTCTGAATGTTTGATAGAATTCACAGGTGAATCCATCAGGCCCTGGGGATTTTTTCTTAGGAAGTTCTTTGATGGCTTGATGGATTTCAATTTCTGATATGGGATTATTTAAGAATTCTATTTCCTCTTCTGTTAGTCTAGGCAGTTTGTATTTTTGTATATATTCATCCATATCTCCTAAATTGGTGTATTTATTGCCATATAATTGGGCAAAGTAATTTCTAATGATTGCCTTAATTTCCTCCTCATTGGAGGTGCTGTCCCCCTTTTCATCTTTAATGCTGTGAATTTGCTTTTCTTCCTTCCTTTTTTTAATTAGATTGACCAGTACTTTGTCTATTTTGTTTGTTTTTTCAAAGTACCAGATTCTTGTCTTATTTATTAAATCAATAGTTCTATCACTTTCGATTTTATTAATTTCTCCCTTAATTTTTAGGATTTCTAATTTGGTTTTCTGCTGGGGGTTTTTAATTTGATCGCTTTCGAGTTTTTTCAATTGCATTTCCAATTGATTGATCTCTGCTCTCCCTTGTTTGTTAATATAAGCTTTCAAGGATATGAATTTGCCTCTGATTACCGCTTTGGCTGCATCCCAAAAGGTTTGAAAGGATGTCTCCCCATTGTCATTTTCCTTGATGAAATTATTAATTGTTTCTATGATTTCTTCTTTAACTAAACGGTTTTGGAGTATCATATTGTTTAATTTCCAATTGGTTTTAGATTTGGTTTTCCATGTACCATTACTAATCATTATTTTTATTGCCTTGTGATCTGAGAAGGCTGCATTCATTATTTCTGCTTTTTTGCATTTGTGTGCTATGTTTCTGTGACCTAATGTATGGTCAATTTTTGTGAATGTGCCATGTGGTGCTGAGAAGAAGGTGTATTCCTTTTTATCGCTATTTATTTTTCTCCATATGTCTATTAATTCTAATTTTTCTAAGATTTCATTCACTTCTTTTACCTCTTTCTTATTTATTTTTTGATTTGATTTATCTAAATTTGATAATGGTTGGTTTAAGTCTCCCACTAGTATGGTTTTATTGTCTATTTCTTCCTTCAATTCTCCTAGTTTCTCCATTAGAAATTTGGGTGCTATATTATTTGGTGCATACATGTTGATTAATGATATTTCCTCGTTGTCTAGAGTCCCTTTTAACAAAATATAATTACCTTCCCTATCCCTTTTGATCAGGTCTATTTTTGCATTGGCTTTATCAGATATCATGATTACCACTCCTGCCTTCTTTCTATCAGTTGAGGCCCAGAAGGTCTTACTCCATCCTTTAATTCTGACCTTGTGGGTGTCAACCCGCCTCATGTGTGTTTCTTGAAGACAACATATGGTAGGGTTTTGGATTCTAATCCATTCTGCTATTCGTCTACGTTTTATGGGTGAGTTCATCCCATTCACGTTCAAAGTTATGATTGTCATTTGTGGACTCCCTGGCATTTTGATTGCCTTCCCTAATTCTAACCTTTTCTTCTTTGGCTCTACCTTTTAGTCCAGTGATTTACTTTGAATCAGTGCCCCTTGTCCCCTCCCTTGATGTTTCCCTTTTTAGTCCCTCCCTTTTTCTTCCCTCCCCCTCCCCCCTCTCTTTCCCTCCCTTTTTGTTCTCCCTCTCCCCCTCCCCCCCTTGGTTTTCCCTTCTCCTTACCCTTGTTGGGTAAGATAGAATTCAAGATCCCAATGGATCTAGATGTTTTTCCCTCTCAGAGTTGATTTCCCTGAGATTGAGGTTTAAGTAACCCCCCCCCCTCTCTTCCTCTCCTTCTTATAGGAGTTTTCTTCCCCTCCCCTTCCCATGTGAATCTTTGTGTGAGAACGATTATTCTATTTGGTCTTTCTTTACCCCCTATTTATACATTACATTTTCCCCACATATTAGCATACATAGATTGATATAAATGTAGTCCTTATAGAAGAGAGTTTGAGTAAAAGAAGAAGATAACATTTTTCCCCTTTCCTTAATATTTACCTTTTCAGGTATTCCTTGCTCTTTGATTTTCGGTATCAAACTTTCCACAGAGCTCTGGTCTTTTCTTTGCAAAAAGTTGGAAGTCTTCTATTTTGTTGAATGCCCATACTTTCCCCTGGAAGTATATAGTCAGTTTTGCTGGGTAGCTGATTCTTGGTTGGAGACCCAGCTCTCTTGCCTTTCTGAAGATCATGTTCCATGCCTTACGATCATTCAGAGTAGAACTTGCAAGGTCTTGTGTGACCCTGATTGGCATTCCTTTATATCTAAATTGTCTTTTTCTGGCTTCCTGTAGGATTTTTTCTTTTGTTTGATAGCTTTGGAATTTGGCAATTACATTCCTGGGAGTTGTCTTTTGGGGGTTTAGTGTAGAAGGTGTTCTGTGAGCTCTGTCAGTGGCTGTATTGCCCCCTTGTTCTAGAATCTCTGGGCAATTTTCTTTGATTATATCTTGTATCACTATGTCCAGTTTGGTGTTTATTTCTGGCTTTTCTGGGAGTCCAATTATTCTTAAATTTTCTCTTCTCCCTCTATTTTCCAGATCTATCACCTTGTCGGTGAGATATTTTATGTTCTCTTCTAATTTCTTGGTGTTTTGGCTTTGCTTTATTAGTTCTTGCTTTAAAGCCTGGTTTTCTTTTACAGTTTGGTCAAACTGGTTTTGTAGATGCATGAATTTCTTTTGCATTATTTCCCACTTTTCCTCCCAGAGGGCTTCCATCTTTTTGGTCATTTCTGATTCAAATTCTTCATGGGTTTGTGGAGACTTTCTATTTCCTTTGGAAGATTTTGGAGAATTTTCTTGTATATCTTCTTCTATCTGCTCTGTATTTTGTATTTTGGCTCCATAGAATGTGTCCAAAGTCGCCCCTTTCTTCTTATTTTTCTTGGTATTTTGGGGCTTCTGTGCTTCTGTGGAGTTTGTCATCTCTGAATGTGGAGGATTAGCTTTTCTTATCTCTGGTGATCCGAGGCTTTAGTCCTGGGCAGATGTTGGTTCTATGAGCTTTCCCTGGGTTAAACTGAATATGCCTCACTGGAACTGGAATGGAAAGGTCAGACCACGAGGCCACACTCTCCCCCCAGCTGGCTTTCAGGAAGTTGCCTTCAGAATCACTGGCCGTGAGGCTGTTTCTTCGGCCTGCGGGGGGATGGGCTGCAGCTTTCCCAAGCTCTAGGGCAAGGACTTTCACTGAGACTTGGATAGCAGGATCCAGCCCGTGAGGCTGTCTTGCCCGCCCTGAGGGTTGCTGTTGTTTCGACCAGCTCTCTGCAGCGGAAGCCCCAGGCAGTAACTTTCACCGGGACTGTTTGGGTAGAAGGCCCTGAGGGTTGTTCCGAGGACCCTGCTCTCTGAGCCCGGCAGGGCTGCGGCTTCCGGGAGCTTTGGACTCTGCGCTCCTACCCCTGAGGTCTGAGTGATCTCGGGTTCTGGCTTTTGAGGGGAGCCGTACCTTTTGAACCGGGTCCAGGTCCAGGAGGAGGGTTCCCAGGGTCTGTGCTGTTGATCATTTTGAATTTCAGCGCCTTAGGAGCTTATAGTTTGAGATCGGTCGGGAAGGGTTTTCTGGGGATCTGAGCTTTAGCTTTCTCTAAGCCGCCATCTTAACCGGAACTCCCACTTCTCAAGTTCTACAAGAAATCTACAAGAACTTGGGGATCAAAAGCAATTATCCCTCAGTTTATCGACCCCAAAGTTCAGGCCAAGTGGAACAAATGAACAAAGAAATAAGACACAGATAGGCAAACTCTGTTCAGAAACATACTTAAAATAGACAGATGCTTTGTTCAACATAAGAACTAGACCTAGAACTGACTTGCATATATCACCATTTGAAATGCTATATGGTCAACCACTTTGGCATGGTAGGACAGTAAAGCCATCATACCTGTCCATCTTAAAAGGGGAATGTGTACTTCATGAATATTTAAAATAAATACAAGATAGATTGGAAAAACTGAGAAGACTGGGTTTGTTTGTGCAAAGAATACCATTAGATTTTACATTGCATAAGATTAAACCAGGAGACAAAGTATATGTCAAAAACTTTAATAGAGAATCTCCTACAGAACCAAGATGGATCAGTCCAACAACTGTCATAATGACAACTCCAACATCTATAAAGGCTGATTAAAAAGATCCATGGTTCCATGCTTCACATGTAAAATTGCATCACATCTATAACATTAACATCAATGAAGATGCATAAATATGACATCTGAAACAAATAGCCCTAGTCATAGTCAACAACACAAATAGCCCTAGCAATAATCAACAACAGTCCCTATGAATGGAAAGCTATGAAAGAAAACATAAAGGAAAGCACACAAGAGTACAAATTAGAACAAATAAGCACTGCTAAAGCAAATGAAACAGCTCAGGATAGAAAGCGAGACAGTAAAACAGACAGAAAATAAAAACAGGCAAGAAAAGTCTCTACAAAGTCTCTTTCAACAATTGTAACAACAAATAAAGTAACAAAGTTATTTCACTAAGAAAACATAACTCTATGACTAAACGAAATACATTATTATATCATCATTCTATCTCCAAGAAACCTCAAAAAAAAAGTCAACATCGCTTAACATGATCATCAAAGAGAGCAAATAATAAATCCCCTTGTGAAAATTCAAACATCAAAAGATAAGAAAATATCAAATTTATAATCATAACATACATCTAAGAACTTATAATACAACATACTATATACACCCATTCATGAAGATCATCATATGAAAAGCTTACTTCCACGCATGAAGAACAACTCATGAATATTGACAAGCACACATGAAGAATTCATATCTTACTTCCATGCACAATGAAAAATTCAATCTGACATACATGCACATGTAAATCCTTACATGCATGCATGTTCCTGAATGTTCCTGGATGTTCCAGAACACAGGACTTCAATCAAGAGCTGACGACGGGAAACAAGTGTATCCAGCACAGATGAAAACAAAACAAGACACGTTTCTACAATTAACATCAAAAGACATGGAAAGACTTTGAAATTTTGGACTTGTGGTCAGGAGGACATGTAAGAATGCTACATACATGTTAATTTTGCATATACATACATATGATACACATAAACACAATGTGGAAGGAAATTTCATGCATTGGGTAAGCATATAATACACGTAATTGCAACACACAAAATTCATATTGATATATAAATTTCTGTGGAAAAGTCAAACAAAGAAATGTCTTATCTGCATGAGTTTGCACAGAAATCAAAACAATGTGTTATATTTGTACATATTTCAATCTGTATAGATACAAACCTATGTACATATGTAAATACTAATGTACTAACAAACTAATTATATTAGAATAACTTTATTAATGTTCCAATGACTAAACAAAAGGGATAACATAGAAAATGTATTCAAAGTCTTAGGGAACATAGGGACAGACATAAAGTTAAGTATACAAGTTAGATTACATTATAATTTTAGGTTAACAATTGTTAGTAATAGACATTTTTACTTAGTAGAACTTATAGGCATAAGGAGATAAGATAGTTGCATATTCAAAATACTGTTGAAATTGTTAAAATTGTTACCTGGTTTGTTATTATGTTCAAAACTATATTCATGTAACATCCCTATTACCTAATCCATTTTCCTAATCCCAAATTTAGCAAAGAGTTAGGTAGACAGAATAGTTAAGACATATTAGCATTTATTATTTTGGGAGGGTAAAGGAATATTTCACATAGTATAGGATTAAGAATAGATAGAAATTTGACAAGATATATTTAAGAAGTAAGTAACGTCAATACAGGATGCAGGATGCATTCTGTCCAAAGACAAAATGGGGGAATGTAATGTTGTGGAGGAGAGAAAATGGAAAAAAGTCTGCAGTAAAGTTGGAGAAGCCAGGACTGCAGAACCTGTCGATCAAGGAGGACATTCTAAATAGAATGGGGACCAGGAAGGACTGCTGAAGAAGGAGAGCCAAACTGAAAAAAAAAAAAAAAACTTGGTCTCTTGCCCTTGGAAAGGAGGAAGGACAAAAAGTCCTGTTCTCTGGTTTCTCCCTACAATACTCCAGTGACCGAATCTTCAAACCCGTTGGCCATTTTCCCAAATCTGAACTCCACTCCACCATCCTCCAACTTAGGAATTGTTTTATTATTAGGGAAATCCCAAACCCTCTCTCCCTTCAACTTCTTTACCCTTCTCCCAAATAAACCCCTTTACTTAAACTTAGAAAAGAGAGAGAGTGCTTTGTTTGGTATACCAAGATACTCACTTTGAGCTGACTTCAGTGCTACCAACAGAAGAATCAACTAAGGGAGGAGGTGGGGAAGGGAAGAGGGAGGTAGGACAAAAAGGGGGGGAAGGGAGGAAAGAGGGAGGAGGGAGGAGATTGGCAGATCTGATCTTGAAATTATCATCTTCCTCTTAAAATAATCCCCTAATACAGAAACCAGCTGTCTTCTATTAAGCCATTCATTTAAAAGATTTGCAAAAACATTTAAAACAATGCCATTCATCATTTTTTTTGTTGTTTTTGAAAAGATGGTTCTTTTTCATGAAAAAATAGTTAACATGTAACAGGTTTGTTGTTATTTTTAATTAATTTATAAATAAATATTTGAAATGTATCCATTTTAATTTTTAAATATTTTTAAAATTTCAGTAAATATCAATAAAGTCCATATAAACAAAAATTCTCTGAGGTTCTAAATAATTTTTAAACATGTAAAGGAATGCTGGGACCAAATCATTTGAGAATTGCTCTATTAAAAGAAAGGGAACATTAGAAGAAAGGAACAGTAAATACTTTAAAAAGAAGGGGAATATAATTTTAATTATTCTTTAAAGAAGAACTCTTGTATGACCACCTCCAGAGGAAGAATTAATAAATAGAAATAAGTAAGACATAGTTTTATATATACATACATCTTTTTGTTAAATGAGGCCTTTTCTAGTGTGGGGAGAGAAGGGAAGAAGGGAGAAAGGGAACTTTAAAGTAACAGACATATTAATTATTTTTTTAAGGGAGAGGAGATCTGAGAATCACATGGCAAGAAAGAGTAAGATAGACTACAGTTCTAAAGGATAACACAACCTGAGTGTGGCATGGAATTTTTCACTCTCCCTAACTATACTCCTTCTTCCTTCTAATTTTACTAGTAGAGTCATGGACTCAAATCTGACACAGGAAAATTCATTTTTTTAAAGGCATTAACAGAGATGAGTACAGAACACAATATTCTTTGCTCTGAATCTCTTATGCTAACTGATCTCTCCTGCTCCTCTGTTGATTGAGCGTGGGCTGGTGTCATAATTTAATTATTCCAATGGCAGGCATAAAGCAATTATTATTAACTCATCTGTTAAAGAGAAGAAAGAAAAATTTTTGAGAGGAATGAGGATCAGAGATTTAAAACAAAAAGGACCCTTAACGGCCATCTAGTCCAAATCTCTCAGTTTACAAATAAGAAAACTGAAACACAGGAAGTTGAAGTGGACCAGAAACCCAAGAACCTTAAAGGTGATGATGGTCATGCAGGTGGTGACCAATATCCCTAGGATGACCTTAGGTAGGTCCTCTTGTTCCAAATACTTTTTTATTGCTACTACCCTGGTAGAGTGGAGCTTCCATTTCTGGTACTCAGATTTATTTGACTTTAAAACATTGAATAGTAGTTAGTGTTGCAAAAGTCAAAAACCCAGGCATAAAACCTATACTCCTACTGCCCTACCTCAGAGTCATAAGAATAAATAAGACCCAGAGGGAGAATAGCTTCCTATCAGTGGTGACAGGTTTTTGATTTTCTAGGGGCTCCATTATAAAGCTTTTGCATGTCCTTTGCCATAAAGATACTATTGTTCTGTGTTTCAAAATCCTAAAGACCTGAGTGCCAGAAATAGAAACTCCACTTTATCAGTGTGGAGGCAGAAAGAAAGAGTAAGGGCTTCTTTCTCTTGTACAATAAGATTTTAGGATTTAGAACTAGAAAAGACATGAAAGACCAAGGGTCCAACTCCTTCAATTTAGATATGAGGCAACTGAATTTCCAAAATGACATGCCCACGGTCCCATAGATAGCAAGTGGAAATCATTTCAGCATCAGTATAAATTATTCACAGTGTTGATGTTCTGGCTTTTTAGTCATATCTGACTCTTCATGATCCCATTTGGAGTTTTCTCGGCAAAGATACTAGATTGGTTTGCTATTTCCTTCTCCAGATTATTTTACAGATGAGGAAACTGAGGCAAACTTTCAGGGTCACATGGTTATTAAGTATATGAAGCCAGGTTTGAACTCAGGTCCTCCTGACTCCAGATCTGGTGTTCTATCCACTGTGCCACCTAGCTTCCCCAATTGTTTTTAGAATAGTCTTCAGTTAATTTCTCCTATTCAGAGTAGTTGGCCCAGTGAATATAAAAATTTATCTAGGAGTGGATGATTTCTACTTGTATTAATGTATTTCTCTTGGTTCCAAAAAGGATAATTTCTAGGCAAAATCATTAAGCAGAATATGTCTGTATAGTGAGAGGTTGTCCATGCCCCAGGTTAATTTGCAAAGCCTAGATGAAATTTCCCAAAGGAAAACAGAAAAACTGAGGGCAAACAGAAAAAGAAAAGTAGCTTTCTAAACTCCAAAATACTCCATGGGGATTGTGGGTGGGAGGGTCAGGGATACTGAACCAACTGTAAAGAGCACTTACTATCTCTGGCTATGAGAGGAACGATGTCAATACCTATAGACTCACTCCAGCTGATGAGTAGGACTTTAGAGCCCAGTTCTCAAACAGAGGCTTAAATAGCCAGAAAACTCACCTGGGAGGGATGAAGAGCTGTAACACTCCACACTCAGCTCCCAGGTAAGAGCACTAAGGGCCAGCTGCTCAAAGGTTGGAGCAGAGGTAACTAGCACCATCTGCTGATGGAAAGGTAAACATCAGGGAACAGTGAAGTAGAGCTAAGAGGCTAGTGGTGGGCAGCAGCCCAAGGGAGTGGAGGACAGAAAGAATAGGTGAGGTTAAAATAAGCAATATGGCAGCTACTAATTAAAAAGAACAAAACCTGGACTCCTGGTTCCCCACCTAAGGTCAAAGGAATATATAAGGCCCTGAGAAACAGTAGCCCCCACATCAGTGGGAGCAGGTTCTTGATTTTCTAGCTCAGGTACAAAACTTTGTTAAGTCCTTAACCATATAAATACTGCTATTTTCTGTTTTAAAGTCTGATCAATTTAATTGTCAAAAATGGAAATTCCATTCTTGTAGAGTGTGGGCAAGAAAGCCACAAAAGTGAGAGGTCCTTAAAGCATAACTGACAATGCATGTCTGCTGAGGATGGCTTTATTCTTTCTTTTAAAAAAATATTATTATTTATTTTAACATGCTTTTCTTTTTAAATTTTGAGGTTCATATTATCTCCATCCCTCATACTTATCACCCATCCCCTGAGAAGGCAAAAAATATCAATAATATATGTGAAATCATATAAAACATGTTAGTCACATCACAAAAAAAGCAAAAAATAAATAAAAAGTGAGAAAGTTATACTGCCATTGGCATTCAGAGTTCATCAGTTCTCTTCCTAAAAAGAAATGTCATTTTTTCATCATGAAGTCCTTTGGAATTGTCTTGGATCTCTGCATTAATCAGAATAGCCAAGTCTTTCACAGTTGGTGATCATTACAACATTGCTATTACTGTGAAAAAAGATGTCCTGGTTCTTCTCGCTTCGTTTTGCATCAGTTCATGTAGTTTTAGCATTTTTTTTCTGACACTAATCCCTCATCATGTCTTATACCACAATAGTATTCTCTCATAATGACATGCTACATCTTGTTTAAACATTCTTCAATTAAAGAGCATCCCCTCAATTTCCATTTCTTAAGAGATGCTATATTTTTGTACATATTACTGGGTTAAACAGCATGCATAGTTTTATAACCCCTTGGGCTACATAAGAGCTCCATTGTTTTCCAGAAATGTTGGACCAATTCTCTATTTGACCAACAATTAATCTGTGTACCTATTTTCGCTTATCCCCTCCAGCATCTATAATTTCTGATAGATGGTACCTCAAGTTTGTTTTAATTTGACTTTCTCAAATCAGTTTAAAGCATTTTTCATATGACTATAGACAGCTTTGATTTTTTTTATTTAAACTGCCTATTTATATTCTTTGACCATTTACCATGTGGGGAATGGCTCTTAGTTGTCTCTCTATATATTTTAAGTGAGGCCTTTATAAGAGAAATTTGTTATAAAAAATGTTGACATTACCACATTGTTATAGTGCCATTAAGCAAAATGTAGTTTCCCTGGTTCTCTTTCAAGTAGGTCTATTTTTGCTTTTTCTCTGTCTGAGATTTTTATCACTTCTGCTCTCTTCATTTCAACTGAAATATAAAGTCTCTGCCCCAATCTTTCATTTCAACTCTGTGTCTTTCTATCCCACATATATCTCTTGTACAAAACATAAGGTTGGATTCTGTTTTTCAATTCATTCTGCTATTCACTTCTGTTCTATAGGTTAGCTCATCTCAGGCATAATTAGAATTATTATAACTAACTATGCATTTCCTTCTTTCCCATTTTTCTCTGTACATCCTGTACTTCTATCTATCTTTTTGTTTTGCGTCTCCTTAAGTCTGTCTTGTTTCTAACTACCAATACCAACTCTAATCCTCCCTCCTTCTTATAAAGCTATTCCTACTCCATATCTTTCCCCCCTCCAATCTCCCCATCAGGCAAGATTATTTTTTTTTATACTGAGGCAAGTATGTGTATATATTTTTTCCCTCTGAACCAATTTTGATGAGAGTGAGATTTGACTTCTGCCCACCACCCCAACTCACTTTCCTCTCCACTACAAAAGCTCTTCTTTGCCTATCTCCTTAATGCAAAAAAAGTGCCCCATTTTACCTCTGCCTTACTCCTTTTCCAATTGCATCCCTCTCACCCCTATATTATTTTTTGGAGATCATCCCAATATAATCAACTCATGCCTGACTCCTATGCAGACTCCTCTTCCCGTATAGAAATATAAAGTTTAATTTTATTGAGTCTCTTATGAGCACTCTTTTTTTAAACAATATTTTATTTGGTCATTTCAAAACATTATTCATTTCAGACAAAGATCATTTTCTTTTCCTCCCCCCCTCCCCCATAGCTGACTCGCGATTCCACTGGGTTTCACGGGTGTTCTTGATTCGAACCAAGTTCCATGTTGTTGGTATTTGCATTACAGTGTTCATTTAGAGTCTCTCCTCGGTCATATCGCCTCTACCCCTATAGACAAGCAGTTGCTTTTCCTCAGTGTTTTTACTCCCACAGTTTGTCCTCTGCTTGTGGATAGTGTTTTTTCTCCTAGATCCCTGCAGATTGTTCAGGGACATCACATTGACACTAATGGAAAATTCGATTACATTCGATTGTACCATAGTGTTTCAGTCTCTGTGTACAAGGTTCTCCTGGTTCTGCTCCTTTCGCTCTGCATCACTTCCTGGAGGTTGTTCCAGTCTCCATGGAATTCCTCCACTTTATTATTCCTTTTAGCAAAATAGTATTCCATCACCAACACATACCACAATTTGTTCAGCCATTTCCCAATTGATGGGCATCCCCTCATTTTCCAATTTTTGAATACCACAAAGACTGCAGCTATGAATATTCTTGCACAAGTCTTTTTCCTTATTATCACTTTGGGGTACAAACCCAGCAGTGCTATGGCTGGATCAAAGGGCAGTCTTTTATTGCCCTTTGGGCATAGTTCCAAATTGCCCTCCAGAATGGCTGGATCAACTCATAATCCCACCAGCAAAGAATTAATGTCCCTACTTTGCCACATCCCCTCCAGCATTCATTACTTTCCTTTGCTGTCATGTTAGCCAATCTGCTAGGTGTGAGGTGATACCTCAGAGTTGTTTTGATTTGCATCTCTCTGATTATGAGAGATTTAGACACTTTTTCATGTGCTTATTAATAGTTTTGATTTCTTTATCTGAAAACTTCCTATTCATGTCCCTTGCCCATTTATCAATTGGAGAATGGCTTGATTTTTTTGTATATTTGATTTAGCTCTTTGTAAATTTGAGTAATTAAACCTTTGTCAGAGGTTTTTATGAAGATTGTTTCCCAATTTGTTGCTTCCCTTCTGATTTTAGTTACACTGGTTTTGTTTGTACAAAAGCTTTTTAACAAAAATTATTTGTTTTACATTTTGTGACTCTTTCTAAGTCTTACATGGTTTTAAAGTCTTTCCCTTCCCAAAGGTCTGACATGCATACTATTCTGTGTTTACCCAATTTACTTATAGTTTCCTTCTTTATGTTCAAATCATTCACCCATTTTGAATTTATCTTGGTGTAGAGTGTGAGGTGTTGAACCAAACCTAATCTCTCCCACACTGCCTTCCAATTTTCGCAGCAGTTTTTATCGAATAGCAGATTTTTATCTCAAAAGCTGGGATCTTTGGGTTTATCGTATACTGTCTTGCTAAGGTCGCTTGCCCCAGTCTATTCCACTGATCTTCCTTTCTGTCTCTTAGCCAGTACCAAATTGTTTTGATGACTGCTGCTTTGTAATATAGTTTGAGATCTGGGACTGCAAGGCCACTTTCCTTTGTATTTTTTTTTCATTATTTCCCTGGATATCCTTGTTCTTCCAAATGAACTTTGTTATGGTTTTTTCTAAATCAGTAAAGAAATTTTTTGGAAGTTCAATGAGTATGGCACTAAATAGATGAATAAGTTTGGGTAGGATGGTCATTTTTATTATATTGGCTCATCCTATCCATGAGCAGTTAATGTTCTTACAATTGCTCAAGTCTAGTTTTAGTTGTGTGGAGAGTGTTTTGTAGTTGTGTTCATATAGTTCCTGTGTTTGTCTCGGGAGATAGATTCCTAGGTATTTTATTTTGTCTAAGGTGATTTTGAATGGGATTTCTCTTTCTAGTTCTTGCTGCTGAACTGTGTTGGAAATATATAGAAATGCTGATGACAAATGCGGGTGTATTTTGTATCCTGCAATTTTGCTAAAGTTGTTGATTATTTCAATTAACTTTTTGGTTGAATCTCTAGGATTCTTTAAGTAGACCATCATGTCATCCACAAAGAGTGATAACTTGGTCTCCTCCTTGCCTATTTTGATGCCTTCAATTTCTTTTTCTTCTCTAATTGCTACTGCTAGTGTTTCTAGTACAATGTCAAATAGTAGAGGTGATAATAGGCATCCTTGTTTCACTCCTGATCTTATTGGGAATGCATCTAGTTTATCCCCATTGCAGATGATATTAGCTGATGGTTTTAGATATATACTGTTTATTATTTTTAAGGAACGACCCTTCTATTCCTATGCTTTCTAGTGTTTTTAATAGGAATGGGTGTTGTATTTTATCAAAGGCTTTTTCTACGTCTATTGAAATAATCATGTGATTTTTGTTGCTTTGCTTGTTGATATGGTCGATTATGCAGATGGTTTTCCTAATATTGAACCAGTCCGGCATCCCTGGTATAAATCCTACTTGATCATGGTGGATGACCCTTCTGATCACTTGCTGGAGTCTTTTTGCTAGTATCCTATTTAAGATTTTTGCATCTATATTCATTAGGGAGATTGGTCTATAATTTTCTTTCTCTGTTTTTGACCTGCCTGGTTTTGGAATCAGTACCATGTTTGTGTCATAAAAGGAGTTTGGTAGAACTCCCTCTTTGCTTATTATGTCAAATAGTTTGTATAGTATTGGGATTAACTGTTCTTTGAATGTTTGATAGAATTCACTTGTGAATCCGTCAGGCCCTGGGGATTTTTTCTTAGGGAGTTCTTTGATGGCCTGTTGGATTTCATTTTCTGATATAGGATTATTTAAGAATTATATTTCTTCTTCTGTTAGTCTAGGCAGTTTGTATTTTTGTATATATTCATCCATATCACCTAGATTGGTATATTTATTACCATATAATTGGGCAAAGTAATTTTTAACGATTGCTTTAATTTCCTCCTCATTGGAGGTGATATCCCCCTTTTCATCTTTGATGCTGTTAATTTGCTTTTCTTCTTTCATTTTTTTAATTAGATTGACCAGTACTTTGTCTATTTTGTTTGTTTTTTCAAAGTACCAGCTTCTAGTCTTATTTATTAGTTTAATAGTTCTATCACTTTCGATTTTATTAATTTCTCCATTAATTTTTAGGATCTCTAGTTTGGTTTTCTTTTGTGGGGTTTTAATTTGTTTGCTTTCAAGTTTTTTTATTTGCATTTCCAATTCATTGATCTCTGCTCTCCTTAATTTGTTAATATATATACTCAGGGATATGAATTTACCTCTGATTACTGCTTTGGCTACATCCCAAAAGGTTTGAAAGGATGTCTCACCATTGTCATTTTCCTCGATGAAATTATTAATTGTTTGTATGGTTTGTTCTTTAACTAACCAATTTTGGTGTATCATATTATTTAATTTCCAATTAATTTTTGATTTGATTCTCCATGTACCCTTACTGATCATTATTTTTATTGCCTTATGATCTGAAAAGGCTGCATTTATTATTTCTGCTTTTCTGCATTTGTATGCCATGTTTCTGTGACCTAGTGTATGGTCAATCTTTGTGAATGTGCCATGTGGTGCTGAGAAGAAGGTGTATTCCTTTTTATCGCTATTTATTTTTCTCCATATGTCTATTAACTCTAATTTTTCTAAGATTTCATTCACTTCTTTTACCTCTTTCTTATTTATTTTTTTATTTGATTTATTGAAATTTGATAGTGGTTGGTTCAAATCTCCCACTAATATGGTTTTACTGTCTATTTCTTCCTTCAATTCTCCTAGTTTCTCCATTAGAAATTTGGGTGCTATACTATTTTGTGCATACATGTTGATTAGTGATATTTCCTCATTATCCAAAGTCCCTTTTAATAAAATATAATTACCCTACCTATCCCTTTTAATCAGGTGTATTTTTGCTTTGGCTTTGTCAGATATCATGATTGCAACTCCTGCCTTCTTTCTATCAGTTGAGGCCCAGAAAGTTTTACTCCATCCTTTAATTCTGTCCTTGTGATTATCTACCCGCATCATGTGTGTTTCTTGAAGACAACATATGGTAGGGTTTTGGATTCTAATACATTCTGCTATTCGTCTACGTTTTATGGGTTAGTTCATCCCATTCACATTCAAAGTTATGATTGTCACTTGTGGATTCCCTGGCATTTTGATATCCTCCCCTAATTCTGACCTTTCTTCTTTAGCTATAATCTTTTAAGCCAGTGATTTACTTTAAATCCCTAGTCCCCCCTAGTCCCTCCCCTTGATATGTTTCCCTTTCTAGCCCCTCCCTTTTTATTCCCTCCCCTTCCCCCCTCTCCTTCCCTCCCTTTTTGAGTTCCCTCCCTTGGTTTTTCCTTCTCCTTTACCCTGTTGGATAAGATAGAATTCAAGATCCCAATGGATCTGGATGCTCTTCCCTCTCAGAGTTGATTTCACTGAGAGTAAGGTTTAAGTAAAAACTCTCTTCCTTTCCTTCTTATAGGAGTTTTCTTCGCCTCCCCTTCCCATGTGTATCTTTGTGTGAGAAAGATTATTCTATTTAGTTTTTCCCCCCTATTTCTTGCAGTATATCTTAGTACCATCAACAATTCCCGCCTCCCTTTTCCTTTCTATCCCCCTTTTCCCCATATCATCTTGATGCCCCAGACGTTCCCTATGCGTGATTCTTCTTACTACTCTAATGATGCATATAATTTTTGAGAGTTACACATTACATTTTCCCCATATATTAATATATATAAATTGATATAAGTGTAGTCCTTATAGAAGAGAGTTTGAATAAAAGAAAAAGATAACATTTTTCTCCTTTTCCCTTTCCTTCATATTTACCTTTCCAGGTATTCCATGCTCTTTGTTTTTCGATATCAAACTTTCCACAGAGCTCTGGTCTTTTCTTTGCAAAAACTTGGAAGTCTTCTATTTTGTTGAATGCCCATACTTTCCCCTGGAAGTATATAGTCATTTTTGATGGATAGCTGATTCTTGGTTGAAGGCCCAGCTCTCTTGCCTTTCTGAAAATCATGTTCCATGCCTTATGGTCATTCAGAGTGGAAATCGCAAGGTCTTGTGTGACCCTGATTGGCATTCCTTTATATCTAAATTGTCTTTTTCTGGCTTCTTGTAAGATTTTTTCTTTTGCTTGAAAGCTTTGCAACTTGGCAATTACATTCCTGGGAGTTGTCTTTTGGGGATTTAGTGTAGACAGTGTTCTGTGAACTCTTTCAGTGCCTGTTTTCCCCCTTGTTCTAGAATCTCTGGGCAGTTTTCTTTGATAATATCTTGTATTATAATGTCGAGATTACTATTTATTTCTGGCTTTTCTGGTAGGCCAATTATTCTCAGATTGTCTCTCCTTACTCTATTTTCCAAGTCTATCACCTTGTCAGTGAGATATTTTATGTTCTCTTCTAATTTCTTGGTCTTTTGGCTTTGCTTTATTAATTCTTGCTCTTTTGCAAGATCGTTGTCTTCCAGTTGCCTGATTCTGACCTTTAAAGCTTGGTTTTCCTTTTTAGTTTGGTCAAACTGTTTCTGTAGTTGCGTTTTTTTGTGCTTCATATTGTTGAGTTCCTTTTGCATTATTTCCCACTTTTCCTGCCAGAAGGCTTCCATCTTTTTTTATCATTTCTGATTTAAATTCTTCAAGAATTTGTGGAGAATTTCCATTTCCTTTGGAGGGTTTTTGGAGCATTTGTTTGTGTTTCCTCTTCTATCTCCTCTGTATTTTGTATTTTTGCTCCATAAAATGTGTCCAAAGTCACCCCCCTTCTTCTTGCTTTTCTTGGTGTTTGGAGGTTTTTGTACTTCTGTACTGTTTGCTATCTCTATCTGAGTGAGGAAGACTGGCTCTTTGTGTATCTGACTGATGGTCCCAGGCTTTAGCCCCAGACAAATTGTCCATTCTCTATAACTGCTCTATCTTCCTGGGGAAGCCCAGGGTCTACCCTCCCCTGCCTGCCGGCTTTTTGGGTGTTACTGCTCTCAGTTCCCTCCAGTTGCTTCTCCACTGCCTTATGTCCACGCTCTGAGCCTGGCACAGCACTGTCCTCAAGGTACCTCAGTGCCTTTGCCAGCCCTGAGGTTTCTGTTCTTTCAGAAGACCCTGCACTCTAAGAGGGGGGAGGGGTCCTGGCCTCCCTGAGCTCTGAGGGCTCCTGATGGCATTAAGTTCAGCTGGTTTGGGCTGGATGAGCCCCGAAGCAAAAAAAAAAAAAACCCTCTGCAATCTGTGTTGGATGCCCTGAGACTGGCCCAGGTTAATTTTAAGGTAAACCCTTCACCCTTTGGAGCAACCCCTTTGCTGGCCCTGAGGTTTCTATCCTTTTAGAAGCTCTAAGGGCTCCTGATGGGATTAGGTCCAGCTGGTGCCCTGAAGCTGGAACCTCCCTTGAGACTCAGATGGAAGGACCCAGCCAGGGGGCTACAGGCTTCCCCCATCTCTCTCTGTTTCCCTGCCGTCTGTGTTGGGCCCCCTCGAGACTGGCTCAGGTTGCTTTCAAGATGTGCCCTTCAGAATAACCAGCCCTGAGGCCCTTATGCCGACCCTGAGGTTCCTGCTGCTGCCACGCTCTGAGTTGGGGCGGGGGAGAGGGGATGAGTCCTGGGACCTTCCTTCTGCCTACCCCTTAGACCCGAGTGATCTAGGGTTCTGGCTTTTGTGGGGGTGTACCTTTTGATCTGAGTCCATAAGGAGGGTTCCTCGGGTCTGTCCTGTTGTTCAGTTTGAATTTCGGTGCCCTAGGAGCATTCAGTTTGTCATCGGTAAGGAAGAGTTTTCAGATGTCTGAACTTTTGCTGCCTCTAAGCCGCCATCTTGACCAGAAGTCTATGATTACTCTTTCAAGTGTATCTTTTTATGCTTCTGTTGAGTCTTCTCTTTGAATGTCAAACTTTTCATTCAGCTCCAGTATTTTTGTCAGGAATGCTTGAAAATCTTTTATTTCACTAAATATCCATCTTTTCCCTGAAGAATTTTACTCAGTTTCTTTGAGGAGGTTATTCTTGATTGTAATCCTAGCTTATTTGCCTTCTGGAACATAATATTCTGTGACTCCATGATATTTAAATTTTTTCTTTATGGTTCCTTGACATAAGAGCTCCAGAATTTCGCTATAATATTCCTGAAAGTTTTCATTTGGGGATCTCTTTGAGGAGTTGATCAATGGATTCTTTCCATTTCTATTTTATTTTCTGTTCCTAAAATATCAGGGCAGTTTCCTTCACAATTTCTTGAAATTTGATGTTTAGGCTTTTTTATCTTGGCTTTCAGGTTGTCCAATATTTTTCAAATTACTTCTCTTCCATCTTTATTCAGGTCAGTTGTTTTTTCCAATAATATATTTCATATTTTCTTCTATTTTTTTACTTTGGACCTTTTTGGTGTATGTTTTGAAGTCTCATGGAGTCATTAGTTTCCACTGACCCAATTCTAAATTTTATGAAATAACTTTCTTTAGTGTGACGTTGTGCCTCTTTTCCATTTGGCTAATTCTGCTTTCAAATGAGTTCATTTTTTTAGTGAATTTTTGTGCCTCTCTTGCCAATAGGTCAATTGTGGTTTTTAAATTAATATTTTCTTAGGGGGCATCTGGGTGACTCAGAGGATTGAGAGTCAGGCTTAGAGATAGGAGATCCTAGATTCAAATCTGGCCTCAGACACCCTGGTCAACTCACTTAACCCCCATTGCCTAGCCCTTACTGCTCTTCTGCCTTGGAACCAATACACAGTTATAATGGGGGAAGTATGGTCACTGTTCTTCTGATCTTCATTCTGATCTTCACCCAGAAAGGACCTCTGTTCCCTTACAGCCACAAGTAATAGTACTCCTCTTGGCCCTGCAACCTTGTGATCAATAACAAGCATTCCTTTTTATCCTGGAACTGCAACTGAGAAATGCTTATGGACAAGACAGTTGCAAATAAGTGCCAGCTGCACTCAATGCAGTAAATGGTCCTCTGTAATTTCAGTCTTACCATATCTGAGCCAAGAGCTCCCAAACTCTTGCCATTGTAGCTCTCTTCAAGGGCTCGCCAGGCTTCAGGCCAACCCCCATTCCACTATTACAGATCTCACCTATGGACTTCTTAAGTTGTCTTTGGATAGAAAAATCTCTCTCTCTAACCTTTTATCAGCTCTGCCACTCCAACATTTTATTTGAAGTGTTGTTTTAAAGTTGTCTGGAAGGGAATGTTAGGAGAGTTCATCTGGCCCTTTTTCCACCATTTCAAGATTGGGTTGATATAGGAATTTCTACAGGTGTAGATAAGGATAAAGGATAAACAAAGCTTCTAAGCAGTATTGAATTGACTTGTAATTTCTTATATACTGAAATCATCATTACAATACCCATTTTAAAAGATTCCCTTCCTTTTAAATAGAAGAGACATTTATATTAAGCATATTTTATAATAACTTTTTCTTCTTGTATTATTAAAGGTTAATTGCTTTATTAAATATTTATTATATAAATTTATTTTTATAACTATCAATTTAATTTACAATAAAAATGTATTTGTTATATAATTTCTTACTCATAAAATGATAACAGTCCCTCTTCCACTTTGTAACTTGTAAGGAGTTCTATGCTAAGATAGCTTCTTCTAAGGTCATCCTCAGAATAATTTTTAATACTTGCACTGGGCACAGTGCCCACGATAACAACCACCTCTCATGCTTCTAAATATGTGTCATCCTTAGGCTTATTAAGAGAAACTGACTAATACTGCTTTCCCTTCTAGATGAAAGCTAGATATACCTGAGGCCTCTGAGTGTAAGACAAAGTAGTGGAGAACAACTGTATGCAAACTTGGCTACGTGTACTCTGGCCAATTAGCAATCCCAAAATCTTCTAGGCCAGTTTAAAGGAAAAAAAATTGTTTGAGAACCTGTGTTAGAAGTGAGATTCTTTCCTTCTATAATTAAGAATAACTTGGCCCCTAATTGTTCTCTGCTGCTCAACAGATGTGGGAACTGACAAGAAATGAAGCCTGATCACAAACCCATAAAGAATATCACTAATATTTATATTTGAACACCCTTTTCCATCATTTAGGAAACCAAATGGACATACTTCAATAAATCCCACTTAAAGATATATCATCTATTGGGTTCATCTTTTCCATTTTAGTGATACAGCAGGGTGATATAAATCCGGGTCTTCTTAGCTTTAAGGTCAACTGTCTATCCACTGGGGCACCACTGCCTCTCATCCAGTATGATATGGTAAGCAAAAAGTTATGGGCATTTTAGGCTGATTTTAAGGGGAAAAAGAATGTTCCCAGTGAAGAAAATAATTATCTCACCCTCCACTATGCTGACCAGACCATTTCTGGCACATTGCATTCAGTTTGGAATATCATGCTTTCTTATAGAAAGACAAGAGAGCCCAAGTTTTAATTTGTTGGGAGGGAAAAATGAAATAAAGATCATCATGATAATATCATATAACCATCCATTTAGAGAGCATTTCTCCTAAATGCTGGGGAAAGAGATTGCCTCTTCAGTCTTTGAATCTATCACCTTGAACCCAGGATAATATCTGAAAGAATAACTATTACAGGGTAACTGAATTACAATATAGCTTGCTTTTAAAGAGATCTATTTTGTTGATCATTAAAGAGACCAATTGAAAGCATAAGCTTCAGTAAATTGATTGCAAATTAGAAGCCTTCCTTCCTCTCTCCACCAGCCTGAGGAAAAAATTGAGAAACAGATAAGACTTAAATAGCTGGCAAGCCAAAAGTTTTGATAATTTAAGACATAGTTCTCTCCTCTAAAGTCCTATTCGAAAGCCCCATTGAAGCAGCCTACTACTTGCGACTAAAAAAATGGCCATGGGTCCTCTCTCCTTTGAGATGCACAACTTAAAAGAACACTGGTAGAGGTGGAACAACTTTTCCTTTGACAGTAAACTCAGTATGAGTGAATAGAGTAATGGTGATGGGGACTGAACCTGTGATTTCACTGACATAAGACAGTCTCTGTCAAGAAAACGTTCTCTATGATTTATAGTGTTAAAGAATTATCCAAAACACTGAGAGATTAAATAACGTATACAGGGCCATACAGATAATATGAATGAGAGGTTGGATATAAACCCAGATCCTCTTGGCTTTAAGGTCAGCTGTCTATCTACTGGAGCACCACTGACTCACACAAAGTGTGATATGGTGAGCAAAAAATTATGAGGATTTTAGACTGCAATAATAAACAAAAGTGCCCCTAATGAAGAAAGTAATTGTCTCACTCTCTTCTCTTCTCTTCTAGCTAGACCATATTTGGAACATTGCATTTATTTTGTAGTATCCTGTTTTCTTATAGAAAGAAGAGCAAGAGCCCAGGTTTTAATTTGTTGCTAAGGAAAAATGAAACAAAGGTCATCAGCCTTTTCTGTTGTCTCTCATGTCTGTTCCTTGTGATATCCATAAAAGAGGATCATGGTGGGGAAAATTACAGATACTTTATTAAGCTGCTTCCCCATTTGAAGAAATAGAACCTGCCCTGGCACTGAAGGTATCACTGAGCAGACCTCTGGCAAAATCATGGGACAGAAAAATTGAATTTTGTGTGCTTATTTTCAGAAAGACAGTAATGCCTGTTTCCCCACCTTCTACAAGTTAATCTTAGAGAGAAAAAGAGAGAAGATAGAAAAGATGGGAGGAAAAAAAGGGAAGGAAGGAAGCCAAAAATTTATATTTCTTCTAGGATCATGAAGTATTTTTAAAAAACCTGTGGAGTCTGTGGATCCCCAACTATACTTGCCTAAATACAATGGAGAGGATAGAACTATAGAAGTCTTATCATAAGAACAGAGGAGGGAAAAAAGGGGGAAAAGAAAAGAAAAAAGAATGAGGTAGTATAACTTCCTCACCAGAAGTATAATTGGGAAACTGAGGCACTAAGAGAGGAAGCAATTTGTCCAAGGTCACACAGTAGCAAAGACAGGATATGAATTCAGTTCTCTTGATTCTAAATCTAAACTTTATTGCATTACACCATACTGGCTCTCACTTCCAATAGAAAATGAAGTCATCTTTTTGGAGAGCTTTATCCCAACCTCCTGGAGCATGATTTTGAGAGAATCAAAGTGGTCTTACAGTTGCTATCCAGATGTGTCAGGTTTGTTTTCACTATTTTACCAGTGCTCTGACAAGCTCTGAATTATTTCACAAAATTAGCTAGAGTGCTCAGTCCAGAGGAGGGACCACATTTCTTAGAAAACCTTCATGATTGAATAGTTAGTGAGCTGGCCTAATGTTTATACGTTGGTTTTCAAGGTAAACCAAGGAGACTTTTTTTTTATTACCCTTTGTATATATTATACTTATAATGGGTCCAGTTGAATAAGTAGATAAAAGATTGAAAGTTGGAAGGAATCTCAAGGGCCATCAAATGCAACCCTAACATTTTGCAGATGAAATAGGTACAAAACTAAGTAACTGCCTAGGGTCACACATATAGGAAGCATCATTCAAATCTAGGTCCTCCTGATTCTAGGACTTATGCCTTATGTGCTAGGTTACACTGTTATTAAAGAGAAGTATCAAAATTATTAAATATATATGTACATATATATATATATATTTGTTGTTAATTGTTTCAGTTGTGTCCAACTCTTTGTGGCCCCATTTAGGGTTTTCTTGCCAAAGATACTGGAATAGTTTACTATTTTCTTCTCCAGCTCATTTTACAGATGAGGAACTGATGCAAACAGGATTTAGTGACTTGCCCAGGGTCGCACAGCTAATTAGAGTCTGAGATCACATTTGAACTCAGGAGGATGAATCTTCCTGACTCCAGATCCACCACTCTAACCAATACACTACCTAGCTGCCCAATACATATTTGGTATATATACCAAAGTTATCCTGCCCATTTAGTCAAAACTATCTATCATTATCAAACAGAAAGAGTATCAAATATGTACATCTATAAGACAGAAACAATAATATTACCACTCTAGTACGTCATTGGGCTGATGTGAAAAAATAATTTTATATATTATGAAATGGAATAGAAATGTAAAATATTGTTAATAATGTGGCAAAAAAATGAGTTCCAATCCACTTACTACCTTGAAAAAAAACATTTATTCTCTGATCTTCAGTTTTATTTCCTTTAAAATTGATATTCTTTAGCTGAACTTGTGATTTCATTGGTAGAAGGAACAACTGATGCAGAAATCTCCTATACCAATGCAGGTAGGCAGGTGTTGTCCTGCACGTGATATTAGAAAATTATCAGGGGCAATGAGGCATCACATGACTAGCCTAGGGTCACATAGCCTGGATGTGCCAGAGTCAGAACCTAAACCCCAATCTCATGGACTCCAAGTCCAGCTCTCTATCCTCTCTGTCAGTGTCATGTGACACTGGTGTTACCTATCTCCCACAGATGTTATGGAGATCAAAAATAAGAAGAAAAAAAAACCAACATCTATAATGTTTTAAGGTTTCTAAAATATTTTATATGCATTATTTCATTTCTGCTTCACAGCAATACTAGGCATTTGGCACCATTGAATTTGTTGTTCTCATTGTACATATAAGGAGAGTTAAGTCACACCACCTCATGCCAGAAGGAGAATTTGAACCCAGGTTTCTCCTGACTCCAAGTTCAGCCCTCTCTAAACCAGTCCTGTTGCCTCAAATTTGATAACATAAGGGAAAGCATTTTACTAACTAAAATATGAGTTATTGTCATTGTAGCTCAGTATTTCATAGATACTTCTGCTTGATAGTTTACTTACTACCCCACCACACCCCCAATGCCCAAATGTCATGTTTTAGATGCACACTACACTGACAGTCTGCCCCTTGAATTTGTTTCAAGCTCCTGCTTCCCCTAAGCTAACAAGAGCTCAGCTTTTCCAGGGTTATTTTCTCCCTACTAAATTTTTAAAGACCAAATACATGTTCTATTTCATTAAAACCAGAATCTAGCAAAACCTTCAAACATGCCATGTATACATACACTCCCCTGTGCCCAAGGGAAGGTCAGTGGACAAAAGCTAAAATTGAAAGAGGAGGAGAAATATATCAAATATATATGCTACAAACAATGATTTTTCCCCTTCACCTGTAGCAAGATAAGCCAGAATTCCAAGAGATTTGCATTCTGCTAAAGGAATACAGATTCAGAATTCTTCCAATTAAAATCCTACCCTGCATAACTATTTTCTACTGATACAAGCAGGTTATTTCTTGAAGAATTCTACTTTTTCCTGCCTTACTTCTATGTCCTTGCTCCATGGCTGAATTTGTATTAAATATTTAAAACCTTTTTTATTCCTTCTGAAGTGTAGAATCATTGAATGGTTTTGAGTTCTGAGGTTGTATGGTGTAACATCAGGTTACCTAGAATCCAATCCCACTGCTGACATTGTGTCAGTGCTAGTCTGACAAACTCCTACTTTTCTCTCTCACAGTCTCAGTGGAAGAGAAACCATAGTTCCCTTAGTAAAAACTTCCTTGCTCTGCTATCACCATTTCCCATTCTCTCATTCCCATCCATCTCATATCCCCCCATGTCCTGGATACCAGTCACCATCATCAATCATCATCTTCGTGGTGGTGGTGTTGAGTTATTTCAGTCATGTCCAATTCTTTGTAACCTCCTTTGGGGTTTTCTTGGCAAAGATACTGGACTGACATTTCCTTCTCTAGCTCACTTACAGATGAAGAAAGTGAGGCAGAGTTAAATGACTTGTTCAATATCACACAGTTATTCAGTGTCTGAGCCCAGGTTTGAACTCAGAAAGATCAGTGTTTCTGAATCCAGACCTGGTACTCCTTTCACTGCATTGCCTCGCTACCCCAGATCACTCATAGATATCTCAAATTAAATACTCGCTATTCCTCTATTCAACATTTCAAATCCTTTGACATCACCCCTTGCTATATATCCTCCTTTTTTCTAGTCTCTGGTCATGTGTGTTCTTCCCCTTGCCAAAGCCAGACTTTCTTCATTTGCCCTTGATCCCATTTCCTCCAGCATATCCCTTCTAGCAATCATCCCACACCTCCCTTTCACCTTCAGTCTTTTCCCTGATCCTTGTAAACCTGCCCAGGTCTCTGCTATACTTAAAAAAAATCTCTTGACAATACCATACCCTTATATATATTATCCTATACCTCTACTCTCTTTCATGACCAAACTGATAGAAACAGCTATCTTCCCTCCTCTCTACCTTCTCACCTTTCACTTCTCACCTCCTCAAAAATCTGGCTTCTGACTTTCATCAATCACCTGAAACTGCTACCTCCAAAGTAACCAATGATCAATTTATTACCACATCCATTGGTCCATTCCCAATCCCCATTCTTCTTGGCCTTTCCAATACTTCTAGTCATCTTAGTCTCCTGAATACTATCTCCTTTCTGAGTATTAGTGATGTTGCTTTCTCTTGCTTCTTCTACCTTTCTATTCACTTTTTTTCAGTCTCCTTTACTGGTTCATCATCTAAATACCACTCTCTAAACTTCTAGTGTACCCCAAACTTCTGTACTAGACTCTCTTTTCTCTCTACATGTGATCTCTCTGCAATTTCATCAGCTCCCATATGTTCAATTTTTTTATCTATGTGGATAATTCCTAGATCCAGTGCTAGCCAACTCTAGCATTTCCTCAGAGCTCCAATTCTACATCATCAAATGCCTTTTGGACATTTCCAACTAGATGTCCCGTAAGTGTCTCAAATTCAATAAGTCCAAATCAGAAATAATTATCTTTTCCCCCAAGACCACTTCATATTCCTAACTTTCCTACATCTGTCAAAGAAAACAATCATACTTCCAGGTACCAAGAGTCACAAACTTTCACTCTTCAGCACCCCCATATCTGATCAATTGCCAAATCCTAGTATTTGTATCCTTCACAATTGTTTTCTCATTTTATTCTCCCAACAACACTATGAGGTAGATGCTATTATTATCACTTTATGTAATCATTTTAAATTTATAAAGTTATATATAATAAAAATATAATTATTATATATACCAATTTTATTATTATCCATTTCATATATGGGGAAACTGGGTCACAGTGATTGAGTGACTTGAACCAGGTCACCTAGCTAGTAAATATCTGAGATCTGATTTAAACTCATCTTCTTTACTCCAGGTCCATCTATAAATTCAATGCTATTTCTACTGTATTACAGATATAGACATGGAACAGCTTCAAAAAGTACAAGTTTGTAATATTTGGGGACATACAATAATTCTCCTTCATTCCTATCAATACCATCAGGAATAGACTAATATTCTTGGCAAATCAAGCTATGTAAATAGGTAAAAATTATTTGCAATTATTATAGCAATTGTAAGAGTTGTGTGGGTACTCACATAAGTTATAAGAAAGTACTTTGAAAACTGCAGAGCCCTATGGGAATGAAAAGTATTATTATTTTTATTATTATTATTACAAAAATGCATCTGTTCTCTTAAGTAGTTTTAACATTTTCCCTATAGTCTGTTGCAGTATCTATTTCGTTAACAAAACTTTTTATAAAAGGAAAAATCAGAGCAAATCTGAATTAATTAGGTTTGATATATAATTATTTTTCTTCTTTAAAGCAGAATGTCTAGAGAAGTAGTTAATGACAATACTACTGCACATTTGCAAAGTACTTTTACAAAGAGCATACACATCTATTATCTCATTTGATCAGCCTGGTATTCTGGAAAGATTCCGTATTTTAAATCAGAGCACCTGGGATCCTCTCTTGGTCCCACTATTTGCTACCTTGGGTAAATCATTTCTCTTCTTTGGCCACAGTTTCTGCACATTTAAAGGAATGGTTCTGAACTAGTCAGTCTCTAAGTTTCCTTTCTGTTCTAAATTTTATTGATGTCCTCCAGAGGTCAGTGAGATATGAGAGGATCAAGGGCTAGGGGTGAGCAAGATGTACTAGAAAAACTATGGTCCTTCTGATTTTCATAGGACTTGAAAAAGACTTTTGAGAGAACATGGGTGACCACATGGCCAGAGAGAGGAGAGGAAAAGGAGGATCTCTCCAGGAGCCAATGTTGGACAACATACAAGTTGGCTAGGATCCTCTCCTCCTGTTTGCTTTCCAGAGCACACAAATGGGGAACAGAGTAATGGTTGGCAGCCACTGCCAATAGCCAAAAAAAAAAAGTGGAGACAAGAAGACTGGGACAGAAATTGAAGTGTTAATAAGACTTGAGCAAATTTCTGGACTGGGACTAGCCAAGATATGGGTGGAAACATCAGAAAATGCATCATCAATGAGACATTTGCAATCCAGTTCATAACCTTCTTTGTTTCTTCCCCTTCTCTGGAGCATTTCCTAGCAAAGCTAATACAGAAGAACCTCATTTTACACAAACTCAACACCCACAAATACAGGTCTATATGATTAGCAATAAAAAAAGGCAGAAAAATAAGTTAAATATTTTTTAACTATGCACTAAATTCGTGTCATTTTCCCAAGCAGAATAGTCTCGCATAGTTTGCCCAATCATACTCATCCTTGCTCTAAGAAGCATTACTGTAAGTCATTATACTGTTTTGTACCAAACATTAACTCCCACATCAGTCTTTGTCCAGAGTTCTTTGTAACAAGTCATGTCTGCATCAGAGCAGGGCTTCTCTTTGTTTAATTAATGCTATCTAGTTGTTGATGATGACCCCAAAGTACAAGATGAATGATGCTGGTGGCTCTAATAAGCCTAAGAAAATTCACAAAATGCATAGATGTGTTTGCATAGGAAATATTTATTAAATAACAGGGTTTGCTATTATGCACAATTTTCAACTTACTCGAAAGGTCTTGGAATGTATCGGTTGCATAAAGCAAGGTTCTACTGTATTGGATACCTGTCCAAGTTCTATCACGTCAGTTCTCACTGTTCTCTGAATACCAGAGTGGAGATGTAGGGGAGGTAGATTTTTGCCCCCCTCTCCCCACCACTTCAGTCACTGCAGTCTTCAACTGGAAACCATGTTCCTTTTAAAGCTTGTAGGGTGGTAGAAGCTGCTTTTAAACTGTATAACCATTTACCCTAATTTTTGATTGTCTGTAGGTGTGCATTTCAAGGCTGAGAAAGAGGAAGTTAAACTGAGGAAAGGCAATCTTTTTCCCACGTTTGCCTGGGGTGGAAATGATAGGCCAATTAGAAGGAGTGTCTGAAATATTATTAATATTCAGATCATACCCTAGACTTCCTTTTGAACTCAGGGAGAAACATAACAAGGACAAGAATCTCTAAGTTGAGCGGTTTGGAAGGGTGGAATAATTTTTAATGCATGCATTTTGGCAGGACTGACCGGACAATGGATCTTACCCAGGATTTCATACACACACACACACACACACACACACACACACACACACACACACACACACACACACAAGTGCACACATATTCTTATGGGGTCCCCTCCACCACCATTACATTAATATTCCCAAATGCTGGAAGGTAGATGGAGCTAGCATTAAAATTCTCTTCTAACAGTTAAGAATAGGTGACTAACTTGCCTAAGAGAAAGAACTATAACTAAAATTCAGATCTTTCACAAGATTTGTAATTCTCCACCCATGTCTCAGGCCTGTGGACAGGACGTAAGCCTTTTCTACCTTTTTTGTAACCTCAGTGAATAGCTCCATAGAAGTTCAGAGGATAGCACCTAGGGTTAGAAGCTCAAAGTTGGAGGTTAAGGGTGCTCTGGTCTAAAACCTTCAATGGCTACCTAATGTCTTTTGGATTTTTGTTATTGTTTAGTTGTTTTCAGTCACAGGTGACTCCTCATGACCCTTTTGGGGGCATTTTGGCAAAGACACTGAAGTGCTTTGCCACTTTTCCAGATGAGAAAAGTGAGGCAAACAGAAAAATGACTTGCCCAGGGTCACACAGCTAGTGAATGTCTGAGTCTGGATTTTAATTTAGGTTTTCCAAATTCCAGTCTCTCCATTGCATCTTCTAGCTGCCAGCCCATCCCCAACCAATGCCTAAAAAGTAGTATTTAACCTCCATTCTCTAGTATTCAAGACCCTCCACAACCTGGTACCAATCCCAATTTACCAATCCCAACTCATCCAAATTGCAATATTCTCACTCTCTGAAACTGAGTCTGTACTATCCCTCCTTTACCCTGCTGTGATTTCCTGTGACTGGAATTCTTGCACCTTTCCACTTGGTGAATTCCTACCTAGCCTCCAAATCCCAACTCAAATGCAAACTCCTTCATTCAACTCTCCCTATTGTCCCACACAGGATGGAAAGGACCTTTTCCTTCTCACATTTCACTCAGATCTTTGTTTTACCTTCTGTAATATAATTGAGAAGAAACTTAATGGAGAGTTGGATTTATCACGAGAAAACCTGAGTTCAAGTCTCGACTTTGATACATACTTTGGGACCCTGGGCAAATCATTTAACCTCTCAATGCCTCTGTCCAATCTTTCAGAAGGTAAATTGCCGGACAGGTGCCAAACTGTGAAGGAAGAGAGAAGGGAGCTCTCCACACTCAGAGAACCATAGGTCTGGTGTTTTTGTTTGTTTTTAAATGCACTTATTATATAATAATGGATTCAGATTTGGAGGGGACCTCAGAGGTCATCTAGTCCAACCTCATTTTACATTTAAGGAAATTGAGGCTCACTAAGGCTCAAATGTTTAAGCTGACTTGCCTAAGATCCCACAGCTAATTGTTGTCATTCAGGTGTATTCAACTGACTCCATGGGGTTTTCTTGACAAAGATACTGGAGTGGTTTGCCATTGTCTTCTCCAGTGAATCCAATGGATTCTTTTGTTAGGCAATCAAAGGTTAAGTGACTTACCTAGAAGTCACACAGCTAAGAAGTATCTGAGGCTAGATTTGAACTCAGGTCTTCCAGGCCCACAAATGTGGTTCAAATACCAGTCCTTGGACTCCAAATCCATCAAATGACCTCTTTATATAATGTATATTCTAGATTTCCTGCATTTCTCTTTTACCTCCCTGTGAGATTGTAAGTTCCTGGACAATTTGGGGAGGCCAGAAAAAGAGCTGGACAAGGAGTCAGTTTGGAGTTTGAATCCCCATTTAAAATCTTGGGCAAGGATTGTTTCACTTTTGAGAGTCTGAGTTTCTTCACCTGTAAAATGCGAGACACAAATGTTTACACAACCCTCCTCATGAGGTGCCATGAAGGAAGCCCTCTGTAAACTTTAAAGCACTATCGAAATGTTATTCACTAATATCACCTAAACTTTTTATTGAACCATCTGAGGAGCCTTGTCCTTTGCAAGAAGGGTCTAAGGCAGAGCACCTGGAAGATAGTAGATACAAGATCCCTGCGTCTGAACTTTGGGGACAAGGAAGGCAAAAGAGAGCAGTAACACTCAACAAAATTCAAGGAGGTACATTGGGAACAAATCAGAAACTCAAATGAGAGATCAAAAGACTAGGGAAGCCTTCTCTTGGGAGAAGAACAGAGAGAGAATAAAAAAATCAAATGCTGGTAGAGCAAAGCATGCCATGAGATGATGAAATTTGCATTAACCCAGGACACAGTTGGCTGACTCAGCTGGGCAGCTTTAATGACCACATGTCTTGGGCTGAAGGTCATTCTTCTCCATTGCAATGCCATTCCAAGGAGGCTCCAGAAGTTGCCTTTGCCAGTATTTTAGGGATTGTAAATTCCATAGCTACAGAGTAATGATGGCGGTTGTAGAATTATTTCCATGTAGCATCTTAACACATGACAGTGGCCATTTACACAATTCTATGACTCAAATACCTTCAAAGGCTCCCCATGAATTTGGAATAAAAGGCATTCTTAACTGGGTATCCAAAGCCCTCCACTATATAGGTCCAAATCATTTTTCTCGCCTATCTAATGTATCTAACATCATTCCTTTTCTTGTACTATATACTCTAGTGACACTAGCTGTTCTTTTGATTTTGTGCTGACTTCTCAAATGTCTATGCATTGGAGCAAGATATCTCCCATTCCTGGAAGAGATACCCTCAATTCCATACTTTACTTACCTAAATCCGTCCATACCTTCATTCAATCAAGCAATTCAAAAGTACTTACTTAAGTGCTTACTGTGCTAAGCATCAGTAATACAAAGCAAGGTAAAAACAGCTCTTCCTCTCAAGGAACTCATTTAGGTTCCATCTCCTCCAGGAAAGTCTCTTTGATCCCCCTAATGCTCCCGAATGATGCCTCCATTGTTGAATAACTGGAACCAGTCATTTTGGTAGCCCCTGGCCTAGATAGTCTGATTTTATTTTTTAATTGTATGTATGCCTTTTCTTCCCTCCCTCACTAGAATATAAGTTCCTTGAAGACAGGACTGTTGCTTTCTTCTCTGCATTGTCAGAGTCCACAAAGAATTTTATATTCTTGTTTTAATAAATTTGGAATGTATTCCATTTGTTCTGGACTGTCACTGCAGAGGGTACTGACATTTTAGGGCAAATCTTAGAAAAGCTTTTTCATTTCTCTACAGTAGTAGTGTGAAATGGGAACTCGAGTGCTGGACTTGGAATTAGGAAGATCTATGTATGATCCTCCTTCAGATACTGACTGACTTATTATGACCCTGAGCAAGTCACTTAACTGAACCTTAGTTTTTCATTTATAAAATTAGGAGGTTGGACTCAGTGAACTCTGAGGGCCTTCCCCACTCTGAATCCAAGATGCTAACTGAAATCAGATGCCTAATTAGGACTCTGTTTTAGGCGTGACGTGTTCTCACCAGGCCTTGGACCTCAAGAGGATAAATTAGGACCTTTGAATCTGTAGACTTTAGTCATATAATCTCTGAGCAAGGATAGACTAAATTCACTAAGGTCACCACTTTTCAGAGAATAACAAAACTAAAATCAAGAGAGAATTATAGCTCTTCGGACTTGATATGCCATTTATTTACAATTGGCTGTTCTTGTTAGTAAGTTGGAAGTGAGGACCAGAGAACTGTACTTGTATATCCTTGCTGCATGTTTGCTGATAGATCTTTTATTTAATGTTTGTTTCCATCAAGTAAAGTGATTTGTTTTGGGTTTTTTTTAACTATTTGTCTCATGGATCCAATCTCTCCAAATCCTGAACTTGAAATTGAAACCTGTCTATACTTGCTCTAAGCCAGGTCCTCATAGAAAAAGCAAAGGATATACATGAGTGTACTCGTACAATAATGACGAATATGGAAATGTGTTTTACATGACAATAAGAAGAATATGAAAAAAAGAAAGAGCAAAGGATGAACAATTCGAAGTATTGCCTATACTTTTTGTTCCCTTAAGCATCCATTTCTATTTGAACCCTTATTTGAGATTCTATTGGATTTATTTCAGTCCTGATTGAGTCTAATTGACCTATACCAACATTGGTAAAATATTGGCATTCCTGCAGCCCCAGACCAGGGCAGCTGCTCTGTTCCCCCTCTTCCCAGCACTTGAGGACATGCCCCATCCCTCTGTCCAGCCACCCAAAGTGAACAATTCCTCCCTCTGCTCTCTTGGGTAATTGGGGGGGGGGGGGGCTCAGAGACAGCTTGAAGTTGCCCTATGGGCACATGAACTTGGAAACCTTAGCCATCACTGACCTATACTGTCGTTCTGGAGGAATAGTCTTAAGCAATACAGGGCTACAGGCCTTTCAGTCAATGGCTAAAACTATCCCAAAAAAAAACCAAAACACAAGTTTAGATCATGTCTCCTCTTTGAACTCATCTTCTTCCTCTCAACTCCTCTGATTCCCAAACTTTAGCTTTCATCTGACTTGTGGTTGGAAACCATTTTAGTTGAAACCCAAAACAAATAACTTTACTTGATGGAAACAAACATTAAATAAAAGATCTGTCAGTTGGACAAGTATTCTCAGCATTCTGCTCCTTCAAACAGAAAAAAGAAATGTGCTGTAAGGAATGATTAATATGAAGAAGCAAACTGAGAAGTATGAGAAAACACATGAACTTTTGTAAAATGAAACAAGCAGAAGTAGTAAAACAGCATATACGATTTTGTACATGGGAGTAGTAGGAACTAAACAATTGAAAACTGTGAGGGCAAAAAGCACAGCCCCAAAGAAGATATACAAGAAGGCATTTCCCTCCTTTCTTTGAAGAAGTTGGGGACAATCAGTATAGAACTCTTAATATAATATTAGATTTTTGTAGTGTTGATTAAATTTTTTTCTTTGTTAGAAGGGGTAGTTGGGGTAATATTACCACATATGGAAAAACATAGGTCATGTAAAAAAAGCAAAAATGATCAAGAATTATTGGAAGTGTTATTCAATGAATGAGAAGCCAAAGCAGTTCTCAAAGGAAAAACTGTATCCCTAGAATCATCCACAAATGAAAGAGAAGATAAATAAACCAAATATCCATTTTTAAAAGTTAGAAATACAGGATGCTCAGTGGATTAAGAGCTAGGCCTAAAGAGGGGAGAACCTGGGTTTGAATTTGTCCACAGATACTTCCTAGGTGGATAACCATGGACAAGTCACTTAACCCCCACTACCTAGGCCTTATAGCTCTTCTGCCTTAGAACCAATACACAGTATTGATTCTAAGATGAAAGGGAAGGGTTTGGTTTTTTAGAAATACCACAATGAACCCAGGCCTTCCAAACTTCAAAGCAGTACTCTTTCCATTATGCCATATGATATAGGAGAACACAATGGAATCCCAAATCTTCAATGTAACCTAGGAATCAGTCCTGGTGTTTTTGTATGACGCTCTTCCTTAGTAGAGAGAATGATTACTGATAATCTGAGCCTGCCTGAGAGATAGAGTTGGATCAGGAGAAATCCTTGTTCTTTTGACTTCTGGCTTCAAAAGAGGTCTTGCCTAGTTCTACACTCTATTCAGGGAAGGGAAAAAAAAAGATGAGGAAGAAGCAGACATGTAAAATACAGTCTCAGAATAGCCATAATTTCCATCTTGCCTCACTAGAGACTAGAGACTTCAGGGAATTTCCCCTTGGGTGAGATGCAGCCTCTCAGGTTAGATGAAATGCCTCCCTCTTGGAGAGTGAGCTCATTCACTCTGTATATTATCTAGTATATTCTAATCTGAATAACTAACTGAATTTGATTTCTTTTTGCTATTTGGCTCTTCAGTACTTGTGATAGTCTTTTAGCATTTGGATGGGACCCTTGGTCAAATCTTTGGATATAGCTTTGGGGTACCCCTTTCTCCTTTAAGGGCAGTACTCAGGAATGTGGCTTCATCTGAAATGTCATTTCTCCCAGAGGAGCAATATTTAGGGGTGGAAGGATAACAGAGAGATATACATAAATCTATCCCCTCTCTGAAGAGAGAAGAGCTAGCCAGCCTCATGGTCAAATCCCCTCAGAGCAGAAATCAAAGTCTTCCTTAACGAGGGGTAGGTGATATTACAAAAAGTCTCCATTTAGGTATCCCAGAGAATGGCATTTAGACAAAGTCATGTGTGTATATATACTTGGGTAGCTCACACCTACATGAGTATACCTTGGGCACTTTTTTCCCCCAATGAGTCTTATTTATTTTTAGAAGCAAAGATTTTAATTTTCTTCCCTTCTTTGGCAGCCACCCGCCATTTTCACAGCTTATAACCCAGTTGATTTTAGCCCCCATGCAACTGATACAGTGACAATAAGTGATAATTATCTTGTTACCACCACCTTGCTACTCACTCAACTTGAAAATCTCGAGGTCAAAGTGGTTTCTAGAGTCTCCTGAGAACTCAGATTCTTTGACCTTTCTTTTACTATTTTCCCTCATTTTGGGGTGCCTCAATTGCTACTGACTAGGGGATCATGATCAGGATGCCCCCCAGCTGTTTCCAATTTGCTCACTCAGACTCCTACCTACATGGGAATGACTCCTTTCCTTCACCTGATTTCTTAAAGGAGCCAAATCCTTCTGAACATTTCAAACATCATACAAACCGATACACAGACTAACCAAAGACAAAATGGGTTGCTTTGCTGTGGCTTCCCTTGCTTAATTAATCCACTTTCTAACATTTTTCCCCAGACTGCCAGCATGGATTGTTTCCCTAGGCAATAGGAAAGATTGTCAACAGAGCCAGATATCCTAAATCGGGTTGGGAGGCTGTCACAATTTGCTTCCTAGGCAATGTTAAGACAGGAATTGCAGACCCTTAAGGCCTGTCAGAGGCACAATGGTTGTGAACAATCCTATTCAAGTACAAAAGGATAATCAAGAAGGAAGGTAGCAATTGGTAGGCACCAGCAGAGAGTTTTTAATTATCTGCACATCTCAATTGCAAAAAGGATACTCATGTTCTGTCAAAGTTAAGGAATGATTAATAATTTTGTTCTGTGTACTTGGCAGAGTGGTGCTCAAAATTATGATGATAATAATAATAATAATAATACCTTGTCTTTATATACTATCTTCCTTCTCAAGGGTTCAAGGGGTTTCCATCATTTTAATTCATTTATGCCTATGGTAAGGGAAAAATAACAGCAAGAACAATGAGATACAGAGGACTAGCTCCATTTGACAGAGGGTAAAATTAAGGAACAGGAAAGTATAGTTAGGTGATCCAGAGCCTTGAATCTACACTATGACAAAGCTGTTGTGGTATGATTTCTCCCTGAAGGGCTAGGAGGTGATAAAGGTCAAGAGTCCAAGGAAAAGTTTTATGGAATGACTAGAATAAAAGAACTCAGAACAGTAATATCCAAGGCACCAGTCCTTGAGCAAATATTGCTGTGTTACCTTCCTGCTAGAAACTATTTGTTAAAAGAGAAGAGAGCAAATAAGATGATTCTCTGAAGAGATGAGGGATCTGGAAACCCTAGTTCTAGTCCAAGCTCTGCCACTAAATGTAGGAAAGTTTTTTTAATGCTGGGAGACTCTTCTGGGTAAAGGCCTGGCTTTATTGTGCCTGAGAAATCATATGGACAGAGAGAAAGATCTTCAGGTTTGCTCTGGGTCCAAAATCTGAGACCCTGTTTTGCTTAAATATTCAATTTTATAGTTTCCTATCTTTACCCTAATCCTACCCCCTGCAAGAAGTCTCCAAGAGGTCTAAGAGACTATTTGTAGAACTCTGAGTGGCTTTGAGGGCCTCTTTGGGTTTCTGGAGTAATATCTATAGCTAGAATTTCTGGTACAGGATTTCTAGAGGGACATCTGGAAGTCCGTGGCCTCTGCGAGATTATGATTAGCATAGTAACTCACTTATGATTAATATGATTCACACTTAAAATTACTGTAACAATACACAGACTTTAAGTTACAACTCAGGTATTATCCAGGGACTACATTCTTAATCTGGTTTCAGAGACAGACTTTGCCTGGGACTAAATTCTTACTACACATCACCTGTTACATATCTTTAAATCTAAAAATCACACTCCAAGCACTGATTAAGCTACTAATTATGTGCCAAGCATTGTACTTGACCAGTAATGGCGAACCTTTTGGAAATGGAATGTCACACCACACACCATTCCATTGAACTCTGGTGGGTGACAGCAGGTGTGCCTATAGAGATGGCTCTGTGTGTCCTTTTTTGGCACATATGTCATAGGTTTGCCATCACTGTGCGAGACAATGAGAATACAAAGGCAATAATGAAGCAATCTCTCCTCATAATGAGCTTACATTCTGAGGGAGGAAATGGAGGAATTGGATAATTTCTAACGCCAACATCCATTCTAGACATAGATCACTGGAACCAAGCTGACAGAATATCAGAAAGCAAGTGCAGTGGGATCTTTTCCAAAGTCTTCCATACAGATCTAAAAAGTATACCAGATCAGGTCCTAATGGACAAAACCAGAAAACATCACAGGGAATCATTCATCCAGCCCTGTTGGCACAAAGATATTGTTGGGGAGATTGTTAGACATTTGGGACAGGGTCCATCAAGAGTATGCTAGACTCAGAGTGCTTCAGCACCCATGAAGAGGCTATGTATCAGGGTAAAGGGAGGATCCAAAAACCAGACAGGGCACCACCAGACAACATGCTGAGGCACTGCAATGGGGACAGGTGAAAATTATCAACTTTGTCACCTACTACTCAGCTCCAGAGCACTGATCCAGGGCAGACTAAGAGAGGAAAATATACCAGGGAGTGCTATTCCCAGGTAGGGAGGCTCTGGACTGAGAAAGGAGGAAGTTCAGAAGTTAGTAGCTGCAGTGGTGTGTGGCTTGGACCTCAGAGACTGTGAAGATAATGCAGATCTTCTCTCCAGACATACTATAGTGACCAGCTATAACATCAAATTTAAAGGCAGGAAATAAGATGAAAGAATAGCAAACAATGAGAATCCCAACCTAATGAGTTATTATAGTGGTGAGGACACTTAATTCATAAATGCAGAAGAAGATGATACAAAATATCTATAAGCATTACCTCAGTTAAAAACATATCTTGGCCACAAACTCAACTAGAATTCCTGGAAGAGATGAAGCAACAGTTTTGAGGGATTTTTTAAGAGTTAAAAATGTTTTTGTAAATGGAATAAGAGCATTTTAGGGGGGAAAATGGAAAAGAAATGAGAACCATGGAAGAAAAAAACTGAAAAGAGAATGAATACCTTGGCAAAACTTTGCCTAACCAACAAAGTCCCTGAAAATTTGAATGTGTTGAATAGAAGTCAATGACTCCTCTATATAAGGCAATAAGAAACATTAAAATAAAGCCAAAAGATTTAAAAAATAGAAGAAAATGTAAAGTATTTCATAGCAAAAACAACCAACATGGAAAATTGATCTAGGAGAAAGGATTTAAGAATCATTGGGTTATCTGATACCATAACTAAAAAAAAAATTTTCTAGACATCACAGTAAAAGAAATCTTAAAATTGTCCAGCTCTCTTAGAACAAGAGAACAAAATATAAATAGAAAAACTTCCATCAAATATGTCCCAAAATAAATCCCCAATGAAAACTCAGAGGAATATCACAGCCAAAAGCCATACCTTCCAGGTCAAGGAAAAACAAATACTTCAAGCAGGCCACAAGAAAAAAAATACCCAAGGACAGAGGATCTACAGCTAGAATCATATACAATTTAGCAATCACTACTATAAAAGAATAAAGAATTTGGAATCTGATATTCCAAAAGGCAAACACTATGGATTAGAGTCAAGAAGCCAAGAATAATGCTTCAGAGACAAAAAAAAAATGAATCTTTAAAGAAATAAGGGACTTTCAAGCATTTCAGATGAAAAGACCAGAGTGAAGGAAAAACTTTGAAGTTCAAACACAAGAGCAAAGAAATGTAAAAAGCAAAACCTGAATGATAAAAAACTAAACAAGAAGAAACTGCTTACAATCAAATACGGAAAGATGATATACGTATATCTCATCTGATTTTTAACACTATCAGGGTTCATAGAAGGAGTCCAATTAGACAAGATCTGGGAGTAGTTTTGTTGTTTTGATAATCTTAAGAAAAGAATAGAAAGAGAGGGAAAAGGAATATACTGATAGGGAAAAAGGGGAAAAGGGAAAATCATCTCACAGAATCAGGGTACACAAGTAGACATCTGTACAAACAAGGAGAAAAGGGTGGAGGGGTGGCAAAACCGACACTTGAATCTCACATCTGAACTGGTAAAAAAATTCACACACACCCAGATGCAGATAGAGAAATCTCACAGGGAAATAGGAAGGGAAGGGAGGATTAGTCCTAAGCACAACAAAATTTAAGGATGTACAAAAACATTTATAGTTCTTTTTAAGGTGATATAGAATGGGCTATGAGGCTACCCATAAATTAGAGAATGGATGAGCATTATTTATATAAATGTGATAAAATACCATTGGCCTGAATTCTTTGAAGCATAATGACTAAACAGGATTCCAAAGGACTAATAAAGAAACATGTTACTCATCTCCAACTAGAGAGATATAAGACTAAGAATTTAGAATGAAATAAATATCTTTAGTCCTTGATTAATGTAGACATTTGTTTTTACTATATATGTTTGTAATGGGTTTTGTTTCTCTTATATTCTTAGTGGTGGGGAAGGATTGAACTGTGAGGGTGAGAAGGCAGATATTGGCTGAATAAAATAAAATAATAAAAAGAACAGAAAAAAGAAAACTTGGAAATTTTGATCAACACAATGACCAACCAAAATTCCTTGGAACTTATGATGAAACATGCTACTCACCTCCTAACAGAGAGGTGATGAACTCAAAGTATAGATAGAAATTTTTTAGACATGGAAAATGAGAAATTTTGTTTTGATTAATTATATAGGTTTTTAACAGAATTTTTTTCTTATTTTCTCAATGGGAACAGAAGGAAAACAAGGACATACAGCTGATTTTTGTTAGAAAACAAAATTTTTTAAGCACATATAATTTCATGATTTATAATCAATCCAAATAGCAAGATATTTCCACTCAGTTTGGCTTTTAAGAAAGCAAATTGTAAACTATAAATACACACACACACACACACACACACACACACACTGTGTGTGTGTGTGTGTGTGTGTGTGTGTGTGTGTGTGTGTGTAATACAGTACAACCCCTTATCTGCAGTTTTGGCTTCTATGATTTCAGTTATTCACAGTCAACCCAAAGCTCTGGTGGTCTGCCCATAAAGCACCAAAAGTCTACCTGGAAGTATTGGGCATCCATCTCCCCCCATCTTTCTCTTCTGCTTCTACTTTCTCTTTTCCCCATTCTTTTTTTTTTTTTGGTAGAGAAGAGGCTACTGAAAGTCAATCAAGGGGAAGGCTGTCTGGAGTTTTCTTGACAAAGATACTAGAATAGTTTGCCATTTCCTTCTCTAGTGGATTAAGGCAAATAGAAGTTAAGTGACTTGTCCAAAGTCATGCAGCTAGTGAGTCTGAATCTAGATTTCAATTCAGGTCTTCCTGACTCCAAGTCCAGTTCTTTATCTACTACACAACCCAGCTGCCTCCAGTGTATTTAATTTGAGTTGTCTATGAGGCATCTATTTGATGGAAGTCAGAAGAGATAATGATTAAATTCATGAGACCTGAGGAAGTCCAAAAATAAGAAAATAGAAATAAAAGAAGGTCCAGTTCAGACATCAACTGCTTTATACTTTTAGGTGCCTGGGGCATGGGGGTATTAGCTAATTTGTCCCACGTTCATATAACAAGTAGGCATGTCAGAGATAGGATTAGAGCCCCAGTCTTCCTGGCCACTAGGTCATGTTTCCTCTCCATATTCATGTTATACACCTGTTATTGTTAGCCTAGACATACTCTGTCCTGACTGATGGAGATCTTGATGTTATTGCCCTGGCTAAAAATCTTCTGCTTATAGCTGATTTTCAGCCAAACTGCCTTTCTTTTACAAATTATTTTTACGAAGCCCAAACTAAACTAAAATTGGCCCTTGTTAGTCTGTCAGCCTTCTAAATAGAAGCTATGTTGTGACAATTGTCATTATGAATTTTAACATAAATTGCTGTTTTTCCCAAAGATTTCAAAAGTCAAAGATTTTGGATGCTAATGTGAAAGGCTATGGAATATATAGAATCTTCTAACTCACAGAGCTAAAGGTATAACCAGCCCAATTAACACCCCAAAATCATTTGGTTACTTCAGGCTCCCTGGATGCTTCCATCTCTTGAGTTACTACCTGAAAACTTGGGATTTTTAGTAGGGAAGGAGAAAAGCTACTTTTTGCATCCTTAGGAACATAGGTTGCTATAGAAATATGTAAATAGCATTCAAGTATCACAACAATGTGTGATGAAACACATTGTGTGCAAACTTCTACAAGGATGCGGCTGTGTCTTACCTGTCTATTTATCCTAGCAGCATGTACACAGTAGATACTTAATGAATGTTTGGTGCATTAGGATCATGGATCATTAGAGCTGTAATTGATGTTAGAGATCATCTGATCTATGGCCCCTTATTTTACAAAGAAGAGCTTTTGACAAGCAAAGTATTGAGACATTAATTAGGAAACTGAAAGCATATCACTCTGGATAGAAAACAACATAAGGTTTTAGAACTAGAAGGTATACATAAAAAACAAGAAAGTGAGGTTCAGAAGGGTAAGCCATGAACCTCTGCCTCTATATGTAGTCTAAATTCTACACCAAACTCCATACTTGATAGAATTCCTTTAAAGAGAGGTAGGAGCCAGATTAGTGACAAATATCTGGGTGTCTCAGAGTCACAAGGATCAATTGGAGTAAGTTTCAAGTGTGATTAAGTCAGGAGACTTAAACTTCTACCAGGAAGCAAGTAATCTGTGGCATAAACATCACACAAAAAATCAGAATCCCACGCTTCCTTCAATGTCATAAAAGCTGCACAAATTTAGGGAAGCAAAGTCATAATCTCATACATCCGTATTCTTATACATGTCTTACAACACTATACTTAGCAAAATTCTCAATTCATTTATAAGTTCATAGAGGTTAAGAAGGCAAAGTAAGATTCTTACCAGTCAGGCTATAAGCATGAATTAAGTGATCACTGTGCTAAGCATTTGAAGAGTTCTTGCTCTCAAGGAGCTCACAATCTAAGGAGGGATGGGGGGGGGGAGGGAGACAACAGGAAAACAACTTGTATAAACAAGATATATACAGAATAAGCTGGAGATGATCAGTGTAGTAGAGGGGTCAGGAACCAAAGTTAGAAAGGTCTAAGAGAGAGAGGACAGATAAAAGAAAGCACTACTTCCTCTCTTGGGTAGAACTACACAAGGGAAGGGAAAAGGTGTGATCAAGGTCCAGAGCTAAGAGGTAAGGAGGAAAACCCCTTCAGTCTCTGGTTTCTGGTTTCTTCCCTTGATAGTGATTTCCTGATCCCCTTAGCACATTAGATGAATAAGATATTCAGTCCCTTCTAAGTAACAAGGTCTGTTTATTCTTTGGAGTATACAGTAATGTGAGGTTTAGGGTAGAGGGAAAAATAGGTATCCCTAACTGCTATTAATCCTAAATTTCCCCTTAGGGGTTAATGGCTCAGGTGGGGAGAGTCAGGTTGTTGGATTTTTCTTGTTCTAGAGAAATTACAGATAGAGAATATGTCTTCTGGTGGATAGTCTCTTCTGTTCCCCAAAGGGAAAAGTCTCTATCCACTACTGAGGAATGGATGACTAATGGGATTTTCTTCAGAGAAATGAGGGATCATGACAGGTTGAGCTCAGCAAGATGCTCCTCTCTCTTCTGGTTCAAAAGAGAAAGAACTCTCTCTCCAACTGCTGATCTGCTTTTCTTGGTTAGAGGTTCTAGCCCCATCCCCCGTTGACAGCAGAATTCCATTCTCTTTCTTCCTGATGGTTTTACAAACCAAGTCCTTGCAATGCTATGAGTAATTGTCTCATCCACATCAGTAGAGATTATTAGCATTCAAGGGGATCAGGAAAGGGTTAACATAGAAGGTGGGGATTTAGCTGAAACTTGGAAGAAGCCTAGGAAGCCAGTTGTAAGTGAATGGTAGTTAAGTTACTGGGAACAAAGAGACTTACTGGTATTTAATAATGAACAAGTGTTGCCTTGCCCTTATTTTTCTGTTTCGTGGTGTTTATGTTTGCCTACAAGAGGGAAATGCCCAAATTCCTTTTCTTTATTGTTTGGAGATCAGGGCCATTCCTCCTGCAACTTTTTGGTCTTCTGCTTATATTACCTCACTCTTTCAAAACCTGACTTATGGGATCATTATTTTAACTGTCTGACATTCCTCAAGTAGAAGCCAAAGGGAAATCTGAGCTTCCTAACATGATTTAGTGATTCCTCTAGCTAACTTTGTAATGGAAGATTTCTCTGCCCTGGTTTTTCTGGATACCTTGATGACACATAAAACTCCCCTCTTAATCAGTCCATTATGAATCCTCTAAAAGTAGCTTAATCTATAACCTAACTTTGTTTGCCTAGAGTCCATTTAAGCAGATTTGTTTCCTTAAGGGATGTATGAGATTATAACTTTTTAACTAAATTTGTTCAACTTTTATGACATTGAAGCACGGGATTATGATTTTTTTTAATGTTTATGCCACAAATTACTTGCTTCCTGGTAGAAGTTTTAGTCTCCTGATTTTACTGCCTTTGAAACTCACTCAAACTCATCCTTCTGACTATGAGACATCAGGAAGTTTGTCACTGATCTGGCTCCTACCTCTCTTTAAAGGAATTCTATCAAGTTCTATATGATAGGTAGTTGAGAGGATGCCAAGGAGTTGGGTTATTTTAATGAACTCCCTTTAAAATCATAACCTAGCTTTCTGCTTCTATAATTATGCTTTCACTAATATGAGAATGTTGGGCTTTAAGCCCAAAAGATGGCAATTGTGGAAAGAATACTTTATTAGTTGTAATTTATTAATATTATTTAAACCTAGTTTTATATGGTTAGAAATTATTTAACCCAAAAGCTTACTGAGGACTTGGGACTGACCTCTGAATCACTCCCAAGGAAGCTGCCTGGTCTTGAGTCTACCCAATGCTTCTGTTTTGGGTCCCACAAATTTGAATGTTTATGCTTATTGATATACATCTCAGTTGACCTTGTTGGAGAACATCTCTCTCTACAAATGATCTTAACTGCTACTTTTCTTAGTGTGAGGATATTCTTCTCTGAACTCTAAATAATGTTAACCTTGCTGAGACTGGATAGGGAGCCTTCTTCTGATTTTCCTTTTCCATCAAATTTCCTTTTAAAGTCAGATTTTGTGGTTTGTTCTCATGACTAAAAGTAGAGATAAGAAGAGAAATAATTCCAGGTATAAGAGGCAGCCCGTACTAGGAAGCCTTTTTTAGTGAATGGCAGAATATGTGTGTTGTGGGGTTAGGAAGGGGGGGTGTTAGAAGTAAGACTGGAAAGGTAGGAGGGGGTAGGTCTTGAAGGACTTTGAATGTCAAATGAGAAGACTTTATATTTGATTCTGGAAGCAATAGGGAACTACTGGAGTTTATTGATCAGAAGGTGACCCATCAGACTTGTGCATTAAGATCAATTTCACAGCTCAGTAGAGAATAGACTAAAGTGGGGAGGAACTAATTCGAAGTGGGAACAATGATGGCAGTACCAGGGTTGTGGTGGTAGGGAGAGAAGGAGGTATAGAAAAGAAATATCAACAAAAGTAGAATTGACAGAACTTGTCAACAGATTTGATATATGGAGAAAGAAGGGAGGAGTTAGAAGTGCATCTAAGCAGTCAGCCTAGTTGACTAGAGGCATGGTGGTACTCTCAACATTAATAAGGAAGTTTGGAGGGTTGCAGCTTAGAAAGATAATTAATTAAGTTTTGTATACATTTCACTTAAGATATCTATATGAAGGGGCAGCTGGGTATCTCAGTGGATTGAGAGTTAGGCCTAGAGATGGGAGGCCCTAGATTCAAATCTTGACCCTGGGCAAATCATTTAACCCCCATTGCCTCACCTTTACCACTCTTCTGCCTTGGAACCAGTACGTAATAGTGATACTAAGGAGGAAGGTAAGGGTTTTTAAAAACAAGATGTCTGTATGACATACATTTTGAGATATCTAATAAACAGAGATGCAAGTCTGAAGGTTAGGAAAGAGGTTAAAGCTAGATAGGTGTCAAAATGTCAACCCGCTACCTTCCTGGGTGTCTGATGTCTTGGACCAGAACTGAACTGAGAAAAAGTCACTAGAAACTGAGGGAGAAGCAAAGGATATTTTATTGTACTATTCTTAGCAAAATGATTATGCATGTGGAACTCCTCTCCCACAGAAAATGAGTTCATTAGATACAGAAATTACCCATCTTTTACTGTCTGAAAGATGCAGAAGAGAAAAAGGGAAAAACCCCACATTATTGCTTGAGTCAGGAAATTTTTCACAGTAACTCCTTGGAGTGACTTTTGGGGTCCTGAAGAGATAGGTTGATAACAATTATCTTTCAGAGAAATCTCTGCAGTCCCTAGGAGGTGACATGATCATTGTCTTATCAGAAAAGGTTCCTAGGATTGTTCTAAGTCCATGCCCAATTGGTGCTGTTGGGGCAACATTCAGTTGGTTGGTCCCCATTTCTCAAGCTTAGCTTATACTCACAAAGGATTATTGTTACTTATCATAAACCCCTGAAAAAATGGAGACTTGAGTAAATTCAATTTATTACTGTAGTCAGTATTCCTTTCACTTTCCCACAGGTAAATCTTAAAATCAGCAGCAGGGAGATGATAGTTGAAACCATGAAAGCTGATGAGGTCACCAAGTGAAATATTATAAACAAGGAAGAGAAGAAGGCCCAGGACACAGCTCTAGAGGCACCCACCAAACTCTACATAGTTACTATGGAATTTGGAGAGGCAGAAACTCTAAAATGAATTTGGAGGGGCACAAAACTCCAAAATGAGTTAAAAACCATATCTGACCCAAATCAGAGAGTTGTCAGGAACCATAGGTTTCAAATCAACACCAGACAATGACAAGCAAAAGAAAAACAATCTGAACCTGGGCAGCATTCTGAGTTTTGTCAGTGGCTTAGAGCTAGATTGGAGTATCTCAAAGTCACAGCTATGGATTAAGGAGCTATGTAGCCTTCCCTTGTCAGAAAAAGGTTTTCTGGTCTCCACAACTTTGAAAATGTGAGCTAAAAGTCTACCAGTTGGCCACAAAGAGTTGAACTCACTAAGACAGTCGAAGAGATGGCCACTGGAGAAGCCACAATAGGCATGAAAAATATGCCTAGTGGAGATAAGACCGGTATGTGATAACATCATCACAGAATCTCAGGCATGGAGAACAGAAAGGCACTGCTGTTCCTATTCTAACCCATATACAAAAAGAAGCCACAATGTAATATCCTCAACAAGTAATCAGTCTGCCTATGTTTGATGACTTGCAAGAAGAGGGAACCCCTAGTCACCGACTCTCAAAGCAAAATTTTCAGCATTAGAAGAGGGATTACCACAAATTCATTTGTTCTAATGTATTAGCAAACTAGCAGAGGATACAAAGAGGAAAGTGAGGTTCTTAACATTCAGTAAATAAGCATTTATTAAGTACCTACTATGTGGGCACTTTATATGCTTGTCCACATGCATCTGCTATATAGGATTGCCTTCCACATGTGTGCCCTGACTACATTTTCACAATGTCTGTGCTCGATGTATTTTCCCTGCTGATACATGTTCTCTATGAATATGCCCAGCCTCATGGATATTGTGGCAATCAGTGGAAGAATATATCTAACGGAAGCATAGAGAGATGATTTTCTTATGTTAATTTTATTTATTATGCTTTTTAAGCATTGTACATTCTGAATTAAATTGTTCTCTGTCTGGCTAGTAGAAGTAAACACATTAGCTGAGGACCCATAAGCTATAATTTTGAGTGGATGCTGACCCACAGAGTGCTTTTCTGGGGGCTCTCTTATGAGGGCAGTTGACCCAGGTACAACATAAAAAATAAAAGTAGGGCTGTAGCCAACATGTATGCTATGCCTTAAATTCTGCTGGCCTCATTTTGTGGGTCTTTCCATGTTTCTATATATTTTAATGTATTCTAAACATTAACAAGCAATAAAGACAAAGTCAAAAAGATAATACCTAAATAATTTGAGGGGATGGGCATATCTATGTTTCCATCCATATAGAGAACTCCCAGTATCCATGAATACAGATCTGCAAAATCACCTGTAACTTTTGGTCTTAGAGAGTTGTTCAAAGCACTGAGGTTCAATGACATTCTCATCTTCACCTAGCTTCAATGTCCCAATGGAAGGATGTAAAGTCAGGATTTTCTAACTACATGGCCAGTCCTTGGAACTCATCTACCCTCTCACATTTGCTCGCCTTGCACAAAACCATACATTCTAAGTTATTGGAATTTTGGTTTTTTTCCTTAAAGTGAATATTACTTTAATGAAAGGATACTGATATCCTATTTGCTCACATCTCCTTGAACCTCCTTTTATTCTGTGCAATTTTATGCCCATTTTGATGACTGTTATCTGAACATAGCATTGGTGGTGGTTCTGGTTCTGCTTTTCATTTGACATAATTTTATGCATCTTCCAACATTTTTCTGCCTTTTTCACATTTGTGGTTTTTATCATAAAACAAGAATATTATATCAAGTTTATATTCCACACCTTCTTGAATCATTACTTAGTTATTGGACCTAGGGTTTGGTTTAATTTTTCAAATAAAGCTTGAAGGAATTTTCTATATAGTTAGATTCTTTTGCCCCCTTTCAAACAATATCTGTCAGGTGGGATTTTATCTCAGATTCCCCCTAGCTCCAATAGTAGTATTATTCCCAAACTACCACACACTACTAACTAACCCCCCAAAAAATTCTCCTTTCTTAGGACAATAATGATGCCTTTAGAATACTGAATATTATAGAGTTGACAATAAAAAATACAAATTATAAGGCTTTAGATATATGCATCATGTTTTAAAGTTTCCAAAGCACTTTCCTCTAACCCATGAAATAGTTCGTGCAAATATTCTCCCCATTTTGCAAATAAGGAAATCAAAGCTCAAAAGGAATAAGTTCCTTTTTCAGTCACACACCTTCCTAAGTGGCAGAACAGATCTTGAAAGAGAATACATGAGGTAGCCAGGTGGTTAATGGATAGAGAGCCAATCATGGAGACAGGAGATCCTTGGTTCAAATCTGGCCTCAGACACTTTCTAGCTGTGTGACTCTTAACCCTAATTGCCTAGCTCTTTCCACTCTTCTGCCTTGAAGCCAATACTAAGTATCAATTCTAAGACAGAAGGTAAGGATTAAAGGAGGAAAAAGAAAGAATACAAGAAATAAGTTATCTGGCTTAGCTTTACCAGATCTCAAACTATATTATAAAGCATCAACTGGCTAAGAAGTAGAGTGGAAGGCCAATGAAATAGATTAGGCACTCAACAGGCAGTGGTAAGTAATAAAAGTAATCTAGTGTTTAACAAACACAAAGAGCCAAGTTTTTGAAAGAAGAATTTATTACTTGAAAAAATTGCTGGGAAACCAGTATAGCATAAATTAGGCATAGGACAATACCTTATGCCTTATATTAAAGTAAAGTCGAAATGGATATATAATTTAGAAACAAAGGGCAATACCATAAACAAATTAGGTTGGCACAAGATAGTTTACCTGTCTGAGCTCCGGATAAGGGAAGAATTTAAGTCAAAACAAGTCATAGAGAACATTATGAGAAATAAAATAGATAACTTTGACTACATTAAATTAAAATGTTTCTGCACAAACAAAAGCAATACAAACAAAAGTAAAAGGCAAACAATAAACTAGAAAAAGTCTCAATACCAAATCTCTCTGGCAAAGGCTTCATTTCTTGAATAAATAGAGAATTGAGTAAAATGTATAAGAATACAAAACATTCATCAATTGACAAATGGTCAAAGGATATGGATAGGAACTTCTTAGATGAAATTTAAAATACCTTTAATCATATGAAAAAATGTTCCAAATCACTTTATTAGAAGAATGAAAATTAAAACAACTCTGTAGTACCACCTTACACCCACCAGACTGGCTAACATGACAAAAAAAAAAGGAAAATGATAAATGTTGGAGGAAATGTGGAAAAATTGATGTTAATACATTGTTGGGGGAGCTAAGAACTGATGCTGCTATTCTGGAGAGTAATCTGGGGTCATGCCCAAAGGGTCATAAAACTATGCATACTCTATGACCCAGCAATACCACTACATGGTCTATATCACAAAGAGATTAAAGATAAGAGAAAAGAACCTACCTGAAAAAAATGTTTATAACTGCTCTTTTCTGAGATGGCAAAAAAATTGGAATCTGAAGGGATGTCTATCAATTAGCCATGTAAGTAGGGTTGAATGCTTATAAAGTAAAACTATTGTACAATAATAAGAAACTACAAACAAGATGATCATGAAAAAACCTGGAAAAAATTAAATGAGGTGATAAAAAGTGAAGTGAGCAGAAGGAAGAGAACATTGTATGCAGTAACAACAATAATGTATGGTGATCAACTGTGAATGACTTAACTAGTATCAACAAGGGAAGGATCCAGAGCAACTTCAAAAGATTCATGACAAAAAAAGGATATCCACCACCATAGAAGGAACAGATGGAGTCCAAATGCATATTGAAACATACCATTTTTTACTTTATTTCCTCCATGGTTTTTCTCTAGTGTAAGCAATATGTGTCTTGTGTCACAATATGATGAACATAGAAATATGTATTTTATGATAATATATGCACAACTGATATCATATAACCTGCCTTCTTGGGGAGGGGCGGGAAGAAAGGGAACATGAATTGCAAAATAAATATTAAATATTTATTAATGTTTAAAATAAATATTAAAAATTTGACATGTAAAAAATGAAATTTTTAATTTCTTTTAAAGTGAAATACAACCTGAACTCAGAGTCAGGACCATACAATGTGTATTCATTTTGTGTAATAACATACTCCTTTAGGTATATTTTTTAAAACAATCTATCTAACCATGTTTTTATATCTTTTCAGGGTTTTTGTTGGCAGGATTGCCTGCTATGTTGCCCAATTTATTTATACAAGAATCAGTAGGCACTAAGGGGACATAAAAAGATTCCTATCCCCAAGAAACTTATACAAAAATACATACAATAAGTTTCTCCCCCATTTTAAGCCTGGAGATAAGAAAGTCTCTTGATATGAACAAAGGATGGAGAATAGTATAATTTTTTAATTCTGTAAACCAACCTTATTCAATCATAGGTTTAGCAAAGTTTAAAACTCCTTCACCATTAAGCTTATTGTTTGGGACTTGGGTTAAAATCCATGCTTTGCCACTTATTCCCATTCGACATCTTTGTGCCTCAGTCTCTTCTTCTGAATTAGGAGTGGGATAGACTGGCTGACCTCCAAGATCCCTTCCAGCTGTCAACTTATGGTCGGTCCTATGTGACACCCAAAACTGGATACAATTTGCCAAATGTAGATTAGAAAGGCACAGGCAAAATATCCTCAAATATAAAGGAAAACAAGATAATAAACTCCTAGAAAGGATCCTTCAATTTAATAACTTTTGTTATATAGTTTGAAGGTTTTAAAACATTCTTTAGAAGTCAATTCTCTCTTCTCTCTCCACACCTCCATTACCACCACCACCAAATGACCAAAATAAACTAGGTCTATCACCTTGTGTGTAAAAGCCTAAAACAGAAACTCAAATACAATGCGTTCTACAAAGGAGCAGGAGACAACCCTTCTTAGACAATCTGGGCATCCAGAGAGGTAGGCTAAGTGCTTTCCACTTAACAGATCCTTTGATCCCCTGCCCAGTACCATTCCAAATGTCCTTTAAATGCAATAGCTTAATTTATTATTGTTGGCAGTTTAAGTGGACTGGAGCTAAATTCGTGGCACAAGGTCAACTGAACTCGATTCTGCAATCTCTAGAGTTTGTTCAACATATTTCAGTTACATAGTCTTTGGCTTGTTCTAAAGGAGCACATTAGAATTCCCTTTCTTTAATTGCAAGGGAAATGTTATGCAAAAAAACAGAATGCAAAACAAGTATAGGATAGATGAGTAAAGGAATGGGAAGAGGAAGAAGAGGGATGAAACAAAAAAAAGGAAGGAAGGAAGCCCCCCTCCTAGAAGAAAGAATAAAAGAAATACTGTTTTGTGCCTGATATCAAAAGTTTATGCAAACAGGTATTTTTATTTGCTTTTAATTAAAAGACATAGTTCAGTCAATCCTCTGCCAGATAGTGTGCCGTTAAAAGACATTTTACCATCATTGATGCCTATGCAATCTTAAGTGAGTCACTAAACTTGCCTGTACTTCAGTTCCCTCATCTATAAAATGAGTTGAACCAAAATGACTGAATGGCTTCTGAGCCATAATGAAATAAATTATATAAATAATTTACTTTAAAATAAATTACTTTTGAGGTCCCTTAAATCTAAATTATTTTGTTTTTGTTTTTGTTTGCTTGCTTGCTTTGTTTTGCTTTTTAACTTTCTTATTCTGAATTTAATGAGGACCAAAAAAGAGAGAAATTTCGATATGCAAAGTAAAGCAGAAAAAGAGGATTATATATGAAGTCATAAGAATCTACTAAGTGCATCTTACTTTTTAAAATTATATAATAAATTCAACAATTTATTTTCAAAGTTGTCCTGCTTGGGGGCAGGTAGAGACAGGAGGTCCTACGTTCAAATGTGACCTCAGACACTTCCTGGGCAAATCACTTAACCCCCTTTGCCTAGCCCTTACCTATTTTCTGCCTTGGAACCAATAAACAATATTGATTCTAAGAGAGAAGGTAAGGTTTAAAAGAAAAAAGTTGTCCTGCTTATTGGCTTCCCTATGAATTTTCTTTGTTCTCTCATGTGCTTTAAAAAATATGCATCCATGACTGTTTCTATACTTCTTTGGGAGGAAGGCAGCACTGTGGCAAAGTCCCCCTCTCCTCCCCAAATCCCAATTCTTCCCCCCAAAAAATTATAAGATTTTAAAGACATAAGATATTAGACACTAAAATGCCACTGAGCATTATTCAGTTTCAGGCTTATCCTAACAAATATCAATTATTAGCATGGCAATCCCATGAGGCAGGTATCATTTATAAGTATTTTTAAATGAGGAAATTGAGATAGAGAAAGGTGCAGAAATCTACCCTTGTCACACAGCTTGTAAGCAAATAAAATTTCTCTCCTCAAGCCTTCTCCTCCCAAACTCTCAGCTAAGGACTTTTCCTCAGACTTCACTGAAAAAAACCTAAAGATATTTACCCTCAAGTATCTTCTTTTTCCTTCTTATTCTCTTGACATCATTCCTGGCAACTATCTCTTCCTTTATTCCAGTCTCTGACGATTGTCCAACCCTTCTCCTCACCAATGTACCTTTTCTACATATACCCTTGATCCTGTCTTCTCCAATAGATTACCCACACTATCAAGTCCATTCTCTCTTCCTAATCTTAGATATCTCCCCATGCACTGTTTCCTTCCCTGCTGCCTACAGTTACACCAAAGTCTCCCTAATGGGTTAAAAAAACCTCACTAGATCCTACTATCCCCAACGACTATAATCAGTATCTCCCTTCTCCTTTTTAGATAAATTCCTTTAAAAAGCCATCTACAGGGGGCAGCAGGGTAGCTCAGTGGATTGAGAGCCAGGCCCAGAGATGGGAGGTCCTAGATTCAAAACTGGCCTCAGACCCTTCCTAACTGTGTGACACTGGGCAAGTCACGTGACCCCCAATGCTTAGCCCTTACCACTCTTCTGCCTTGGAACCAACACACAGTAGTGATTCCAAGATGGAAGGTAAGGGTTTAAAAAAAAAAGCCATCTACACTTGATGCCTCCACTTCCTCTCTTCCAGACCCTCTGCAATCTGGCATCCAACTTTATTACTTAATTGAAACTGCCCTCTTAGAGTTAACAATAATCTTTTAATCCCATCAGTGCAATTAATTCTCCTTGATTTCCTGTGTTGATTCATTATCTAAGTCATGCCTACTAGCAAGGAGTATTTCCCAAAGCTCTATCCAGGGTCCTCTTTCCTCTTTGTGATCTCACCTGCTGATCTCATCAGCTCTCATAGATTCAATGACCATCTCCATGCATGTTCCTCCCAGATCTATATATCCAGCCCAAGTCTTGCTCCTGAGGTCCAGCCTAAAATCACTAACTGCCTACTAGACATTTTGAAATTGCTATCATATAGACATCTCTAACTCAAGATATACAAAATAGATCTCATCTTTCTTTCCATTTATGAACTGGGGGGGGGGGGTGGCATCTTTCCTAGGCATTCTAGTTCACCACCTCTTAGTGACATCCTCAATAGGACCCTAAGGACCTAAGTTTTCAAATTATCCAGCCCAGTCTCAGGACATCTCCAAGCCATGTTGCTCCCTCTTCTCTTCACCACTTCCTTTCCAACTCTAGTTATAATAAATGTTGTTTTCCCCCTACTAAAATCTAGTAGTTCCTTGATGGCAATGACCAGTGTTTGCTTATATTTTTATCCCCTGCACTTAACACACATAGTAAGCCCTTAACTGCTTTTTTCCTATTCACTCACCCCATGTATCCAGTCAGTTACCAAATCCTATTATTTCTAGTTCCATAGCATCAGTCATACATGTCCCCTTCTCTCCATTCCCACAGTCACCTCTCTGGTTAAATCCTCATCACCTCTCAGCTGAATTATTGCTATAACCTCCTAATCAGTCTCTCTGCCTCAAGGTTCTTCCTACTCTAATCCATCATTCACAAAGCCACTAAAGTGCAAATCTGACCATGTCATTCAACATATTTCATATTGCTTCTAGAATCAAATATAAACTCCTGTGTTTGGCATTTAAATCTCTGCAACAATCTGGATCCTTTCTCTATAACCAGTTTTCTTTCATACTGTCCCATTCCACACACTCATTTACTGTCCCTCTCACACAACATTCCATCTCAATCTCCTTGCTTTTACACTGGTTATTCCCCCAAACTTAAAGTGTTCCTCCTCCTGTCTTGTAAAATCCCTCAGGTCCTTCCAAGTGTATCTCAAGCATCACCTTCTGCAGGAAGTGTTCTCCAGTCTCCCTGGATACTGATGCTTTCTCCTAGAAGGTTACATTTATCTGTTTTGTAGGTAATGTGTATATAGTGCATTGGACTTGGAGTCAGGAAGACCTAAGTTTAAATCTAGCCTCAGACACTTGTAAGCTGTGTGACATTTGGCAAGTCACTTAACCTTCAATTCCCTCAACTGCAAAATGGAGATAACAGCATTTGCCTCTTAGGGTTATTATGAGGACAAAATGCGAAAATATTTATAAAATGCTTGTTGTTTTAACAAATGCCTGTTGGTAAATTGGTTGAATAAAATATGAAAGTAAGGTCGTAAACTGGGTCTATTTCTGTGTCCAAATCTAGTGTTCTTTCCAGTCTACCCAAAGTGATCTCCCTGAATTTGTAGTCAGAAGACCTGAGTTTTAGTCCTAGCTCCAGCAGTTACTTATCACATATGTAACCTTATGCAACTAACTTTATTTCTCTGGGTCTTCCTTTCACAGAACCTCAGAAATTGAATAGAGAGGGACCCCAGAGGTCCTCCAGGTCAACACATATCAATCAAGAATCTTACCTACATTACCTCCAATTGGCATCCATCCTCTACATGAGGACCTGTGGACAGAGGAAACTCACTCCCCACCAAGAAGGTTCATTCCATTTGTGGATAGCTTTAAATGTTAGAAAGGTTTTTTTTCATATTTTTAGTCAAATTCTGCTGCTCCATAACTTTTAAACATTCCTTCTAGTTATGCCTTTGGGGCCAAGTGAAACAAGTGTAATCTATCTTCCACATGACAGCCTCTCAAATACTTGATGATAGTTATCATATTTCCAACGAAGTCTTCTTTTCTCCAGGCTAAAGAATACCCATTCTTTCAACCAATCTTCATATGGCATTGTTTCAATTTCCTGCCCCACCTCATCCTAATCACTCTCTATTGGGCACACTCCAGACTGTCCCACATACTCTTTTCTCAAATATAGTGTACAAGACATTCCATCATGGCACAGAACCAAAGAACTATCCCCATCCTCATTCTGAGCACTATGGTTCTGTCATATTATTGTCTCATATTTTACTTGTGGTCCACTAAATCTCCATATTTTTTCTTTATAAGATTCTTTTAGTCTCAACATTTTCCTTGTCTATAAAATAATTTTATTAAATCAGGGACACTTAACCTGGGGTCCACGACATTTTTAACCAATATTTTAGATGACTGTATTTCAATATAACCAGTTTCCTTTGTAGTCATATCTGTGTATATACATATAAATACATATGTAGTTTTATGCATTTTTAAAAAGAAAATGTTATTCTGAGAAGGGGTCCATAGACTTCAGCAGAATTTCAAAGGGGTCTATGACACAACAAATATTAAGAATTCCTGTACTGAATGATCTTTAATTTTAATATTTTATGACACAATTCTAATTATAGAATCATGGCATTTTAGAGTTAGAAGGGACATCACCAACCAAAAGGGGATTCCCATTAAAACATACTGACCCAGTGGTCATCTGGCCTTTGCCTAAAGACCTCCACAGAGGAGGAAGGTATTAGAAAATATAACTATAAAAGAGAAGAAATCTTATTGCAAAAATACTAAGCAACAGTTTGGTAAGTTCTTCTAGAAACTAATGAGGAGCAACACTGCCCAGCAGAAAAGGGTAGACCTTATATACAGAATGAGGTATATATTTTCAGATATGTCAACGTTGATTTATTTTATTCAGTTGGATTTGTTGGTTATAAGTGAAGGTTCAATTAGGGTTAATAGAAAGGGATACTGATATTTAGAAAAGAAAAAGGCACTAATAAAACAGTAATAACAACACCAGAAGTAACTGGTCTTCTATGGAAAAAGTGAAAACGGGACTAATAGATCCCACCCTTGGAGCTCCTTTCACTTGTGTCTCTCTATCTCCTCTGTCCTACCCATCACTAAAATACTGCCACCGCATATTCTCTAGTCTATTTCTAATTCAACAGCATTTATTAAGCACATACTTAACAAATAACAGAAACACAGATTCCTTACTTTAGAATGAATATCAATAAAATTAATAATAATGACTAGAAAAATGCAAAAAGGATGGTGAATGTAGTAGACTACAGCTAGGATTGCTTCATTTTTGTCTTTATATTCCCAGTGTTTAGCAAGAAATTGGTTGGGTTTTGTCCTTCATACTTGAAGAAGACCAAAATGATGCCACTAGGGATAATGTCATTTGACTGGCTCAGAAAATTGATTTAAATGAGGCACAGTTACACAAAGGTATCAGCCTCACTCTCTCTTTGTGAGTCATCCAAGGTCAGTGGCAAGACAAAAGTCAAGGTGACTGGTGATGGCTCAGGATACAGGGGCTGACCCTGGCTTCTTCAATATTTAACCAAGTTCTAAGCACTCCACAGTACCTGCTGCAGCTACTCTTATGGCCACTGGAATAAATTGTTTTCATCCACCCCTTCTGTCAGAAGTCTTCTTGTGCCTGGGGTAGATACCCCCCTAATTCAGTGATGGATTTCAGACCTGTCAGTTACTTTCAACCTGGTTTAGCCCATGTGCCAAGATGATTTACTGGCATGTGGCCATCGTGCATACTACAGCTTCTTAGAGCCACTAGATGGCTGGTGGACAGCAAAGGAAGAAAGCAGCCTTGGCATGGCTTCATCAAGTCTTCATACTAGAGGTACTAGACTTCCCTAAACATCTCTTACATGCAATACAATTGGTAGGTGCTTTTTGATTGAATAGCTGAGCATGAAGGAGCTCAACTTCATGTCATATAAGGATAAACTGTTAAAGAAAACAGAAATGTTTAGTCCAAAGGGGGGAAAAAGACTTTGGGGGGAAGAGGGAAACAAAAAGATTGTCTTTCAGTATTGGTAGGACTATTTTATTTGGAAGGAGTCACATGGAAGGGAATATCCTGGGAGCTAATGGATTCTTCCTCCCTAAAGAAAAAAAAAGTTTTTAGAAAAAACATTTTTAAAAAGTTTACATAACCAGTTGGCAAATATATTACAGAGGGGATTCTCCATCAAGTATGCAGACTACCTGATCTCTGAGGCCCTTTCCAAATCAGTGATTCTATGTCCAAATTACTAGAGATACAAAATAATAATAATAAATATGACATAGTGCTTAATATGTGCCAGGCACTATGTTAAGTGCTTTAAAAGCATTATCTCATTTGATCCTCACAATAATCCTGGAAAGTAGATGCCACTATTATCCTCATTTTCCAGACAAAGACACTGAGCCAAACAGAAGTGAAGTGATTTGCCCAAGATCACACATTGTATCTGATACTGGATTTGAACTCATCTTCCAAACTCCAAGCCTAAAGCTCTACTCACTATACTGCCTAACCTTCCGAAAGGATAACTACAATACAGACTTTGCTTTCAAGGTGCTTAAAATTTAACTTGGATCCAATTGTGGTTCATAACTCTATACTATTTGCAGTTTTCAAGGCACCTTCCTCACAACAAATCATGAGGCATGTCTTGGTTTTGTGATAGACTTGTCCTGGTTTTCCATCCAAGACCTATAACCTTCTAACCATAGTAATGTTATCTCAGGATTTTCTCAGTTCTCTGGCTTCATGGCTGTTGGCTCTCCCTCTCTGAGGCAGGTCAGAACCCCTCCACAGATTAGAAAATAGTCTTCAGTACACTAAGCAAAAAAAAAAAAAAAAAAAAAAGATCATCACCTCATAGCCTGCCACCCTTCTGCTAAGAAAGCTCTCTGACCTTTGCAGATGCAGTTTGTTGCCAGGTCCATACTCTAAGCCTTTTGTATTTGGAATGAATTGTTGGAACTTATGAGAATACAGGTCATATACACATCACCATGAGATGGATTTTTATAGAATGTGTTCAGTGTATGCAAACCTCCAGAGTGCTAATTGAAAGAGCCCTGAACTTGGAATCAGAATTCGTTGGTTCAAATTGCAATTTTTCTATTTCCTAGCAGTGGGACCTTAGGCAAGTCACTTCCCTTTAATGGGTCTAAGTTTTCTCATATGCAAATTAAGGAGGGTTGCACTAGATGGATATCCAAAATCCCTTCTTGTCCTCAAATTACATACCCCTGATTCTGAAATAATGTAAGAAATACTGTAGTAGAAAGAATCCTAATACTTTCTTTTTTAATTTAAATTAATACATTAAATTATTCTCAGATGTGTGTTTTCTCTTTCACACCTCAAAAGCAATAAAAATGAAACCTTTGTTACAAATATGGATAGTCAAGAAAAACAAATTTCCACATTTGTAGCTTCCTCTCAAATATTCTTCAGTCTTTACTTTGAATCAATCACGTTTCTTATTTTGAAAGTGATGAGCATTTTCTGATCCCTTTCAACCTCGAAATGGTTTAGGTTACAGCACAGTGGATAGATGAGTTCCAGTCCAGCCGCAGACACTTACTAGCTGTGACCCTGGATAAGACTTAATTTCTGTTTGCCTCAGTTTCCTCAACTGTAAAATGAAGATCATAATACCACTTACCTCACAGGACTGTTGTGAAGATCAACAAAGATAAAATATGTATAGTGCTCAGGACTAGCACATAATAGGTGCTTAATAAATGCTTATTCCCTTCCCCTTTCCTATATTTGCTAAGGTTATAAAGTTGAAAAAATAGTCCCTACTTTCAAGGAGCCTGTAATCTATCAAGCAATCAGTTAACTAGTATTTATTTAGTGCTTACTGTGTCCAGGCACTGTGATAAATCCTAAGGAAACAAAGAAAGAGAAAAAAAAATCCTTGCTCTCAAAGAGTTCAGAGTCTAATTGATGAGACAATGTGCAAACAATGACATTTTTGTTCAGTCATATCCAATTCTTTGTGATCCTGTGGGTGTCTATCATCAGGTTTTCTTGGCAAAGATACTGGAGTGCTTTGCCATTTCCTTTTCCAGGGGCAAATAGAAACTAAGTAACCTGCTCAAAGTCACACATCTAGGAAATTTCCGAGGCTGGGTTTGAATGCAGGACTTCCTGACTCCAAGCACTCTATCCACTACACCATGGAGCTACCCAGAACAAATGCATACAATCAAGCTATATACATGAAAAGGTGAAGCTAATCTCAAAGGGAAAATAACTTAGATTAAAGAGAACTGGAATGAGCTTCTTGCAGAAAGTAGCTGAGATTTGAAGGAAGCCAGAAGGTGAAGATGAGAAAGGTTATAGAATTCTGGTTCTAGACATGAAGCACAGTCTATGGAAATTGCCAAAGTTGGTAGATAGACTGTCTTGTATGAGGAACTACTAAGAGGTCAGTGTCACTGGATCATATAGCATATGAGGGAAGTAAGGTGGTTTAGGAATCTATCAGACGAGGAAGTTTGTCAGTATATAAATGTGTAGAATATTTACACTCCACTTTGCATCTGTCACTCTGCCTGGTTTCAACTCCACAAATAAGATGAGCTTCCGGGGATAAGCTCCTTACTTCTAAACTTTACTGCCATGCTGTAACTCATCCTTTGACTGACACCCTTCCCCTCTGATAGGAGAGCTGGAGATCAGAATACACAACTCCTCCAAATGCCTTCCTTTATAGAGGGCAGAAATTGGACTCTAAGCTCACTCCACTTTGTATCTATTGCTCTACTTGGTTTCAATTCAATGGAATAAGACACCCCTGTACATTTCTGTTGTCTCCCCACACACACCTCTTTCCTGTCTCCTTTGTGACTGCCTCTTTATGTTGCAAATTCCTTGAGGGCAGAGACTTTATATGGTTTATATCTCTAGTATTTAGCATGATGTCTGACACATAGCAGGCACTTAGAATGTTTATTGGGTTACAATATATATGAAATAGACATGAAATAAGGAGGACACTGGCAATTAGGGGATCAGGAAAAGCAATGCTTAAGCTTTGTCTTGAAAAAATTGAGAAATTCCACAGGCAAAAGTGAGGAGGGAGTATTCTCCAAGCCTAGAAAATGTCCAATCAGAAGACCCAAAAACAGGAGATGTATATGAGGCACAGAAGTCTCATCTTGTCTAGATCAAACAATGACATATTGTTCAAAGAGTTCAACCAGTATTTATTCTGACACTATGTGAAGCAAGATCCATGTAACTGCTGTTGTATAAGAATTTTTGATTGATTGTTTTATAATTATATCTTACTTAGATCAATTATCTATTATTTGGTGTGATTGGGTATGCTAATGAATCAAATACTTTGCCATATTTTTATTGTGTTATTATAAATAACATTAATTTACACAATTATATTTGCTTCATAATTACTTACATTTAAATTAACTCCTAAATCTAAAGACATAGCAATTTTTCATTCATTCTAAGTCCCCACCAGAATTCTTTGTTCATTTATTGTCATGCACTTTCTCTTGTATAATCACATGAGATTTGAGTAATTTTACCATATGGGAAGAACACAGGATTTGGATTCAGAAAACTGGTTCAGATAGTAGCACTATTTTTTGTTTATAGTAGGAAAGACTTATTTTGGGGTCCCCAGAGTTTGAATCCTAGTTTTGTCACTTATTACGAGTGGTTAGCCTTGAGTATTCCATTTAGCATCCTGGAATTTCAGTTTCCTCATCTATAAAATAAGAGAGTTGAATACATTTAATGGAATATAAGATTCTTGAGGTCAGGTATTATTTCACTTTCTTTTCACCCTCAGCACTGTGATAAGGAGGTTTTAGGGGAGGGAAAGTTAACAGATTGGATCACACTAACCAATTATATAAAACAGGTTTATTATCTAAAAGCATAAGGGAATGAAAGGGGAACAGGAGATTACTTACTACTATTAATATACCCAGATATTAATTCTGAGACTTTCTACATAAACCTTAACCTAACTAAATAAGCTAATAAAAGATACAAGGGGTTAGTAATGGACACAGGGCCAGATTCTTACAACTCCAAAGTCCTTGGTTGGGTCAAAATGCAGAATCAAGATGTAGGATCCTCACAAGGTCCAGGAAGAGAGGAGGTTCACACCCATTCACTTGGTCTACCAGGGTGTAGTAGAACACTCGCTCAAGCTTTGAAAAGATAATCCAAGTCCTTGCCAGCTCCACAGTTGGTTTCTTCAGGGAGACACTTTGACACACAACCTCTCTGTCTGCCACCTACATTGAGAGAGACAGTTGACCAACTGTCTTAGAATCCTGACCCAGCCAGCTCTGTAGAATCTTGGTTTGAAGGCTGTCAGTCAGCCTTGCAAATTCCCTTGCTTACAGCATCAAGCACAGTGCCTGGAACATTTTAGTCATATAATAAATGCTTGGTGACTGATTAATTGGATGAGATCATTCTAAAATCCTTTCCAAATATAAACCTTTGACCCTACATACCTTGAACAAGTCTCCACATTCTCTGGGACTCAGTTTCCTCATCTTCATTTATTTTTTAAACCCTTCACTTCCATCTTAGAATCAATACTGTGTATTGGTTCCAAGGCAGAAGAGTGGTAAGGGCTCTGCTATAGGGGTTAAGTGATTTGCCCAGGGTCACACAGCTAGGAAGTATCTGAAGTCAGATTTGAACTATGAACATGTTGTCTAATCCACTGAGCCTTCTAGTTGTCCTCTTTCTTTGTCTTTAAAAAGAGGCAAAGGTTGATACAAATAAAAATGAACTTCTGTATTGAAATTATTTATTTACATTTGTGTTTTGTTCTTTTACTAGATCTTAACCTCCTAGAAGGGAAGGAGGGGTGTATGGGGTGCTCAGGGAGGGGTAGTATCTCTGTTATGGAGGCCTTGTCGTGCCCTCCTAGGGCAGCTCTCCAGCCTCTGACCCCCACCTGACACCCAGCTCTCACTTGTGGCTCCCAGTAGCTGCTAGCATGTGGCAGTGGCCACACCCCCGGGCAACGGCTTCGACAGGCTGGCTAAACCTTGGGAGGGTAGCCATCGGGTCTTCGACCCCTGGTGAATCAGGGCTTTGCTCACCCAGCATGTGAAGACTGCTTCGGCCAAACAGACGGAAGAAACCAAATAGAAGGTTCAACGGCTAAGAGGGCGACGCAGCAAAGCACTGAGGAGTTCTTAAGGCATGTTGGAGCACAAAAGACAACACGGCCATCCAATGCAGCTGAGGAAGTCTCCAGATGTAATGACTTTTCGTGCCACTGGACCCAGGCTTCCAACGCCGAGAGAGTGGGACTGTCTCTGTGCATTGACTTTTCCACTTAAATCTCCTTCACGCACAAGTGTCTTTGTGCACACTCTTCTATACACCATAGATGAAAACACACAAAGACAATCTTCATCCTCAGTTACTGAGAGACTACTACTATAGAAGAGAAGGACCAAGTTCTTTCTAAACTGTGTATCTATCCCAGTGCCTACACACTTGTTGAAACAATGAATGAATGAACAAATGAATATTCTGCTAAAATAGAAATATATCCCTTTTAAAAATATTATGCTATGTGTCCTGTTGGATTTTAAGAAATTTTAAATCCCCAATAAGTCAAAGTTTAAATGAAATAATATCTCACTTTAATCATATTCTCAGCTTAATAACACTCAACTTACTGAATGTTTCATAATGAACAGCCTTAACAATATTTAAAACTGTTAAGATTAAATAGGACTGGGGCAGCTGGGTAACTCAGTGGATTGAGAGCCAGGCCTAGAGATGGGAGGTCCTAGGTTCAAATCTGGCCTCAGACACTTCCCAGCTGTGTGACCCTGGGCAAGTCACTTGATCCCCATTGCTTAGCCCTTACCAAGACAGAAGATAAGGGTTTAAAAAAAGATTAAATGGGGCTATATTTATACTTGTTCTAGTGGCTCCACACTTTTAAATCAATAAGAAGCCTTCTCTCATCACGCTTTGCTATGAAAGCATCAGGTCAGAAAAGTCACTGACTTGCTAGGAAGAGGATTCTAAAGGAGTTCAAATTAGAAGGGTATAGCATTTTCTTATATCATCGTAGATAACAATTGAAAGAATATATTAGGCTGTGGGAGGTCATTTATATCTTAGGAGTCTCCAATATGAGCCTGGAATCTCCTTATGAGATGGGGACAGGGCTAATATCAAAGTACTTAAAAATCTATTGAGTGCTCAATTGCAAATCACTTTTTTGAATAGCAATTAATGTTCCTTTTATTACTTAGGCAATGGGCACTCCAATCATTATCCCCTTGGAATGTGAATCATGATACTGTTCTTATGCCTTTGTGTTGAAGAGTCATTCAGAAATCATTGAACAGAACTCAAGAGACCACTGGGGATGGCAGGCAGGTCAGAAAAAAAAAATCCTCATGTTGCCTGGTCATTAGGGAAAGGCATCTCAAACTCACTATGTTCAAAATAGATCTCATTAGCTTTCCCCAAAACCTACTACTCCCTCTAACTTCCCTATTTCTACAGCAAGCATCACCATTCTTCCAGTCACTGAGGTTCTCAGCTTTAGTAATTCTCCTCACTCTCTTACCCAGCACCATAACCAAATAGATTACAAATTTTGACTATTTTAGAATCACAATATCTTCTATCTGTCCTGTTCTCTGACCTCATTCGTGTCCTGATCACACAAAACCTGAACTATTGAAAAAGCCTCCTAATTAAAAGTCCCTTCTTTAAATTTCCCCCCTCTCCAAACTATTCCAAACTACAGTTGACAAAGAGATATTCAGATGGTATCCTCCAATTCAAAAATTCCAGTGACTCCCTATTGCCCAAAAAGTCATTTTTTTTAATTTGACTTTAAAGCCTTTCAAAATGTGGCTAAAGGCTACCTTAATTTGACATTCCAAGCTTTTAAAAAAGGGGTTACAGGCTACCTTTACAGACTTGTATATTAATCCCCTTCATGAACCCTATGATCCAACCAATCTGGGCTATTCACAGTTCTGTATACATTATATGCCATCTCTTACTTTTGTGCTTTCTCTCGTGCCTGCAATATACTCCCTCTTCACCTCTACTTCATAGAATTCTTACCTGCCTTTAAAACTTACCTCAGGTGATTTCTCCTGATCCCTCAGATAATCACCTACTCCCAAAGAAATTGGCTTATATTTACTTGGCATTTATTTTGTATTTATTTATAGGCGTACTTACATGTGTATTTTTCTGATAGAATCTAAGTTGTTTGAGGGCAGAGCACTTTCCTCTTTGTTTTTGTCTTTGTATCCCCAGGACCTGCATATCTGGCACATAGTTAGCCCTAAATAAGTACTGGTGAATTGATTAATTGATATAGAGTTTCCAGGAGTAGAAAAAATATTGGTACTTCCTTATTTCTATGAACTTTATGAATCCATACTCCAAAAAGACTTACTAGGATGGCCTTGAAAAATATTTTCTCTATTCTAATCCTCAATTTTCTTGAACAGTACATATGAGAGAATGAAGTGAGAGAGAAAGAAAAGTGCAGAGAGATGCAGGGTGAAAAGCACAAGGTCTTGGCTGGAATGCAAAGGAGAATAATTCTGAAAAAGAATAGAAAACCAGGATAAAGAGGGAAGATGAAGCTGAAACTGAGGAGTTCCTGGGTCATTCAGAACTTTGAGGGGGCTTCTGGGAGTTAACTGCCAGCCCTGAGGAGGAGTTGGGAGCAGGGAGAAAAGTTCCTGGCTTCTGGACTACTATTTCTCTCTCTGATCCTGCTTGTAATTCCTTGTGTGGTCCTGCTTTTGGATCCTGTCTATCCCCGAATTATTCCAGCCTGTTTCTGATCTTGTTTTAAATCTACCTGTACAACTCTGAAGTGGAAACCCAGCTTTAACCTGAACAGATTTACTCCATAACTTCTGCAGGGAGTAGCCTGTAGACCCTGGTGACCCTTTCACCTGGTCATCAAAACCTATACAGTCAACTTGATGTATTCATAGATTAGGGAAGCTAATACAGGGATTTTGGAGATACAGCACAGTCAGGTTAGGGTATGAGATAAGCTTGGAAGATACTGAAGAAAGGATTTTTGCAAGCCTGGTAGTTGGTGGGTGGAACATAGATTTCTTAGCCTAGGGACCTCTTTGGCCCTCTTCCCACACCCAGACCTTACTTCATTAAAACAGTTTTTGTGATAACTATACAGAAGTCAGATTGTGTTTGTAGGATCGCCAGAATGGAGCCATCTTGCTCCCTGAGCCTGAGAGAAACAGAGACAACAGACTTTTGCTTTTACTAATCTTTTTGAGTGGCCAAACCCACATCTTTCACATATGTATGGAAAGTAGTCATTTTGATACTAATAGGATGAGCATAACCATTTCCAGAATATCCTTCGAGTCTTGCCAAATAATGCCCCAGAATGATATGAAAGATTCTGGTACTAGTAACCAGGGCAATAATGGGAGTTGAAAAGAAATGTTATTGTCCATTCCAAGTAAAAAGCAGGCCTAAAGTGGGAACTGATGCAGAAACAAAGCCTTAAAAAAAAAAAAAAACCTTTATCCTGGTTGAGTGAGTGAAGTTGTAGGTCTTACTCACAAAAAAAGCAGAACTACTCCTAAGACTGTGCACAAATACACAAAAAGAGCTATAACTAGGTTCTATTGCTAAAGTAGCAGATATTAGAAACCCATCAAGGAAAGTATTAGAGTCAGCATGTGGGATTATAATAAAGAAAATAACCCAGCAGATAATGCCAATAGCTCACAACTCAGCAGAAAAGCAACTCAGCCAATGGCATCACCAACATATGGCCAACAAATGATATTGGCAGCACCGATTTTGGAGTCAGAGAGGGTTATGCAATATGAAGAGTACGGGTAGCCTTGGCTTTGTGTTCCATCTTCTACACATGATTCTCATCTATGTATATTAATATACACATTCCAACTACAATCAGCATTTTAGGAATCCATGAAAGAATATGCCTTTATGTACATGGAGACAATTTTCCTTGTTATTTACCTTGTTCTTTTAATTGTCTATTGCTGATGTTGTTCCGTAGTTTGATGTGTTCCATAGTTTGGTCCATTACAAAGAGAGACATTGGTTGGTAGGTAGTGGGCTATGGCTCTAAATAAATGCTTTTCAAAGGGTGCCTCAGATTTAGGTTAGCTTTCATGGCTCTACAGTTCAGTGTGCTTGGGATGAATGTAAAATGAAAGACTTGGAGCAGATCCTTATGTAGCCTTCTGGCTCTTCATACATTTAACATACATTTATTAAGAATTCAGTATGAATGACTAACATAGAAGTATGTTTTGCATGATAATACATGTATAACCCAGATCAAATTGCTTATCATCTCTGAGAGAGGGAAGGGAATGAATGAAGACAATTTGGATCTTATAGTTTCAAAAGATGTATGGTGAAAATTGTTACTATGTGTAGTTGGGGAAATAAAATAACTTTGAATGAAGAAAAAAGAATACAATATGAAAGTAAGGCACTGTGCTAGATGCTGGGAATACAAAGACAAAAATATTGTAATCACTGTCTTTGAGGAGTTTATATTCTACTGAGGGAAAATATGTACACGGATAAATAGAATATGATAGACAGAAAGAAGCAATGCAGAGAGTACTCTAGAAAAAATCAAGGAGATAGAGAAAACTTTACCTAGGACAACAGGTAAGGCTTCACAGAGAGGCAGATACTTTGGACTGCATACTGAAAGAAGAAAACTAACAGAAGGCAGTGGGAAGTATATTCTAAGAGTATACACCAGCCAGTGTGAAGACAGGAGGTTGGCTTTAGCAGGGCAAGAATAGAATGTCATGAAAAGAAATAGTGTGAAATAAAACTGGAAAGGTAGATTGGAGGCAGGATCTTGAATCCTAGGCTAAGGAATTCTATGTTTCATTTTAGTGTGTGTAGTAGGGGAGGAGGTACTTGATTCCACCTGCCCTACTTAACTGATGTAGGCATAGAAAGCAAAGGTCAGAAAACAGAAATAATGACTAACTGTAATAATACCTTATTCCATTCAGGAGGTATAAAAATGTTTCTCTGTTTGAAATGAATATTGAATCTCTGATTGGCTAACTTAAAAAAATGGATATACTCAGAGATTGCCTAGAACTACCCATCTGGATCAATTAACTTGAAGGCCAAGAGGCTCTCTTCCTCCCAATCCTCATTAGGTCAACAATCTTGATCCCTTTCTAATTCACTCAAAAAAAGTATTAATATTTTACATAATGATCACAAGTAGCCTTTTTGCAGATGACTCCTTATCTTTCCTTTTTCTAAAATTAAGTCCTAGACTTTGAGAGACCTTATAAAGTCATTTTTAAATATTCCACTCACAAACAATCCAGACCAAGAAGATGTTTGGTTTTTATGGAAATCTGTCCTGTATCAGTCACTGGACATAGAAATTTCATTGAATTTTTTTGTATTGTATGTAGGGGGGAGAGAGGTAAATTTTATGAATTCATTCATTCCCCAAACATTTAGGAAACACTGGATATGACAATAATAATGGTAAAAAAGTCACATTTGCGGAAGACAAAAGTGATGTCTCATCTTAGAAAGTAGCATTGAGGGGGCAGCTGGGTATCTCAGTGGATTGAGAGCCAGGCCTAGAGACTGGAGGTCCTAGGTTCAAATCTGGCCTCAGACACTTCCCAGTTGTGTGACCCTGGGCAAGTCACTTGACCCCCATTGCCTAGCCCTTACCACTCTTCTGCCTTGGAGCCAATACACAGTATTGACTCCAAGACGGAAGGTAAGGGTTTAAAAAAATAAAAGGAGCATTGGATTTGGAATGAAAGGAACTGGTTTCAAATTCTAAAGCTAACTTACCATTGTGCCTTTGGAAATTTTCAACATTGACACCACAGCTATACATCAAATACTAAAATCCCTATTTTACAGATGAGGAAACTGAGGGACAGAGAAGTAAAAGACTTGTCCAGGATCACATATAGATTAAATATAAGGATCAAGACTTAAATTATGACCTTCTAACTCCACAGTCAATGCTCTTTGCCATGAGGAAGATACAAAAATAAGTAAGATTATATTCTTAACCTTCACAGAATTTACTATATAGTAGAGTTAAGATACGTGCATGCATGAATATAATGCATGTTAGAATATAAGTGCTTTTTTTTATACCAAACTTATTTCATTGGTGTAGAGAAATCCCAGTAAGGAAACTCCATCTCAGCACTTTCTGTAGAAATCTTAGCCTTAGAAACTTTCCTGGGACACAGAGAGGTTAAATAAATAGTACAAGGACATACAACCAGTTGGTGTCAGAGGCAAAACTTAAACCTAGGTCTTCCTCATACAAAGCCTAACTTTTTATCTTCTGTAAAAAGTGCTTTAAAAGTATGTTAATGTATAACCCATTGGAACTACTTGTCAGCTCTGGGAGGTGGGAGGGAGAGAACATGAATCATGTAACCATGGGAAAATATTTTTAAATAAAAATAAAAAATTATATTTAAAAAATAAAAGTATTTTTTAAAAAGGATGTATTTCTTTTATACTGCTATTAGAATTCAACCTTTCCTTCAAATTTCATTTCAAGCCCTATGTCTTCCATGGTCCCGATTGTGAATCTTAAAACTGCTCAGACTCTACTTCAGAGGATTTGATTAAGCTATTGCCCATTGTAACAATGTAACAATGTCTGGAATGTATTGAGAACTTTTAAAATTACTCCACCCTGCTCAGACAGTGCCTTAGGGGAAGATAAAGTTGCAAATTCCTGATTGAACAATAAAAAGTACTCAACTCATACTTATAGTGAAGCAAAAACCCTAAACTAGGTGGTCTATTTTTAGATCTAATACAAAAAGGTGCTAAGTACCTATAATAAAGGTTAAATGAATCACTAAAAGGTCAAGCAACTTACAAAAGGCAAGCTTAACAAAAGAGGTATGAAGTTTTAGTCTACCCAGAGAAGGTGAGAACTAAAGAGTGGTGAGAACTAAGAATGGGCAGTCCTGGGAAAAAGCATCTACTGTGATTGGTAGATGTGAAAATTTAGGGGAGGTGACATAAGAGAAAATTCTCTTTAAAAGGAGCTCTCTGAACTCAGTCCAGGGTTCAGGAGTTCTGAGAAGGGTCTTTGAACTCAGTTCAGGAGTTGAGGATTTCAGTGAAGGACTAGAGCTTGCTTGGGATGATCTTGTGGTGAGTGATAAAGACGGACTCTCTCTCCCTTAAGGCTCAGGCCTAGGCCAAATTCCTTCCCTTAATTCCTTTATTTGTATTAATTAAAATCTCCATAAAACCCAGCTGACTTGGGTATTTTCATATTTGGGAATTTTCCCATGGCGACCACTTATTTTTAATATAAATCAAGACACTAAAATTTATCTTTACAGTTTGACTGAAACCTTTATAGTTTTGGCAATTCATGGTCTTGGAAACCCACATTTTCTCAGTTACACTTTCCTAAATACTATGATTCTGGTTTCTTGTAGCATTTCTTGTCCAAAGCACATAGTCAGTTCACTGATCTTAACTAAGTGGATAGAGCAATAGGCCTGGTAACCAGTTAAAATCTAGCCTCAGACTTACTAACTGTATGACCCTGAGCAGGTCATTTAACCTGTATGTCTAGTTTCCTCAGTTATCAAATGGAGATAATAATAATGCCTATCTCCTAGGGTTGTTATGATAAAAAAAATGAGATATATATAAAGTCCTGGCACCAAATAGCTATTATATAAATGCTGTTTTTTATTAAATTCTCAACGCTTCAGATTCTTCATCCATAAAATGGGAATGATAATCACATTTGCACTTTTACATTTGCAAATTACATTTGCAATTATAATAATAATTGAAATATACTGTCCTGCCTTATTCTCATTTTCATATTTATATTCTTTGCAGTTTATATCCTCTAGTGGAATTATAAGGTCCTTAAGGCCCTCATCATGTCTTCTTCTCTATCTTCTCTAGCACTTAGTCTAATGCTGAATATGAAATAGATCTCCAATAAATACTTTTAATTAAATATGAAACTTCTCTCCCAATTCCCTATCTCATATATCCCAGTGGCTAGACAAATCAATCCAAAAGTTTACCTCACCCAATGAACTTCTCCAAACATTTCTTGTTGTTGTTCAGTCAGTTTCAGTTGTGTCTGACTCCCATTGAGGGGTTTCCTGGCAAATATATTGAAGTGATTTGCCATTTCCTTCTCCAGCTCATTATACAGATGAGGAAACTGAGGCAAACAGGGTCAAGTGACTTGCCCAGAGTAATGCAGGATCACACATTTCTTAAGTCCCTATTTTATGATTAGAAATATCATACAGCAAAGGACAGAGAACTGTCTGTCATGTACAGAATATCTAGGAACAAATGCTGCCTCCAATGCAAACTAGCTTGACCATGGGCAAGTAGTCACTTAAAATCCTAGTGACTCCATGAAACTTTCTAAGTTAGTAATCACTTGCTGATCTATAGTAGTAAACAGTAGAAATTTCCCAAATCATTGAAATCACAGATCCAGACTAAAAAAAAATGTACAGAGCATTGTGCCTTAGAAAACAAAGATAATGTAGCATATATTCTCTAAGGGAAGAAGGGAGAAGGAAAAGGAGGGGGAGAGGAAGAGAGAGAAGGAGGGAGAACTATACTGAAACATTAGGAATTAGGAAGCAGAAAGAGGTTGGGAGTGTGCTATGCATGACACCTCCATCCTGTCCCTACTGGTTTCATATACCATACTACTAGAATTTGAAGTCCGCTCTGTTTCTTTTCTAGGACCTGCAGACTTATAATGTGATTTATAGTCATATATTTATTATAGCCAGATTCCATTACAATGAAACAATTCAGATGTTCTGTGGAGCCCATTAATGTGATTTGACCTATATAATTAGAGTAAATGGAATCTTTAGGGCAATTTTCTCTATGAAGATTTTCCCAAGAGCCAAATCTGAGCAAAAGATTCTCTTGCATGTAATTTAGAAATGGTGCCATTGACTCTCAAGCAGCTTCCAAGTGTTGCTATGACAGCTGGCTCTTCTTGATTCCTTTTTTTTTCTTTTCTTGTCTATCTTTTTCTCTTCTCATCCATGCCTTGACTAGTTCTATACCTCTAACTGCCAATGGGATATCTCCACCTGGATGTCACATTACTAGCTCAAATTCAATAGCCAAACTCATAAACCCACTTAACCTGCTTCATTAATTTCATTAATTCTGTCTTTGACTACACCATTTTGCCAAGTTTCCTACATTTGCAACCTTGGTTTTATCTTTGACTTTTTCCTTTTCATTATCTCATATCTAAACAACCATCTTCTATGTCATTACATATCCCTCATTTCCTGTCTACTCTGACTACTATTTTCCCACCTTTATAGGTCCTCATTACCACCTCTGAAATGTTACTGAGCATAATGGCTGTTCTTTACATCTTAACTCTCCTCTTCCTCCAATCCATCCAAAGATTACTGACAGATGAATCTTTATTTTTAAATTTAATTTTTTCATGAACAAACATTTATTTTCTATCCCTAAGCCAAACTAATTCCATTTACAAACACTTACTTTGAAAGGGAAGAAGGAAAACTTGTAACAAAAATATGTTGGCAAGCAAAACTAATTTCTTCATTGGTGCTGTCCAAAAAATGTCTCAATATAGTTCTCTAAAGTCTTTGCCTCTCTTTCAGGAGGTAGGTAGCATATTTCATCATAAGTCATCTGAAATTCTGATAGGTCATCCTGTTGATCAGATTCCTTAAGTTTTTCATCAACTTTGTTGTTGAAAATTCTGGTATTATGGAATAAGTTGTTCTGCTGGCCCTGCTCACTTTACTAGCATCAGTTCATAGAAGTCTTCCAAGGTTTCTCTGAAACCAGTTCTTTCATCATCTCTTACAACAAAATAACATTCCATTATGTTCAGATTCAATTTTTACCACATATATCTAGTCATGTCATTCCTCTATCTAAAATTCTTCAGGGACTCCTTTTTGGCTACCAAGTAAAATTCATATTTTTTTATTTAGTATTCAAGGTCCTTTGCCAGCCTTCTTGCATATTATTCTACTCCTAATTCCAATCATAAAATTAAACTACTTCTGTGCTATCACCACTAGACCTCAAAATCAGTACCTTCATACCTTTGTTCATTCTGGTATCTTTGTTTAAAACATCCCCTTGCCTCATCTCATTTTCTTCATTCCTTGAATTACTTTCCATCCTCTAAAGCCCAGATCAATCACTTTTCAGTCCATGAAACCTGCCCTGATCAGTAGTGATGTTCCTCCTAAGACTTCTCATAGCACTCTGTGCTTCTGTGATGTATTGTTTATTATCTGTTGTGTCTTATCTCTTAACAAACTGTAACATCCATGAAGGCAGAAAACAGGTCTTTATTACAAAGCAAGCTTTGCATCTTTCCTAGTTAATAAGGGTCTACAAAGAGCTGGCACTTAATGTGTGGAAGGGTACAGGCACAGGGATTTCTCCTCTATGCAGAAACAACTAACTTTAAATAGACATTGAACATTAAATGTTGAACATAAAAGACAAGTGAGTGAGAAGACTATATGCAATTGACAAATGATGTAGGAGGCTAGAATAGTTATTCTAAATACAATGCTACTTAAGTCACCAAATGACCTTCTGAGCTTTTCACTAGCCCAGATCTTTTTCATATATGTGTATCTCTAGATCAGAGGTATATACCCATCTGTGGATCCCAACAGTCTAAAGAAGCCCAAAAATGTAATTGAGAAATATTTAACAAAATAAATAAAATTATAATAAAACACAGATAATGTTAATATTTTGGTGTTCTAAGTCAATATATCATCCCCAGGGATCCTATGTATGGTTTAGTAGCATCATTTCTATTTGAGTTTCACATTACTGCTGTAGATTGCCTTGTAGAATGTAGGATCTCATAGCCAACACTGAGAGGAAGTATCCCCAAGCTTCACCTCACCCATGGCTAGCCTGTGCCCTTGAAGAACTTCTGCCCTGGGGCCAGCTCTCCTGACTCTCACATCACTACTTCAAGATGGCCCCAGCTACCATGCCTTACCTCTCTCCCTACTCTCTGGCTGCCTTGTCCCTAATCTCACCAACCTTTTCACCCTCACATCTTTCCCCCTTAGTTCTGGAACTATCACCCACAAGATCAAATCAATTCTGCCCCTGTACCTGGATAGCATATGTCAATCGAAAGCTGTAGGACACCATCCCTGGAATTTTCTCAAACTAAAGTGCCCTTCCTGGACTACCACACCTTATATATGTTGTGACCCTTATTAGAATATAAGCTTCTTCAGGGTAGAAACTGTCTTGGCTTCTGTGTTTATGTCCTCAGCACCCAATATAGTACTTGGCACATATTAAATTCCAAATAAATAATTTTTCATTTATTTCTAGTGCCCACTTATGGGCATTTAGATAAATTTATCAAGGCTCTACTTTGGCAACTAAGCAAAATTCATTTTGTCTTGGAAGCCAACTCTTCCTTATAATTGTTATCACCTTCCCAACTTCAAAAAGCCCAAATGACTGATTAGTAAACATACTGAAAGGAATAAGAAATGTAATGATACAACATAGATACTTTCATCTGTTCTACTATACTAGTAAAACTTCAAAATCTCCATTTCCCTTTTTCCCAGTCTTCAACTGTCCTAATCCTAGGCAAGTGCCAGTGATCTTAAATGAACTGTTGAGGGTCATATGACTAGTCAAGAGATGGAAAAGAATTTGAACTCAGGCCTTCCTAACTCCAGGTCCAGGACTCTACCTGATAAAAACATAGTAAGCCCCAAAGACTTGCTTGATTTCGATATGTACTCCTACAAATAGCAACACAATATATAGCAGAGAAGGATCTTAGAGATGATCTAATCTGACTCCATGAGACACCAAAAGTATCATAGAACTAGAGCTCTAACTCCCTCATTTTTCAAAGGAAAAAATTAGGACTGAGTAACAGCTAATATTTTTATATTGTTTTATAGTTACCATGTTCTCTGCACCCATTATCACATTTGAACCTCATAGCAGCGATTCCATGAAGGAGGACAGGCAAATATTTCTGTTTCATATAAGGTAAGTAGAGATAAAGATGTTTAAATGTCTTTCCCAAGATCACTCTGAAAGAAAGAGGCAGAACTGGGATTCAAATCTAGCTCCTCAAATTCCATATTCCCAGGTTCCTATTTATTCCGTTACCATAAATTGACTCTTGTAAAAAAATGAAAAAACAAAGACATTGATTTAGATCTCTCAAGGATCCAGATATGGGCCTTGGGTTTTATTCAATTTATTTGTTCTTTTTTTAGAAGAAAATTCTGGGTCCTTCTTCTTTTCTGTTTTTTAAAACTTACTAAAACCCAATAATAGTGTGAACTACCTGACCTTCTTGGTCACTTAGTCAGCTTGATTTCCTGGTTTCAGATCCTTTATGGTGTCAACTAACCCAATATCAGAGGCAAGTAGGTAGCATAATGGATAGAGAGCTGAGCCTGGAGTCAGGAAGATCTGAGTTCAAATCAAGACTTATTAGTTGTATGATGTGGGAAAATCTCTTCATTTCTATTTACCTCAGGTTCTTCAGATGCAAAATGAGGATAATAATAGCACCATGCTCATAGGGTTTCTGTGAAGATCAAATGAAATAAAATTTGTTTTTTTAAAAAATGCTTAGTATAGCATCTGGCATTTACATAAATGTTTATTTTCTTCTTTTCCCTCATCTGAATTTTTTGTTCAGTCATTTTCATTCCAACTCTTTTTGACCCCATTTGGAGTTTTCTTGGCAAATATACTAGCGTGGGGTGCCATTTCCTTCTCCAGTTCATTTTATAGATGAATAAACTGAGGCAGACAAGGTGATTTGCCCAGTATTGCACAGTCTGAGGCTGGATTTGAATTCATGATGATAAATCTTCCTGACTCTAAGTCCAGTGTTCCTTTGCCATCTCATCTGAATATCTTACCCCAATTCAAGACATATTTATTAAACACTATGATAAGTAACCACACTCTGATTCCTCACAAGGTAGGAGACAGATACGACACTTTATTAGGAAAAAAGATGGCCATAGATTGGAGATTAGCTGAGAAAATGGTATATGAATATGATGAAATATTATTGAGCTATAAGAATGACAAATGAGAGGAATTTAGAGAAAGATTTGTATGATTTGCTGCAAAGTGAACCACAGACACAATTACTATGATAATGTCAAAGAAAAGATCACTAAAAGGCAGAAGAATTCCATATAATTGAAAAAAAACAATAATAGGTATGGAGAAGAAATAATGGCACATGCCTCCTTTGGCCTCTCTGCAGAGGGAGGGAAGCCTACTAGGGCATTATGCTATCTACATTGTCAGACGGTCATCAGATCTGGTCTTTTTGCTCTGCTGTTTTTCTTTGTTATAAGGGAGAGCTTAATTTCAAAGAGTGTTTCCAGAAAAGACTATATTGTAATAATGAGGAGAAAAAAATAAGAAAACTTAGAAGAAAAGGAAAAGTGGTACCATAAGAGCTCAGACAGTGAAGCTAGTTATCACTGAGTTGGAAATTGAGGCAAAATCGTGGAAGACTTCCTTGAATAGGTAGTACTTGAGTGAATTCAAGAAGTATTTATTAATCTCCTCCTGTTTGGGGTATTAGGAGAAATATCAAGTTTTGAACTCACATGGAATCTATGCTCATGACCCTCACAAAGTAGAAAACAGAAATGACAGAAGGAAAAAAAAGAAATTCAAGGATGGTTGGAAGTCATATTGGAAAATCAGCACCCACCTTGCCCATAATATTGTATTCTGAGGTGTTGCTGGTCTCCCTGGGAAAGGAACTATATTCTCTATATTAGCAATGAAGGGCTTTTTCCCTTCGACATAGTTAAGAACTGCCAACTCTGAAAGCTGTTAAGTGCTTATAACATTACCTAGTATAAAGCCTTCCCCTCCACTAGATATATAATTATGTCATTCTATTTGACAGTAGGACATAGAAGGGGCAATAAAATACACATTTCAAATAGAGGCTGGTAGGACACAGTTTCAATGCCCATCCTGGCTATTTAATTTATGTCTCAGAGCTCATTGGAATTCAGTCCATGTATCTTCCACATTCAGCCTTATTAAGTGATGGCTATTGATAAAAGGGGATGAGGTAAACATAATTTTTAGGCATAGGTAATTTTTTCCCTTCTAACCATCTGTCTCTGTCTTTCTGGAAACAGCCTGAGACATACCACTGATTATAGTCTCTTTCTTTAGGAAGAAGGAAAAAAAAAGTCTCAGAGCCAGTCTTGCTTCAATCATTGGGGCAAACCTACCCCAATCAGGTGAAACAGTGAGAAACTTGGGATTCCTTCCAAATACGGGCAGGCAAAACAAACAAACAGGCAAAACCTTGAAGAAGCTAAAAAAAAAATTAAGATGACAGATTTATCAAGGACCAATACATATCACTAGACACTAGCTTTGATGTACTCTGCTGCTGTGTCTTGGAAGCCCAATATTTGCTATTTCCTACAGCCTATCTGCCCGCACTCCAGAAAATAATTGACTGGAGCCTGGCCTGACTTAAATGAGCTGATAGGGAGGAAAGCATTTTCGGAGTTCTGAAGGTGGGAGGCGGCTGCTCTCCCAGTCACCGCCGCTAAACAGCGTCCCTCCACTCTGTGTGAGCGTATTGTTTGCGGGCTTTAAAGGCAGCCTGGCACAGTGGGCTATTCATTAGTATTCTGATTGTCAAGTGGTGCTCCGTGGTTGTCCCAGCCTGTCTGATTAAAAATTAAACAAAATTAATTTTCCCCCCATTGCCAGATGCAGAGAGATTCACACACATACCACAAGATTCACTGAGATCATTAAAAAAAATTTTTTTTTTTCAAATTCACTCTGTCAGGTCAGGACAAGGGGTGATGGGAACCATCCACATGTTGGACTATGCAATTCCCATATGCCTCAGAGAAAATTTCCTCTGTGGCCCCTTTAATTCCAAATCCTAGCTTTGAAGAGTTCCCTTTATCTCATGTTAGTTCCTTTTGACCATTAGAGTTGGTTCCCTCCTCCTCAGCCCCCACTTTCTCCCACCCTTGCCCAGGGAGAGGGAAATGAATAGACATGATCTTGATCACAAGCATAGCAGGGCACACGCCTCTGTGACCTACAGCTTGCTGTGGAGTACGCCAGGGGGCTTCTGGGCTGCTATGCCCCTCCCCTCTCTTTTCTCCTCTGGTAACCTCTAATTATGAAAAGGAGCATTCCTCTGGGCTCTGGCTGGTGGAGAGCTACCGCTGACACAGAATCTGGGGGCAGGACTGGATTCTGCTTTAAAGGACAGAGCCACCTGGCTAGCTTTCCACTGGGTACTTTAGCACAAGACCATTCGTTGCATTTTTAAAGGGGACAAAGCTTAGAGATCATTGAAGTCTGACATCCCGGTTTCACAAATGAGGGCACCGATTCCCAGGAAGGTCAGAGAATCAGAGTTGGAGCTGGGAGAGGTTTTAAGCACCATCTAGTCCAACCTTTTCATTTTAGAGATGAAAACACTGATCCCAGAGAGAGAAAGTAATGTCACACACATAGTGAATCTCAGAGCTCAGATTGCAAGTTAAGTCCTTTGACTCCACGTTCAGTCTTCTTCCACAGAACCATCCTGAATCTCATCTTCTCTCCATCCAACTGCCTCCTTCCATAAATGAGGAAAATGACATCCAGAGAGGTAAAGTGACTTTGTTTTTTTCAATCAGAGACAGTTTGGATAGGGGAGAGAGTATAATACAGATCTCCTGACTTCCCATTCTGAAAATTTTTTCTATTGTATCACATCATCTTCTCTCATCTTATAGTTTTTTTCTACTGTAAAGTGACCTTAAAGTCTAGCCATACAAGTAAAAGGATTTCTAAAAGTCACAGGTTTTGTAGCTAGAAGGAACCTTAGAGAGCATCTGATTTGGGGGGTTAAGAAACAGAAATTGACCAAAGGCTGGGGCAAGAAAAGATCTGGGGAAAAATAGCTCTTGGCTCAGGCTATTAGGAAAAAAGTCCCCCTCAAAGAAATGTGCATTAACTTAAATAGTTTCTTGGTGGGAAGGTATTATTTTGAACATATTACACTACTAGTAGTAGTAGTCTCTTGGTAACCGAGGATGACTATTGTCTTTGTGTGTTTTTGTGCACAAAGACACTTGTGCGTGAAGGAGATTGAAGTGGAAGAGTCGATGCACAGAGACAGTCCCACTCTCTCGGCTTTGGAAGCCTGGGTCTAATGGCACGAAAAGTCATTACACTTGGAGACTTCCTCCGCTGCATTGGATGGCCGTGTTGTCTTTTGTACTCCAACACGCCCTGAGCACTCCACAGTGCCTTGCTGCATCGCCATCTCAGCCGTTGAACCTTCCTATTGGTTTCTTCCATCTGTTCAGCCGAAGCAGTCTTCACATGCTGGGTGAGCAAAGCCCTGGTTCACCAGGGGTCCACGACGACCCAATGGCTACCCTCACAAGGTTTAGCTGGCCTGTCGAAGCCGTTGCCCGGGGTGTGGCCGCTGCCGCATGCTAGCAGCTACTGGGAGCCACAAGTGAGAGCTGGGTGTCAGGTGGGGGTCAGAGTCTGGAGAGCTACCCTAGGAGGGCACGACAAGCCCTCCATACCAGAGCTATTACTCCTCCCTGAGCACCCCATACACCCCACATACTATGAAAACAAATAGTGACAAGACAGGGAAAAGAAATAGGGTCCTTCAATCTAGACGCAGACACATGATTTATTCCATACATCTACAAGATCCAGAAAGGAGTGATAACAAAGGACCACAAGAATGTGGTATCAGTAGAACCCAAGATAAAAGAGCTAAAATGTGAGTCTAGGATGAATTAAGAATGAACCAAGGCAATCTAAGAAAATGGGACATAATCACTTACTGGACATATGCAAGGCTATGTAAGTTATAGAAGTAGGATTCCATATTAAAACAGCATTTGGGGAGATGCATAGGAAAAGTGGCATTGACCACAGGATAGGAACAAAATGGAAAATGGATTAATATAGGTAAGGACATGTACTCGAGAGGAGTTAAGAAAGGGTGTCTTTGACCTATTCATGTGTATGTAGCAAGTCCAATCCCAGTAGCTTGGCCAAAGCCACTGTGATCTTAATTTGTACATGTGAACATTCCCAGAAACACTTTCTAAGATGCAAGTCATTCACTCTGTAGGTTAGCATCATCCAAGCCATAGTTCATGAACTTCTACTGATTTTACCACTTTTTTATACACTTTAACAGCAATTGAAAGGGTTTAATAATTCAAACCAATAAACATTTAATCAAACAACATGTCAAAAAATGCAACAAGGAAAAATGTTTTGCTTTGTGTATACATGGGGTACATATTCCCGGAGATTATTATATTTCCTAAAGAGAAGAGTACATACATAGAGATCATAAATGATGAGGACACACATATAGGGACTACATGACATTGGGGAAACAATTATGAAGGAGTATATGCCAGGAACTCATGTGGCCAGGGCACATTCATGGCCAAGGTCCATCATAACAAAATGTTCACTGGTGAGCTCATCATGCTCTTCTCGAAAGCTGGGAGTCACATATCTCTGGGTGCCTCTGGCTGCTGAGATACTATTACCATGTGCTGGGTCTCAGCTCTTCAGGGACATCTACTCTCTTTCTACTTCCCATCTACTAAAATATAGTGGTCAGAAAACGTCTCCATTACCAGGGCAGACAAAACTCTTTGAATGAATAGTTATGAGCCATCATACCTAGCTAAGTATAGCCAAAAAAACCTAGTCAAGGTGACTCACTAAATTAGGCTGGGGGTTAGACATTTTTTTATAATTTTAGATGATTTTAGGGTTCCTGTAAAGCCAGTACTCCCATCAGGGACTTTTCTAAAAACAAAGAAGCAATGAAGAGATTGAGACAAGGAAGTCCATTTCACTCCACAAATTCTCCTTGAATGGCATCAACAAACTTCAGATAAATTCAGGTTTCTTAATTACTCTATGTGGTAAGTACTTTTTACTTTTATTTTCTCATTTTATCCCCACATTAATCTTGAGAGGTATGTGTTATTATTATCCCCATTTTGCAGTTGAAAAAATAAAGCTTAAGTGACTTGCCCAAAATCATGTCAGAAGCCATATTTTAACCCAAATCTTCTCAATTCTATGTCCAACAGTAGGCTACCCATTAAAATAAAATATAAATATCCCCAAAAAGCATTACTCCTAAAGCCATGCCATTATCAAACAATATTTTATTTGGGAATTAGTACATAGGATTGAAAATTAGAAAGGAGTTTAGTGGTCATTTAGCCCAACTCCTTCATTTTCAGTTAAAGAAACTGAGGTACAGAGAACAGCTATGACTTGCTCAAAATCATACAGAAAGAAAGCTGCAGAGCCAGGATTCAAATCTAGTTCTTCTGAATCCAAATCTGGTGCTAATTGAAAATGAGGTCCTTTCAATTGGATAAGGTGGACAAAAAGGGTAAGTTCCTAAAAAGGGAGGAAGAGCTAGAAAAGGGAGAGCACATATGAAAGAACATGAAAAAGTAAACCTTCTCTACTGTATAAATGTAACCTTTTCCCTAGGACTGACCTCATATGCATTTTTGTCTTTTGAGACAATATGATTTGAAATATGACATTTCTGTATCTGTTTTTAATAGCATGGGCTGCTGGATGGTGCAGTGGCTAGATTTCTGGGTCTGGAACCAGGAAGACCTGAATGCAAATTCAGGCTCAGAAACTTACTAGCTGTGTGACTCTGGGCCAGTGACTTAATCTCTGTCTGCCTCAGTTTCCTAACTATAAAATGAGAATCATAATAGCACCTACCTCACAGAGTTGTTATGAGGATCAAATAATATCTTTATAGATCTTACAATACCTAGTACATAGTAAGCATCTAATAAATTCTTATTCCATTCTCCTTCCCTAATAAGCCATTTAGCCATTTAGTTTGGGGGTTGGTTTGGGTTTTGTTTTGTGGTGTGGTGTGGTGTGGGGTGTGTGTGTGTGTGTGTGTGTGTGTGTGTGTGTGTGTGTGTGTGTGTTTTAGGTGCTAAGTAGGAAATACAGATCTGGGTCCTAGACTAGTTCTGCTAATGATTTGATTGCATGGCCCTTGCTTAGTCACTTTCCTCTGAGGTCTTAGTTTCTCCATCTGTAAAATGAAGGGATTGAACTAGATGATCTCTAAGGCCCTCTGGCCCCAAAACCCATGGTCCTATGACTAGTAGGAGGCTTCTTCTAGTTTACCAGGGACCTAGGCAATTGAGCTCCATCCCCAATACATGCACATCATTTTCTCCCTGTTGCCATCACATTTTTGTGAAAGGGGTTGTGGAACCCCTTCCAGAAAGGCATGACAATGTGTAACAGACAAGTCCTGTTTTCTGATTCATCTTCAAAAGGAAAGAACAGGGAGCTACTCAAGGCTCTGGAGACAGACTCCATACCAGGTTCTTCAGCCAGCCCAGAGAGGGAAGAACACAGCCAAGAGCCATCTATTTTACCCAGCTTGGATGAAAGGTATTCCCAGAGGAGGTGACAGCGATTCTTCCATGAACCATGCTGAAATCAGAAGTGAACTTAGTAGGCAAAGCTACATAGAAACTGCTTTCAGTTTGAGCCCACTGTCACCAGGTGATTTTGGGAAGAGGGGGACTTCTGTTTTGTGGAAATGTTTGCATTCCTGTTATTGCTATATTTTTCAGGAAATATTCTTTGGTACATTCTTGTTGGTTTTTTAAAACCTGGAACTACTGATATGAAGTGATGCAAAGTGAAGTGAGAGAAACCAGGAGAATGAACATTGTTCACAGAAACAATAATGTTTAATGATCAACTGTGAGTGATTTAACTATTATCAATAAGGCAAGAGTCCAGAACAATTCCAAAGGACTCAAAGAAGGATATCCACTGCTGGAGAAGGAACAGATGGAGTCCGAATACAAATTGAAAGATACCATTCCTTACATTATTTCCTCTATGAATTTTTCTCTAGTGTAAGCAATATGTGCCTTGTTTCACAATGTGATAAGCATGAAAATGTGTGTTACATGGCAATGTATGTACAACCTATATCTTATTATCGGCCTTCTTGGGACTGGAATGGGAGGGATAAAAAGAGAACATGGATAGAAAATGTCAGAAAAATGAATATTTAAAAATTGTTTTGACATATAATCTGGAAAAAAAGATTGTTTTAATTTTGATTTTACTTATCTAAATGAAACTGGGGCTGATAGCATTGAAAAAGAACTATCTTCCATTCCTCTGGGAATATCCCTAGAACCCACTAAGGGAGATGAAGACTTGCTTGGGAATACTACCCATCGGTGAAAGGGGAATTGAACTATAGATATTCCGAGCTTACATTACAATAATTAGTCTTCAATTTTTAAAAAGCCAAAAAATATGTTTAAGACATGATCTCATTTGGGAAGGATGATAGAAATCCAGCTCAAGCTTCTGAGATGCCATCAATACAGGACCACCTCTCAGTCAAGGGCTAACAGTGACACTTTTCTCTCCTAGCTTGTACTTCTTTCCCCATCTCTCTCTCACCTCCTGGACTTCTCTTCCAACGTCCAAATATCCAGTGTCCTCCCTAAATCTCCAACCCAGTATCTATCACCTTACTGGTAAGACCAACTACCTGCATGTACTTCAATTAAACCTGTCCTCCCCGGGCTCTAGTAAACCTCAAATTCTATGTCTGCTCCCATAGGACTTTTAAAAAGAGGTTTGCAAATGCAAATGAATCTCTGATAGTGAAAGGGAGATATTTAAGGTTTGAGGAGTCACATCACGTTAACTACTGCTTTTTTTTTTTCAGAAGGCTAAGACAAATCATGTAGCAACAAAGAGCATCTAAAGACTTAACCATAGAGTCAGAGGATCTAAACCTGGAAGCAATCTTAAAGTCACCTACCTACGTCCATATTTTGGAGATGAGGAAATTCGGGCTCATAAAGCAGAAATGACTTGGCCTGGGTCACACAGATTGTCTGTAGTAGATTCAGGATGCAGACCTAGCTCCTTGGACTCCAAATCCAAGTGAGAGAAGATGATGGTACAAGTGCAACTATTGTTAGCCTAAGGTCTTATTGATCCAAGAATGGATTCTATCTTTGGTTTCTCTGTAAAGGCTTTATCAGTAAGTGATTCTAATCTCCCCTCATACCACAGTGCTAGCACAATTTAAACAACCCCTAAATGACAGCAGAGGCGACTCAGACATAACCATTTTCCATACGCTTATTAAGCAATAAGACACAAGTGGGCATGAATTATTATGCAATAATTCATGCCTAGAAGCAATTTTAGACACAAAGTCGAAAGATTCATCATTACCATATATTCCATTCTATTTTTCTTTTTCACCCGATAAAAAATCATGGCTAAATCTCCTAAAACCATCCTATTACATCAAGAAGGAGATTGGGACATCAACTCAGACAGTTTAGACCAAGCCAGCTTCTCAAAGGGGAAAAAATGTCAGTGAGTTCTTTAATTTTTAGATCGAGTTCAATTAAGATGAGATGATGAAAGATTTTCTATTTCTTCCCCTTCCCTCGTTTGGTCTTAGGGGTGGCATGGGGAGCTGGGGAGGCAGAAATAGATTTTCACTGTGGAAATCCAATGGGCAGAATATTCCAGGATTAAGGATTTTTAGAATCCTGGCCTCATAGAGTTTCGTTCAGCAGGCAAATTAATCAGCAAAGGGTGACTTTCTGCCCAATAGCACATAGTGCTTTGCTGATTGAGGTTTAATTAAAGTTTGAATTCAACTAAACTTGTCCCAATGATCTGAGACTTAGGGATCACTAATTCATTCTCACAAATAATTAAATATAGACAGCTGGACATACTAAGCAATTGATAATGGCTCATAAGCTGATCAATTTTGAGCCCAGTTTCAACAACCTGGGGATGAATTTTTCCTTGCTTTATCTGAAATTATAATACTAAAAGCACTCCCTCACTTGTGGGTGCCAAAAAAGTATCCCATGTTCAAGTACTCTGCAATTCCATATTCACTCAAAACCATAGTAAATGAAGTCCCACAGATTTTTTTCACTTTTGCATCAGACAGAATGGACAATTATTTCAAAGCAACATTTAATGAAAAATCATAGTAAGACATGTAGTTCTATAAGCCTGGAGCACACTCCAGTAAATATATAAACTATCAGTGGGAAGAATGAATTCACATAAGGAGATCTGCTTGGGGGGCTAGAGCACAAATGTGAAAGGAGCATTTTGCTACAATGTCTTCTGATGATGTCCTTCACTTGATTCCACTCTTCTTCAACAGGCATCATGTTGTATTGCTGCTGTAACACTCTGGGAAGCCTTCCCATTCTCTCTTTTACTAGGCTGTTATGCCTAACTCCACATATGAGCCTCAACTATGGTTTCAGCTGAGTTCTTAGTGCCTCCTCCTAGAAGAAAGAGTTAACCCTATCATCTTTTAGTTTATTGGCTACCAGATAAGTTTCAGCTCTTTAAATGAAAAAAGCAGGACTTTACTTACCTAGTCACTGATTCGGGAAGAATCTCAGCTAAATTGTGCCTTTCTCTCCATAAAGAGAAAGATCTGTCAGTTCTAAGAGTATCAGTGGCTAAACTCTTTTGGGATATAAGCTACTCTTCCAGCTAATTAGAGTCTACCAGGATTTAGCCTGTCATTTGAACTGACATTCTCTTGTTGCAAGATCAAGCTCCATGTCCCAAATCTCTATCTGACTTAGGGTTAGAAAGTCCCCTGAAGTGTGGTAAATTCCTGATTGTCAATCTGAATTCCCCTTCAAACCATTCCAAGAGGCTGCATGCCAACAAACTACAAAAAGCTACTTGGGTTTGAGGCCACATGTCTTCCCCTCAGCCTTCAAGATCTTTTGTGCCTGCCATGTAAATGAATTGGTAGCAGAAGGCAGAACAAAAAGCCTAACTGAAAAACTGTCATTGTCACCCTCTATCTCCCACTCTTTGCTCCATATTCCTGTCTTTCACATTTAAGTATGGTCAGTAGTAACAAACCTCCCAGGCTTTGACCCACTTGATAAAGTGAACCATTTGCCTTGGTTCAAAAAGCATAAAATCTCTGTGCCAGAAGAGACCTCCATGCTCATCTAATTCAAGCCCTACCTGAAATAGTTGTTCCTCTACAACCTCCCTGAGGAATGGTCATTCAACTCCAGCTTGATGAACTCCTTTTTCTGGAGAACTCACTACCTCCTGGGGCAACCCATTCCAATTGTGAATAGATCTAATCATTAGGAAGTTGGTTCTTCTATTGAGCCAAAAACCTGTCTCCCTGTAATTTATACCCATGGGTCCAGTTCTGCCAAGCACTACAAGTCTAATGGCTTTTCCACATGACAGTCTTTCAAATACTTGAAGATAGTAATCAAGGCTTCTCTCCCCCTCCCGCTATACCCAATACCGCTAAGTCTTCTCAGTCTGGGGTTTTCATCACAGATGATATTTATTAAATAATTGACATGCTAGAAAGTAATAGCTGAGCAGCAGGGTGGTAGAAAGACCAGCAGACCAAAAGAGTTAGGAAGTTTAAGTGCTAGTTGTATTCATTCCACAAATTTTCTGTAATGAGTTGGACAAATCACTTCTCCTAGACCTTCATTTCTTCTTCAATAAAAACAAAGATTTCTTCTAGATCTAAATTTCTGTGATGCAGGGATTCATATCCATACAAGGTGTGCAAGTGTATACCAACCACTTTAAAGAGGGTGATAGAGGAAGCAGGAAAAGGAAATAAGAATAAAAGCTAACATTTACATAGCTCTTACTATGAGTCAGGCACTTTGCAATCATTATCTCATTTGATCCTTCACAACAACCCTGGGAGATAAATGCTATTATTATTCTCCTTTTGCAGTTAAGAAATGGAGACAAACAGAGATTAAGTGACTTGCCCAGGATCACACAGCTAGCAGTATCTGAGGCCAGATTTGAACTCAGATCTTCCTGACTTTGGGCTCCAGCACAGCACTACTTACCTCCCCTAGCCTAGGTAATCAAGGAGTTTATAATTATATTATGGTGTATGTATTGGAAAGAGGTACAGGAGAACTGAACAAACAAAAACACTAGCAAAACCAAAATCACATGCAACAATATTTTAATAAACAAATCTTCTGGGAAACAAGCACCTTTGTAATGAAGTTGGTGTTTAAATTCATCATCAATCTTGGAAAGCAGGGTTGCTAGGCATGCTGATGAGAATTCCTTTATGAAGATGTTAAGACTTCTAGAGTCCTGCTACAGTATTTAATCGATCATCTTTAGGAATTTAAATACTTCTTTAAAATTCTGGGTCTCTGTATGATCACATCAAAAGAGATGACATGGCATCCCATGGGAATGTTATCACTATCCTATAGTTGACACTAATGATGCAGTAAAAAACAAACTGGATTTTGAGCCTGAGGAACTGAGTTCAAATCTTAGTTCCATCACTTACTCCCTGAGGTAACTTTATTATGACAAGTCACTAAACCTCTCTGGGTTTCAACTCCATAATGAGGGCGGTATGCTAGACAGTTTCTAAGGTTCCTTCCAGTTCTAAATCTATGACTTATAAATCCTCTATTTTTTTGTTTTGTTTTGTTTTGTTTTCAACACTTACCTTCTGTCTTGGAATCAATACTGTGTATTGGTTCCAAGGCAGAAGAGTGGTTAGGGCTAGGCAATGGGGGTCAAGTGACTTGCCCAGGGTCACCCAGCTGGGAAGTGTCTGATGCCAGATTTGAATCTAGGACCTCCCTTCTCTAGACCTGACTTTCAATCCACTGATCTACCCAGCTGCCCCCTTATAAGTCCTCTATTAAGAGTTGGTGTGGTAGAGTAGAAAGTGCACTGGATTTGGAGATGGAAGATTTAGGCTCAAAGCCCAGTTTTGACTCTGGCCACCTACAATTATATGAACTACGATTCAATTCAACAAGGCTTGCTAAGCACCCTCTGTATGAAATGCACTGTATTAGGGAGGTAAAGTCAAAAATGAAACCCCATCTGCCACTAAAAATTAAATTTCCTGGAGAGGGAAAGCAGAAATCCTTGGGTAAATCACTTACTTTTTTTATTACAATCATCTGAATACCTTGGACTGAATGACCTCTACACTCCTCTTCAGCTCTGTCTATGCATGACCTGCCCAATACTCTGGTGGCATTCATTTCTTTAGTACTTCTAATCTCCCATGGATACCAGTGAGGCAAGCATTCCTGCTCTCCGTCTCTTTCCCTGATTCTCGCTACATGAGTGGAACACATATGTTCTGGATATTAACTTCCACGTTACTCCTTCTCCACAAGTCATCACTTAATATGCCATAGACTGCCTGTGCCCACCATGTCTTTACACTGAATTCTGGGTCACTTACAGCTTTGATTTTTCTACAACTGACTTGTTCCTTGATTTGGGGCCATAGAGCATAGTGGATTTCTTTGTCCAGGAGTGTTTAGCATCATAGATAAAGCTACGAATTTTCCTTTATGTAAACCAGCCTATTCTCAGCTCAGGATATTATTGTTTGAATAAATAAGTTAGTGAATGAATGCAAAAAGCATATATTAGTATATGCCATGCACTGTACTGAGCACCAAGAATATAAATACTAAATCAAAGATGGTTCCTGTTCTTAAGGAGCTTACATTCCAGTAGAGGAAAACAACAAATAATTGGTGGCCAGAGAAATATACAGAAATAAAAGAAAAGATACAGGTTTAGAAAGTTACAGGAATAGTGAGTATAGAAAGAGGGGAATAGACCCAGGCACTCTTTTCAGAAACAAAGAGCTGATCTGATTATGGCTCTATAACTAGAAAGCTAGAGGATTTGGGGGCTGGTAGGGGAAGAAGGCACAACTGTCAAGAAAAAGGCCAGAGAGCTGTATGGATGGACCTAAGACAAGCCAAACAAAACAGCAGGACCTCAAGATAGTAGTTCCCGACATGATAGGGTTAAGTTCTCCGGGGCATGATTTCAAGGCTGTCAAAGAACTTGTCAGGGACACAAGTTCACATGTAACACACACAAGGTAGCTTCTGGGTGAGTCACACTCCTTGAAATCTTGAAAGCTTACACCATATATGAGTTCAGCCTAGCCTGAAAGAGCACAAACACTAACTTACTGACGTAGAAACTTGACCCCCTACCCAAAATCATCTGTGTTTCAAGAGATAAGATGATACACACCCTCACCAATGTCCGCCATTAATACTCCACCCTGTCCAGATGGCTATCCTTCTACCCACTCACCCCAAGTGTTATCCCATCCCCTTCTATCACAGGACCCAGAATAACTCCAATTAACTGTCACTGTTTAACTAGCAATCCCCTAATTTCTGTGATTCAATTTTCTTCTGACCTCATTTTGACTTCCATATCCCAATCCAAGAACCTCCCTTCACAGTCTTGACCCTACAGGGGGTCAGTTCTATATACTGCCTTCTATCTTTGAATCCCTTGTCCCTTATTCAATCAATCAATCAATCAATCAATCAATCAATCAAAAAGCCTTTCCAAAACTTAGCCTTTGGTTAAAACTTGAGCTCCTTTCTTCAAAGTTCCTATTTACACAGTTACCACTGGAGGATATCATGTCACCTAGTTGACTGGATCCATTCCTAATTCAAGTTTTCTAACCTCTCTTAGGCTCTCATTGTAAGGACCATGAATTTAGGGTTAGGGTTGGGGTTTTAAGCTTCTTTCTTTCCGGGGAGAGAAATGTCACTTCTCTCCCCCTCAATCTCAGGCTTCTCTCTAGTAAAGGCTGGAGTTGGTCTCTGGGTCCTATTAACTGAATTTATTTGAGGGAAACAGAAAAAGGGACAGGGCAGATGAAAGAGTAGGAAATTGAGGTTCAAGAAGGGAAGAGAGAGAAAGGGTCCATAGCTGTCTAATACCCTCCCCCCCCACCAAAGTCAGGTAGATCAAGTCTTGGTCAACCTGAACCCCTTGGGACCAGGTTAAGAAACCCTGGTTCTTGGCTGTACAATGAGTATCCCCAAGTTCAAGGCTCAAAGAGGTTGGTGGAGCTCTTCTTTATGGACAGCTTATATATCAAGTCCTGTCCACTATTGTCTTCTTGGGAGTATTTTGGAGTCAGGAATCACAAGAAGAGAGATCGATGAGTTGGAGATTTAGCCAGAGCCTACTTCTCTGGTGTGTGTGTTGCCAGAGGAAGTCTCTCTCCAACTACCTGGATCAGCTCACTCCCCCCTCTCTCTCCAAAATTCTGTGTTCCTTTTTGCCCATACCCCCTGCTGTAGAATCCTGCAGCTCTTCCAAGTTTATTTTCCTTCCAAGGTCTCAAACCTTCTCTTACAATGGGTACCTGCTGAAGGATTAAGTCACTAGCTCAGAATCATACAGCTATTATATTTCAGAGGTAGTACTTGAACCCAGATCATTCCCTCTGTCCAACCCATCAAAATTCTTTACGTTCACCCCTCCTCTCTTTTTTTGCTCTACTTCCTTTGACAAGGTATACTTGGTCCCTTGAACCCAAGTTTTTTCACCATTTTCTTTGATCTTTATTCTCTCTTTATCTACTGATACTTTTTCTGCTACTTACATGAATGAGCAGGTCTCCCCCTTCCTAAAAACCTTCACTTGATCTTGCAATTTTCTCGAGCTACTCACATACATCTTCTATCTCTCCTCCCTTTTATTCTCAAATTTCTAGAAATGGTAGCCTACATATCCTGATTCTACTTCCTTATCATCTGGCTCATCATTTTTAAGACTGAGTCTCTATCTCTCCCAAGCTGGAAGTACACATCCCTTTGTGAGCTCATACCCACTCATGGTCAACAACTATTTTTCAGACTTGGGCCAGTACATTCTGGTGGTCCTCCCCTCCCAAGTGCTCCCCAAATTTGTTGTTGGTTTTACATTAGTCACATTGTGAAAGAAAATTTTAAAAATGGAAAAAGAAAGTAAAACAAAAAAGCTTCAATCAGCTTTCAGACTCCATCAGTTCTTTCTCCAGAGATAAAGAGCACTTTTCATCATTGCTCACCAAATTTGTGCCAGACCTAGTGTGGATACCAAATTTAATTTAGCCGTAGTGAAGCTCAGAATTCAAGTGGGTCCACAACACTCATTATACTGCTATGTGTAGCTTCTAATCCATTTCTTAATCCCCTGGAGTTGGGCTTCTGATGACTGTTGAAGCAGTTCTTTCATAAAGTACTTAAATTCACCTAAATGCATCCTCTGTTGCCCTGACCAATTCTGTGACCTTTACATGACGATGTGGAGGAGCACACCTATAGGGAAGTCTATAGTATGGGCCTGTTGTTTTAATATATTTAATGTCTTATAAGTTGGGGATAGGTCCTGGACCTGTAATTTCACTGATAAAGGGAACTTTCAACTCTGTGATGCAAAGCAGTACCTCTGTGCCACTAATAGTCTTAGATGGTTCCCTGCTGAAAGATTAAGTCCCTGGTTCAGGATCTTACAGCTAGTATGTTTCAGACATAGTACTTGAACCCACATCTTCCTAACTCTGTGGCCAGGTTCTATTCCCTATATTAGACTGCCACCTGTAGGTGGCTTCTAATTTTATTCTAATGCTTCTAAATTAAACGTTAAGATTTTATTTAATATTCTGGCCATGGTGGCCAAAAATTAATGATTGAGTAGCCAACTTTTCCAATAATCTTTTCCTTGCTACTAAGACCCAGAGAGGGCAATTGCCCTGCTTAGTGTCACAGAGATACTGTCACAAGAATCCAAGGTTCAAACCCAATTTCCTTGACTCCAAATTGAGCACCTTTTTCACTTTTTGTTATAGTGAAGATTCTCACCAGGTTTAGGTTTAACTCGATGAATGTAGGGTCTGTTCTATCTCTTATGTCTAAGATTCCGTTATTGATTCTCGTGTAGTAGTTTATTTCTCTTCCACCCATGTACCATATAACTATGCACCCAAGGACCAGCAACTCCTTAACGATGCCTGCTCCACTGATTACCAGTCTTTGTTATTTTCTATTTGAGGAAAATTATCCTACTAAAGTTTAGTAGGAAATCATATGATAAATGCTGGCTTACTTTAGTATGGAGTCATATGATAAGAATCTGTCTTAAAAGGAGGAAGATTGAGTTCAGGGGGATGTTAACCTCTAGTCTTTGGATAGATTTCAAGAGGTCTGTAAATATGGGTGAGAAAAAAATTCACTTTAATTTTATTATAACTGATTTCCTTTGTAATCTTTGGTAATTAGCTCTATATGGCCCTGGGGGTAATTAACAGCTCTGGATGGCTGTGAACCCTCTTTCACCTAGATGCACAGCTATAGCCTCACATTTGTATTTAATTCACATTTATAAAGTGCTTACATGATTTTGTCACAACAACTCATTGATAGAGGTAGTAGTGGTGGCACAAATGTCATTACCTCCATGGTATAGATGAGGTAATATCCAAGAAGAGAACCATCATCAATAAAATCCTATGGCCTTAGATGTTGACATACAGAAGTGCAATATAAATGTACATAATAAAAGGGAGACTTACAGATCTTGATGTTGTTGTTGTTTAGTCATATTTGACTCATCCTGATTCCTGACAGTGACATCCTGACACTCATCCTAATCCATTGGACTTTTCTTGGCCAAGATACCAGAGTGTTTTGACATTTCCTTCTCTAAGTCATTTCACAAATGAGGAAACTGAGGCAGACAGGGTTTAAGTGACTTCTGCAGGGTCACACAGCCAGTCAGTGTCTGAGATTGGATTTGAATTCAGGTCCTCTTAGCTCCAGATCCAGTGCTCCATCCATTATGCCACCCTAGATCCTGATACAAGAAGGCAAATCTCATTGGATCACAGATGTCAAGGTGGAAAGGACTTTAGAAACTTTCTAGACAAATTTTCTCATCTTACCAGTTGATAGTCATACCAGGTATATGACTCTGGAAGGGCATAGATTATTCAAAAGAAATAGAACAGATTAATTCCAGGGTGGGAGCATGAGGAGGTGAAGTGGTGCTCTGTGTTAATATACATACACAAAGAAATCTCAGAATTAGACAGGGGAAGTGGGGGGGGCAGGATAAAAGGCTAAAGATCAATAGATGGAGAAATAAAAGGGGGCATTGTATAGGCTACCTGGACAGAAGGAGGAATTATCAAGGAGATTAGAAAACTGATAACAAACCTGGCACAGAAGAAGCCAGAGATGGTAGTGATAGGGGACTTCAACTCTATGGACATCTGTTGGAGCTCTCTGTCTTTGCCAAAAAAGAGCAGATGAGAAATCTGTGACTTGCCTTAATGATAATTTTATCCTTCACAACAAGGTAGAGGAAATGACAAGGGGAGCTGGTATTATGGACCTGGATCTGGAAAACAATTCAGAACTGATTTCTGAGGTAGAAATGACAGGAACATTGTTGGCAAGTGTGGCATAATGGATAGAGTACTCATCCTAGAGTCAGGAAAATCTCAATTCAAATCCTACCCTTATACTAATTAGCTGTATGACTCCAGGCAAGTCACAGAACCTATTATGAGTTTCAGTCACCACATCTGTAAAATGGGAATAATAATAGCTACTTCACAGGTTTGCTGTGAAGATCAAATCAGCTGCCATATATCAAGTTTTTTGCAAAATATGAATGCCCCATATACATGTTGGATATTATTAGCATGATAAGGAGAAAGAGGAAGGCCAGAAATAGACTAGTATGCCATTGAAATTTCATGAAAGTAGGTTTCAAATAATTTAGAAAAAAAAGAAGTTCCAGTAGCCTAATATTCTACAAGGGAAGTTGAAACAGGAAGGAGTGGAAGCTATTAACAATGAAACTCTAAAGACAAAAACAGAAATTATTCAGATAAGGTCAAAAAGATAATGCAGCAAAGTGGATAGGGCATTGGACCTAGCATCAGAAAGCCCTGAATTCAAATTTCACCTAGGATATTTGCTACATTTATAACTCTAGACAAGTTAATTCCTCAACCTCAGTTTCCTCATAAATGAAATTAGAGAATTCTATATGAGAATTCCACCACCACCCCCTTCTAGCTCTACATTTAAGAACCTATGGATGAGATATTTAAAAAGAAAAATCTGACTATACAAGGAACTCATATACAAGCTCACTTTTTTTAAAGGCACATATAGAAGATGAAAGCAAAGATGGACATGAATGAAAAGGTGGAGATGAATGCCAAAGAATAAAATATGATTCTCTTGTAAGCCGAGGATGAGGAGTACTGAAACTCGGGGTGAATGGAGTCTGTCAGTGAATAACACTACATAGAGTTGAACCCTAAGAGAAGAGAAAAAATAAGATTGCTTACTACTCATATTCTCCATGTACCAAGAATTGTCAGGAATGTGAAAGGATGTGGTTTAGAACAGTGATTGCCCGACCGATCTCAAACTAGAAGCTCCTAAGGCGCCGAAATTCAAAACGATCAACAGCACAGACCCTGGGAACCCTCCTCCTGGACCTGGACCCGGTTCAAAAGGTACGGCTCCCCTTAAAAGCCAGAACCCGAGATCCCTCGGACCTCAGGGGTAGGAGCGCAGAGTCCAAGGCTCCCGGAAGCGGCAGCCGCGCAGGGCTCAGAGAGCAGGGTCTGAGGAACAACAACCCTCAGGGTCTTCTACCCAAGTCCCAGTCCGGGTGAAAGTTACTGCCTGGGGCCTCCGCTGCAGAGAGCTGGTCAAAACAACAGCAACCCTCAGGGCGGGCAAGACAGCCTCACGGGCTGGATCCTGCTATCCAAGTCTCAGTGAAAGTCTGTGCTCTCGGAGCTTGGGGAAGCTGCAGCCCATCCCCCCGCAGGCCGACGAAACAGCCTCACGGCCAGGGATTCTGAAGGCAACTTCCGGAAATCGAGCCAGGGGGAGAGTGTGGCCTCGTGGTCCGACCCTTCCATTCCAGTTCCAGTGAGGCATATTCAGTTTAACCCAGGGAACGCTCATAGAACCAACATCTGCCCAGGACTAAAGCCTCTGATCACCAGACAAAGACAAGAAAAGCCAATCCTCCACGTTCAGAGATGACAAACTCCACAGAAGCACAGAAGCCCCAAAATACCAAGAAAAATAAGAAGAAAGGGGAGACTCTGGACACATTCTATGGAGCCAAAATACAAAATACAGAGCAGATAGAAGAAGATATACAAGAAAATTCTCCAAAATCTTCCAAAGGAAATAGAAACTCTCCACAAACCTATGAAGAATTTGAATCAGAAAGGACCAAAAAGATGGAAGCCCTCTGGGAGGAAAAGTGGGAAATGATGCAAAAGAAATTCACGCATCTACAAAACCAGTTTGACCAAACTGTAAAAGAAAACCAGGCTTTAAAGCAAGAACTAATAAAGCAAAGCCAAAACACCAAGAAATTAGAAGAGAACATAAAATATCTCACCGACAAGGTGATAGATCTGGAAAACAGGGGGAGAAGAGAAAATTTAAGAATAATTGGACTTCCAGAAAAGCCAGAAATAAACACCAAACTGGACATGGTGATACAAGATATAATCAAAGAAAATTGCCCAGAGATTCTAGAACAAGGGGGCAATACATCCACTGACAGAGCTCACAGAACACCTTCTACACTAAACCCCCAAAAGACAACTCCCAGGAATGTAATTGCCAAATTCCAAAGCTATCAAACAAAAGAAAAAATCCTACAGGAAGCCAGAAAAAGACAATTTAGATATAAAGGAATGCCAATCAGGGTCACACAAGACCTTGCAAGTTCTACGCTGAATGATCGTAAGGCATGGAACATGATCTTCAGAAAGGCAAGAGAGCTGGGTCTCCAACCAAGAATCAGCTACCCAGCAAAACTGACTATATACTTCCAAGGGAAAGTATGGGCATTCAACAAAATAGAAGACTTCCAACTTTTTGCAAAGAAAAGACCAGAGCTCTGTGGAAAGTTTGATACCGAAAATCAAAGAGCAAGGAATACCTGAAAAGGCAAGAGAATTGACTTCCTGACCTAAGAGATGACAGCAGTTGGACCAATGATGAAATATCCTGGAGAAGCACAGAAGAACTCCATATGCCCACCCACCTGGCCTTAAAGGGCAGTTTATAGACAAGGTCATCTCTAAACCATCATGATCTAGTTAAATGAAGGGGGTTCCCTAGGCAGACATCCCCAAATCTGGCTTTCTAGCAAGAGAAGACTTTTGGTATAGAATCAGCCCTTACGATCATCTTGAGAATGAGCCCTCATTCAAGAATTTGATCTGGTCTCCTGTGTAGCACTCCTCTTGGACAGAAGAAAGAACACTCATGTTGCCCCTGACACTGGAGGTGGAAAAAGCCACAACATGAGGAAATGGAGGATCCACTATTCCCATGAATTTTTAAGAGCACATAAGTAAAAGGGTTGGTTGTACATCAGCCCCAAAGATTGTTTTACTTTCTAGGAGGAATCCAAACCAAAAAATAATGATGCAAGTCTTGGAGGGTCTAGGCAGGATTTAATGATACACCAAAATTTGGGATCATCCCACTGGCAACCCAAGATCAGCGACCTTATGAGGAGCATGTAACCAATGATGGCAAACCTTTTAGAGACAAATGCCCAAACTGTACCCTCATGCCACATGTGAGCCAGGGAAGGGAGGAAGGGCTCCCATTAAAAAAATGTCCTCAAGCTTAATGGAGAGGGGAGAAGCATCGTCCTGGCATATAGGTTCAACAATGGGTATAAGCCATTGGGTGGTGCTAAAACAGAAGGATTTTAGGACTTTGAAGAGAAATGGGATTCACTAAAGCAAGAGAATTATGTTGCCTGTTCATGGATTATTGTGAATCCTTTCTGGGTTATCCATATTTCCTTAGGGATCCTGGGGGGGGGGGGGGGGGCTTTGTGTCTTATACTTTTGTTGCAGTATGAAATAAAAGTGACCCTGTATTTAAAAAAAAAAAAAAGAACAGTGATTGCTTTTGATGTATTTTATGCTATTTGTTCTTTGTTACTTTATATTTTAGGTAAATTATTCTTGTTCCTCCTTCAGTAATTAAGCCATATGACATATACTCTCTGACTTGAAAGGCAGGAAATTTAGTGCAGGGATTTTTAACCTCTGATCTTTGACTAGATTTCAAGGGGTTTGTAAATGTGGATGAGGAAAAAAAATACTTTAATTTTAATATAATTGAATTCCTTTGTAATCTGTGAAGATTGGATTTAGCTCTCTCCTGATTGTAACAATGAAGGTATTTAGCTCTTCCTTTATTAGGAAGATTAAATTTTGATCCCTGGTCTATTTTTAGTTTTTAATCCCCAAGGTGTTAACTCTATTTAAAGTAGATCTACCCATTTTAACTACGAAAAGGTGTTAACTAACTACAAAAGGTGAACTAACCAAAAAAGGTGTTAACTAACCACAAAAGGTATAACTAACTAAAAAAAGGTGTGAACACTCATTTCATTGCCCACATATTGAGTGGGCAGTCATGGAGAGGAGTTGTCTACTGTGATTAGTAGATGTAAAAATTTAGGGGAAGTGACACAAGAGAAAAAGGTCTTTAAATAGAGGAAACAGAGACACACAAGGGGAATCAAGAATGAAGAAGAGTCACTCAGAAGACAGACACTTGAGGAGAGACTGGATGACAGACACTCAGACTTGGAGTGAAGACACTTGGCTTTGGAACTGGACCCCTGGAGGAGCTCGTGCAGTAGACCTCAGACTGCTTTTCTTTTAGACGGTCACCATGGTGAGTGTGAGGCTGACTTAGTTTCCTTGCCCTTTCTGGAGGTGTGAGACACCTTTCCCCTGGATGGGGCTTAGAATTTCTACCTGGCTCTGAGGAAGCCAGAGCTCTCTTTCTCCCCTTTTCTCCGTTCTTTAATATCTTCCCTCTATTGTAAACAAACTACAATAAATTATAATTTACTTTAGTAATTCATTTTGGGATTTAGAAATTAAATTTCTGGCAACCACCAATTTAAATATTCAAGTCCAAAACATAAAAAAAATTAGCAAATCCTATATATTTTAACATTTTCCTGAGGAATCCATCAGCTTCACTAGATTACCATAGGGGTCCATGATTCAAAAATTACTCCTAACTTAGTGGGAAGGGGATCATGAGCTTCACTAGAAATATCTTTGAACACAAATCAAATTATAAAAGCTTGGAAGGAACTAGTGAAGCACCACACCAGGGAACTAGAAGTACTAGTCATTAGTTATACTAGTAACTAATATTAGAATAGTAACTGGCAGACTTAATTGTTGAGCCACTGTCCTAGAGAAGGTGAGTAGTATCCCACAAGTGGAAATGAATATACCAAGTGGCCCAAGAAAATTGTTTCATCTGACAGGGTGAAAATTGCCTTATGTCCATTTCCAGGGGAGATGTCAACCCCTGACATCACAAAAGGTTAAAGATTTGGAATTCATTCTTCATTGCTTAAGACTAATACCATCCCAACCATTATTTCTTCTTAACAATGCAGGCCATTCCCTCTACATTTCCAGGCTGCAGCCCATCCATATAGCATTTCATCTTATGTTATTCTTGTTCAAGCCTTTCATGTGTCCTCTATATATACCCTGTATATACCTAATGCCCTTCCCTGAGCTATTTGTTTATTGTCTCTATTTCGCTTTATGTGACCAGCCCAATTCCTTTGTTCATTATATTAGCCCATGATGATCTCCTTAATGACATTTCTCAAGCTAAAGTTAATGTAGATGTAGTAACATAGATTAATGATATAGAAACTCCTTCCCCCTTTAGGATGAGCAATTTAGGGTATTAGCTGCTTGGGGAAACTGAAAACCTAAATGACTTTCCCATAGTCATACAGTATTTGTCAGAATCAAGACTTGAACCTGTCTTCCTGACTCCAAGGCTAACCCTCTACGCACTGTCATATTGTGTCTCAGCCAGGAGAATCGTGAGCATTAAAAAAAAAACAAAAAACCAAGCTGTTTCTTTTTTTGAAAACAGGGAGCAATATAGGTTATTGAAAGCAACACAGAATTTCCCACATTCAATCCAGTCTGTCTGCCTTCCTTTTCCTATTGGAATCTAGATATAACTCGTGGTCCATTTGTAGCATTTTTATAGGAGTTCATAGGATTAGATATCATTTAGTATAACCCCATCATTTTACACGAGGAAACTGAGGCTCATAGACTTGCCAAAGGTTACACAACTGGTAGGTGGCAGGGATATTCCAAGCTATACATACTAGTGGACTAATTCAAAGAGGAAAAGATTCCAAAAGAAAAGATATATATATATATTAATAGATAATAATATTAAAAGATATTAATATTAATAATAATATTAAATGATATAACTATATATTTAATATAGAATATATTAATCTATAAGTCTAACTCAGAACAATAAAAAATATAACTGATTAATCTGGCACACGCATCTGGGGGAAAGCTAAATAGAAATTTCCAAAGATTTCTGGAAATATTAAGGAGCCACTTGAGTTACAAATGCCAGTCAGCAAGTATTTTTAAGTTCTACATGCCAGGCACTTAACTAAGAAGAGGAGATATGAAAACTATCAGCCCTCCAGGAATTTACACCCTAATGAAGGTGATGACATGTAAATAAGTAGGTGCATAGCAGACATAAAAAAAGTAAATGGAAGGTAATGTGACACTAGCAGGTGGGAGAAACCAGGAAAGGTCTCCTGCAGAAGGTAAAACAGAGAAATGGAATGATATCCAATCTTTATCTCTCTTCCTTCTCTCCCTATAATATTCCTACTTCAATAAAAGCCCCAGAACAAACAGCAACTTTTTTCTGATGATCCAAACATATGCAGCTTTAGAAACTTGATCATGATTTTACTGTCCAGAATCCTTTAGGTCATTCCTTTGGAAGCAAGAATCAAAGTAGGCAGGCAAGCCTTGGAAATGCCTACACAACTTCAACTTATTATCGTGGGTAGCATTATCATTCTTTTCTTCTGTTCAACAGTGAATGGTCGTGATTATGATCCTATATGCCTATGAAGTATAATTCTAATTTTAAATCTTAAATTGAGAGGGTAGGTCATTTTACATAGTATCTGATTGGTTTTGCCTTTTCACTTACCTCAAATATTAACAATTACAAGGTGCCATTCACCTCCTCTCACCTCCTAATTGAGTAGAGGGATGGGAAGAGAAAAGAATTGATTCAGATGCCAAGTTCCCTCAACCCTAATGCACGTGAGATTACCCATTACCCCCCAAAGAAGAGATCTAGCAGACAGCAGACAGAACCTCCAGACATCCTAAGGGACTTTCTCAACCCATTACCCTCTCCCCCCCCAACAGACTTATCCCTGGATAAGTTAATGATGGCCCCAGGCCAGCCAGAGGGAGGCTTCACAAGAGATCAGGAGGGAGCTGATTACACAACCCGCAGCTGAGTTCCACTGGGTCCAGCTTGCTCTTGAGGCCAAGATGGGGGCTTCATTAGTTACCATTGAGACAACTGATGAGAACATAGAAACTGGGATTGGAAATTATCTCAAAAGAGTGGAAAAGGGTACCTCTCCCTTCTACTATGGTTACCTTGTTAAAAACAAAAGCTTTGACTCAAATGTGAGACATAATCCCCTGTAAATAAGGTAGCCCCTCATGCTTAACCAACAGTCAGTACCCAAATCCAAAGAGTTATGAAAGAAAAAGGGGGAAAGACAAATCTTTGGGGGGTTTAAAATTCAAAATGTCATTTGTTTTATTTTAAATCATTCATTTTTCCAAAGCTTCTAAATTTGAGATCCTTTCTCAACTGGAAAAGAATAATTCCATCTTCCACCCACAACAACGAAGCTTAGGATGCTAATGGATGTTAAAATGGTATTTGCCATAACACAGGTCAATATAAAATGACACATCCCTTTCCCAAGCCATTCCTGTTCCCTTCTCTCCCTACCACCCCTAAGTATATAAGTCTGAATTATGAACAAAGTATTCTTGGGATCATTTTCTTTTCTTTCGGTTTCAGTTAAGAGAACATTCTGCTTGTTTTGTTTTCTAGATAGATGAAAGATACAGACTAGGGAAGAAACATGGATGATGTATGTTTAACAAGGAATCATCTCATAACAAAATAAGAGGCAATGTGGTGGTGTGAGAGGAACGCTAGGCTCTAGAGTTAGGGGATCTGAAGACTAGGCTTAGGTGCCCAGCAAATCATTTGCTTTCTGCCTCAATTTTATTAGCTGCAAAATGGGGATAATAATAGCATGTAACTCACAAGTTTGTCATCAGTATCAATTGAAATAATATGGAAACTGCTTTGCAAATTACAAAGTGCTATATAAATGCTAGACATTATTATTGTTATTGTTATTATTATATTGGGGGGCCTTGGTCAGACTTGTGTTCTAGAAGTATCAAATTCGTCAGCAAAATGAAGGATGTTTTGGGGTGAAGAGAGACTTGAGGGAGAGACACTAACCAGCAGACTATTATAATAGTCTTAGTGGAAGGTGATGAGGTCTGTGCCAGAATGGTAGCTGCAAGCCCCAAAAGTGGAGGCCATAAGTATAGTTGTACCTATTTTTCAGATGCAGCAGGTAAGACTCAGGTGATGGAAATGTGAAGGGAAAATGAAGTGATTGGCCCATGGCCATGGTCTAAAGACCTAACTCTAGAGTCTAGTGCTCTTTCCACACCACCACATTGCTTCTCACTTAGTTATGAGATGATTCCTTGTCAAACCCACCTACTACAGCAGACTCAGAAGTGGGGGGTAGGGGGGGCACACCAACAGAGGAACACCTCAGACTCAACCCTTAAAGTGCCAAACCCTGGGAGTGAGGTCCAGAGGTCAGGCTGAATGCTTTCAAACATTGGCTGCAGCAGTGAGGACGCCCCCAGGGCACAATATTACAATCTACCAAATCCAGTAAACCAGCAGAGAAGAGAGACTCAACTAGTTTACAGTCCACAGGCAAAAACAATAACAACAACAATGGGGGGGGGGGCAAAGAAAACAAAAGGCTGAAAATATGAGTAAACAACAGAGAAAAAGGTACCAATCTAAAGCTTCTATGCTAGAGGATGATGGGATCCAAGGAAATACAAACAAAGCCTAAAAAAAAAAACACCCTGGAAATTGGTCTCATGCTCTAGAAGAATTCAAAAAGCAAATAAGACACATTGAATAAAATGGGAAAAAGCACAGCTTACAAAGCAAAATTGAGCAACTAGAAAAAGGGACACAAGAGGGTAAGAGGAAAATGTGCTTTAATAACCAGAATTGACCTACTGAAAAAAGAAACAAAAAAAAAATCAAATGAAGAAAAGAGTGACTTGAAAAGAACAGACCAAGTGGAGACAGAGAATCAAAGTGTTGTGAAAGAAAATCAGTCAAAACTTTTAATATCCTGTCCCCATCCTACTATCCAGGTTTCTTCTGCTTTACTCTGCCATGCCTCCCATTCCTGGGTACTCTTCTCTGGCTTTTCTTTGTATCTCACCTTTTAGCACAATATAAAGTAAATGCTTATCAGATGTTTGTTGACTGACTACTGAAAGAGAAGATCAAGAAATTCAAGAGTTGTCCTTCTACTTTTGGACACTAATTGTTAAGAAGTTTTTTCCATAGATGGAGTTTAAATATGCTTCTCTGCAATATTTACATATTGCTACTAGTTCTACCTACTTAGGCTAAGAAGAAGTCTAATGATATGTCTTCCACTGGACAGGCTATCGAATATTCAAAGATAATTTGAATTTGAATTGTCTGGCTCATAGTAGGTGCATAATACATTTTTACTGATTGCCAATTGACTGGATGGTAGACTATTCCAGGACATAGAAGTCCCAAGTACTGAGGGGAGTTCCAGGATGAGTCAGTAGCATAGAAAACATCATTTTGAAGTTTAAGACATCAGTGAAAGGTTAGAAAGAATTTGAAAGAGAATGAAGATTTGAGGGACATTGTTTGATCCTAAAGGATGCAAATAGGAGCAAAGGGTAAAAAATTTAAGGCTGTGTTAGGTTTTCACTCATTTCCCTCCAAAAGAAGATTTCAGTTCAACTGAAGGAAAATTCGCCATAATTGTTGTTTATTGTTTTTCAATCACATCCAACTCTTTGTGACCCCATTTGGGGTTTTCTTGGCAAAGATACTGGAGTGGTTTATCCTTTCTTTCTCCAGATCATTTTTCAGATGAGGAAACTGAGGCAAACATTGTTCAGTGACTTGCTCAGGGTCACACAGCTAGTGTCTGATATATGAACTCACAAAAATGAGACTTCCTAATTCCAGGTCCAGCATGCTATCCATTATGCCACCTAGCTGCCCCTTTCCGTAACTGGAACTGTTCAAAAGTGGAATGGACTAAATAGAAATCTCCTCTACAACAGTGCAATTTGTAATGAAAAGACCTGGTTTTGTATGGTAGAAAGAACTTTGGCCCTAGAGTCAGAAGACCCAGGTTCAAATCTACCTCTGACATCATGTGGCCTTAGGCAAGTCATTGAACTTCTTTGGCCTCAGTTTCCTCATCTGTAAAATGAGGGGGTTCTACTAGATAATCTCTAAGGTCCCTTCTAGCTCCAGAGCCGATCTCCACTGATAAGCACCTCACTACCTTTTTTGTAGCCCTTCCCAGCTCTGAACAGCTCTAATTATTAGGAAGTTTTTTCTTACAGTCAAATGGAAATCTTCCTCTCTGCAACGATTCACCATTGATCCAAGTTCTGCCCTCCAGGGTCAAAGCAGAACTAGTCAAAAATCTCTTTTATCTGACAGCAGCTTCAAAAGCCCCAAGCCAAGACAACTAGACTCTGAGGAGCCTCTGCTTTTAATTCCTGGACAGGTGTCTACATACACCCAGCTCAGTACGGCATCCTCCAAAACGGGTCCTGAAGGGACCAGATCGTCTCCCAGCAAAGCAAACACTTGGAGATTGTTCCGGACCCTCAAAGGCTTCGTTCTAGAAACATTTATATCTTCCCAAAATGCTCGGTGCTTCCACAAATTGTGGAGCCGTGGGGCATGGAGTTTCCCTAGGACTCCATTAGAACTCGTCCTTTTGTTACATTTCATCCCCACCACCGGACCCACCTCTCCCCGTTAGGGCTTTGCCTGCAGGGGGGAGAAAAGCTAAAGCCCGCTGGTTGGTCAGTCCTGGGTTCCCTCCCTCCTCTTCAAATCTCCTCGCAGTTCCTACCCGTCACACCTCCCACGACCCAATGAGATTTTCACATCAATTAAGGAACTTGACAGCCGGTTTGACTAACATCCAATTAGGACTTCAAAAGCAGTCAGAACAAACAAACCTCCAACCTGCTTTTACTGAAGGGGCCGCTCCTTCTTTTTCAAACCAAGAAGGAAAAAAGGAGGAAATGTGGTTAAAGAGACTTTAAAGTCACCCCTTGGCAAAGTGAATTCACAGCTAGGATAAAAGCATAATACTGAAAGCAGAGACAATGCTGGGAAATGGGGAGTACAGACCCCCCAGTGGAGTGGAACAACGAGTTTCCAATTTAAGAACAAATATTACAATCTGAGCCTCAGAAGGGAGGGCTGTGGAGGACAATTAAGCCTATCCTGCATTCAAGGCTCTTTCAAACAAGACCTGTCGTGTAGGGGGAGTTGGCTACCTATGCCTCAACTTTTTATTGTGAATTCTCTCTCTCTCTTACTTGGTATCTTTGTTGCTATCTTTCTGGCTCTGGCTCTTTTATGTCTCTGTCTCTGTCTTTGTCTCTCTATCTCTGTCTTCTCTTTATCTGTCTATCTGTCTCTCCCTTTCTATTTCTATCTCTGTCTCCTTTTTGTCTCTCTGTCTCTATCTTTCTGTCTCTGTCTTCTCTATCTCTCTGTCTCTTTGTCTCTATCTCTCTGTCCCTCTTTTTTTGTGTGTGTTTGTCTCTAAGTCTCTCTCTCCCTCCCTCCATCTCTCTCTGTCTATCCCTCTGTCTCTGTCTCTCTCTGTTTCTCTCTCGTTGTCTCTCCTTCTGTCTCTGTCTCTGTCTCTCTGTCTCTCTGTCTCTCTGTCTCTCTCTCATACACACATGCATTCCCTCTCAAATTCAGAGGCCTAATTCTTTGTTTCCTTGATGTAATATAGCAGAAGAAGTTGACAATCAAAAAACCTAGGACCTAGTCTCAGCTATGCCACTAACTAGCTGTGTGATTACAAATGTCTCTTCTGGATCTAATTCCCTACAATGATGGCCAACAATCAGCAGAGGGTGTGTCTGCCCATAGAGATATAAGCATTTTAATAAGGAGCTTTTAATGACCAGAAATTATTCAATTCATAGAGTATGTAAACTCTAGGGATAGAGTTGGGAAAAATTTAATCGGTGAACAAAATGTATAAATTTGAGAGGAATAAAGTTTATAAAACAATGTGGCATAAAGGAGAGGTAGCTAGGTATAGTGGGACACACATGGAGTTTAGAGAAAGCCTAGGTCTCATCAAATGAAATAATATTTGTAAAATACTTAGCACAGGGCTATATAAATGCATATTCCCTTCCCTTTCCTTCCACTTAGTGCCATTCCCGTTTCTCCCCCATGTTAGTTAACTGTGTGACCTTGGATAAGTCACTTAGCCACTCTATTTATTCATCTGTAAAATGGGGATAATAATCTCTGCTGTGAACATGCTTTAAATGCATGGTATATACACATGAGAGGTATTTTTATTATTAACTTGGGGACAGCAATCAAATTCAAAATAAGGAGTAACTCCCACAGGCGATGGAATTGATCCCTGCCTCTTTCCCCTAGCCTCAATTAAACACCATATCCATTTCCATGGCAGTTTGAAATAAAAGGGGTTGTCATCCTCCCTACAGAGTCACAGCATGATAGCTCTAAACTTCAGAACTGAAAGGGAGACCAGGGATAATTTGGTCCAACTCCCTCGGTTTAGAAATGAGAAAAATGGTTTTCCACAGGAAAGTCAGAAAGTATGAAGGTCAGAAATTACAATAGCCCAACACAACAATTCACATTTAAGGTTTATAAAAATACTTTCCTCACAACTTATGAGGGTTGGAATAAGACTTTCCTGCAACCGTAAGAAGCACATAATCAAGAAATTATTATCCCTATTTTTATGGATAAGGACATTGTGACTTGGTGACATAAGTGGCAGAGCAGATCTCCTGTCTTTCCTCTGTCCACTGATTTGTGTTGGGCTACACACAACCCCAACTTGTGCAATAGGCCCCACGGGGAGAGCTACTCAAGATACAAGGTGTTCTGTGGGTCTGTAGCCACTCAAAACCATAGCTCATGAGCCCCTGTCCTTGTTATTGTTGACTCTGTGACCCCATGGACCATAGCTATCCATGGGGTTTTCTGGGCAAAGATACTGGAGTGGTTTGACATTTCCTTCTCCAGTGGATCCTTTTGTCAGGTAATCAGAGAGCCCTTTCCAATGTCTTCCTTTAACAGCCAGAGGATACCTGTTAGTTTCAAAATCAAGATAATAATAAATATATTAAGGAAAACAATTAAAATGATTCCCCTTCCCCCCAAAAAAAATCTGAGACATATTCTCCCACAAATAGATATACCATAAATGAGAAGAGGGATGTATAGAGAGAACTTGTGTGAAGATGAAGACACATGGAGAATACATGGCCAGGGCATACATATGGAAGAGCATACACATGGAGAGCAAGTATGGATTTGGCATACTTATACATGGGAAATTCATGCCTCTAATGTTGCAGGGTCTTCATACTGCTGGTACCACCTGGCCTGTTACACACTGATTCATAGCTTCTGCTCCCCTGTATGCCATTTTGCTGGATGCATAGTCTTCAATAGTTTAATGGCACTGCTAGGCAGCTAGGCACAGCCCCACAAGCTATGTGGTTACAATGCTTCTCTATGCCTTCAGTTTGGGGATTCAGCTAATTCGATGGCCACCAGGTTTTCTCTGGAATGTGTTTTTAGTTCAAAATTGAAGACTTGTTATAGTTCCTTTTAGAAAAGCAGGAGCCCTAACTACGAAATAGCAAAGGTCCTAGGGTGGGATGGGGTAAAGGGAGTGAAGTTCAGCATTTTTTCCATCTTATAGAGTGACTCTTCCAGAGTCTCTAAGTGCATGGAGAACATGTTGGAGTCAAAGGCCATTAGTCTCTATATAAAAGATCTTATCAGATTAGCTTCAAGAGAGCATTCCCTATTTCTCCTGGTCTTAATATACAAAGCTCAGTCATTAAAAATCCATTTTTGTCCAATGTTAAGAGGCACCTACTTTCCTGGTGATGGGGAGATGAGGGAAGGGAGGAAAGTGGTATAAAACTTTCTACCAGGTGGGTGGTAGACAGGATAATCCTTGGTATTAACTCTGGCACCAGGACAGGATGCATGTAATAGGATAATGACCTCTTTGCTACTTTATCATGGGGTGTATGGGGTGCTCAGGGAGGGGTAGTATCTCTGGTATGGAGGGCTTGTCGTGCCCTCCTAGGGCAGCTCTCCAGCCTCTGACCCTCACCTGACACCCAGCTCTCACTTGTGGCTCCCAGTAGCTGCTAGCATGCAGCAGCGGCCACACCCTGGGCAACGGCTTCTACAGGCAGGCTAAACCTTGTGAGGGTAGCCATCGGGTCGTCGACCCCTGGTGAACCAGGACTTTGCTCACCCAGCATGTGAAGACTGCTTTGGCTGAACAGACGGAAGAAACCAATAAGAAGGTTCAACGGCTGAGATGGCGACGCAGCAAAGCACTGTTGTAAGATTTAAAATTGTTGTCTGCCATAAACTGTGGCAGTTAAAAGAGTTAATGCCATAAACTGTAAGAGTTAAAATGGTTGATGTTGTAAACTGTAGTGAGTAAAATAGTGGAAGATATAAATTATAGTAGATATAAGAGTGGGTGAGTAAATTTGTGACTGCAGAAAATATGTTTCACTACAGTGTCTTGGTTTTAAATCAAATATAAGGTGATCGCCAGGGAATATATTCCCAATTATGAATAGACCCAAGTCAACTGGGTTTTATAGAGAATTTAATTAATAATACAATGAGGAATTAAAGAAAGAGAGAAAGAGTAAGAAAGGAATAAGTATGTATGAAGGGCCTTAAGCCAACATGGCCTAGACCTGAGTCTTAAGAGAGAGAGATCAGTCAGTCAGTCTTTTATCACTCACCACAAGGTCTGTCTAAGCAAGGATTCTAGTGACACCAGGCCAGCTCCATCTCAGCTGACTTCACCAGAGAGAGTTCCAGCCAGAGTCCTCCTCAAAGAGAGATCCAGCCAGAGACTGTTCCAAAGGGCCTCTCTCCAGAGCCTCCAGAGGGACAGAGTCCCCTCAGAGGAGCTCCAGCAAGACCTCCTTAGAGATTGTCCTCCAAGAGCTTCCCTTCTCCAGAGCCTCTCTCAAGAGATTCTTCCCAAGTGATCCTCATCAGAGATTTCTCCAAAAGGATTTCTCCTCAAGAGATTCTGCTTTTTCTTATATAGGGGGTTTTCTCCTATGTCACCTCCCCTAAGTCCTTACATCTACCAATCACAGTAGACGTTTTCCAAAGGACAACCCATTCTAAAAACACTGCTGGGTTGACTAATCCCTTTAGTAGAAAACCTCTGAGTAAGTCTGAACCAGAGAAAACACAGCTGAGTCGAGTAATCCCCTCAGTAAGTCTGAATAAGTTTTCACCTCTTTGCTCCTGGCAAGTTTACAAGTTGCCCGAACCTTTATAGGTACCTAGCATCCCATTGTATCAATTCTAAAAACAGGCATGGCTCAAAGAACTCCTTGCCTCATTATAAGTATGGGTCTAAGTACTTTCATTGTTTAGCAAGGAGTTTTCTCCCCTAAAGTAGTCTTAAGTACGGGTGGAGTAGAGGTCCTCCCATTTCTGATCCTGGCGAGTTCTCACAGTCAAAATGGGGAATGTTCCCAGTAGGGAATTGTTCCAATTGAGAATTCCCCTATGGGGAAATTTTTAACATTCACAAGTCTGAGAAATTTCAAGATTTACAATCCCCCCTGATGATCATTGGGAGACTAGTCTCCCCATTGATTATTTAACATAATCAATTTGTAATCCTAAATGCACTTCTAACTATAGATATACACAATATTCAAATTTCTAAGAGGAATTAGAATAGTGAGGGAGGAAATAGAAAAGAAAAGAAAGCAAAACCAATGTTTTGCTAGGCGCATTGACAGAAAGCCAAATTAGGGGCAGTCCCTTTTGGCATAAATGTGTACATTTACAATAAATGTTCAATCAAAGTTCAGTTCAATCAATCATATCCAAAGTTCATTCCTGATCTTCTTGATGAAGTGTAGGTTTTCCGGCATCTTTCTGCAACAGTTCATTCTCTGGATATAAAAGTTTCAAACTTCTTTCTTGAAGATCTTTTCTCTAACAAAATCAAAATCTTGAATTTTTATAAAAGTACAATCTTAAACAAAAAATCAAAATTCTTGGATTTTTATAAAAATACAATCTCGAACAAAAAAATTCAAAAATTCTTAGATTTTAAATTAAAATATACTGTGGAGTGCTTAGGGCATGTTGGAGCACAAAAGACAACACAGCCATCCAATGCAGCTGAGGAAGTCTCCAGGTGTAACGACTTTTTGTGCCACTGGACCTGGGCTTCCAACGCCAAGAGAGTGGGACTGTCTCTGTGCATTGACTTTTCCACTTAAATCTTCTTCATGCACAAGTGTATCCTCATACTCGGTTACCGAGAGACTACTACTATGTGACTTTGATTTCTGATGAGAATTGGTGACTTTCAAAAATGTTACTGAATCAACAAGTATTTATTAAAGTATCACCATTTGTCTGGTGGCCCTGTTTTTCCTGTTCACTGTCATCACAGAAATCTACTTGGAACCACAAAGATTTAGCATCACTCACCACTTAAGCCAGATTGTTATTATTTGAAACTCAGGTCTTCTGATGCCACCATTTACTTCTGGAGGCAGTCCAGGGCATTTAGGGCAGCTCTGATTGTTGTAAAGTATTTCATGACATTAAATCTAATTTATCTCTTTGCAACTTTCACTCATTGTTCCTGGTCTGACACTTTGAGGTCAAATTGTTATTGTTGTTTAGTGTATTCAGGCATGTCTGACCTTTTCATGGCAAAGATACTAGAGGAGTTTACCATTTCCTTCTCCAGCTCATTTTACAGATGAGGAAACTAAGGTAAACAGGGCTACATGACTTGCCCAGGGTCACATAGCTAATAAGTATCTGAGGCTGAATTCAAACTCATGGAGATGTGTCTTCCTGATGTCAAGCCCAGTGCTCTTATCTACTTTGCCACCTAACTGCCCTTTTTCTGGGTTCAAATAAGACAAGTTTAATTCCTATTTCAGATGACAAATACCCAAAAACAACTCTCTTGGAACTCCTGAGCCTTCTCTACTACACTTCCCTGACTTAGACACTGGCTCTCTATTGACTACCCCACACTGATTCTCACACTTTAAGAAAAACAAAACAAAATCCAAATGGGGACGGGACCCAAATCATTTGTACATGAACTCTTCACCTTCAACAGGGATTGGTGGGAGATTTCTCTTTTGGTTTTACAGATGGCACCTCAGGATAATTAATTATGACTGGAGGGACTCAGAAAATTCACAAGATACAACTACTCCTGTCCCTTGGGCAGAAGCTTGATCCCAGGGCAGATACAGACTCACCACTTGCCCCAAGTGACCCCTACAATACTAAAAGACAGAATTTCTGGACTGAATGCCCATTTCTCATTAAAACTGGCTTATTGAATTGAAAAGCAATCAAAGCCTTTATTTCCATTTGCAAAAGCAAATATTGAAGATAATGAACCTTTTTAAGTCATCATGGTACATTCCATCTTTACACTAGTCCACAATAATAGTACTCACTCTCTTAAAAAATCAATGGCTTTGGAGAAAGGCAGGCAACAGACATAATGATGAATCTCTTTCCTGAGTTTCTATCCCTAAAAGGACTACTCATATGTTGTGTGCCTTGAGAGCTACTGAAAAAAATCCTCCCCTATCCCAAAAAATCTTCTTCAATGTGCTGTGCTAGGATTACAAGTATAAGCAAGTAAGGCAATTTTTGTCTTCAAAAAGCTTACATTCTAATGGGAAAATAGCACATAAAAGAGTTGGAGTGAAGTACCTGCCTTGACTTAATGAGGAAACAGAAGGGAAGTGACATGAATCAAGAGCATTCACAAGGCACTGGGTCTTAGAAGTTATTGAAGAAAAAGCTTATAGACTGAGCAAAGGAATCATATCTCCATCTGCCTACTGGATAGCTCCACCTGCATGCCCAGAGGCATCTCAGATTCAGCATATCCAAAATGGAACTCTTTGTATTTCCTCCATCATTTTCCCCCCCTAAACTCATCTCTCCTAACTTCCCTATTTCTGTTGAAAATGTCATCAGCTTTCCAGCCACCCAACTTCAGAACTTCAGAGTTATATTTAATTCTTCTCTCTAATTAATATGTCCAAGCATTCGCCAAAGATGTCTTCAACATGTCTCACGTCTATCCCCTTTCCCACTTGTGCTACATAACCTTAGTTAGGCACTCACATCTCATTTCTGCTACTGAAAGAGTTTCCTATTGTTATCTTTGTAGCTAATCTCCTCTTGTCAAATCATTCCTACAAAGCTACCAAAAAGATATTCATAAGACACAGGGCTGGTCACATCATAGTCTCCTGCTCTACAAGCTTTAATGGCTCCCTAGTGCCATTGGGATAAAATACAAATGCCTTTGTTTGACTTTTCAAGCTCTCCACAAACTGGGTGTTTGTGGAGCAGAATGGGCATTTTTCACCCATTTTTGCTTGTTGTCTGATTAATCAAATGTTAAACCTGAGTATTATATGGAAGTCACAAAACTAAAGGCCAGGAAGCAATCTCATCTAATTAAAAGCCCACTGGAAAGAGTTAAGATTATAATCCAAGCTCTGTCACTTGCTAGTTGTGTAATCTTGGGCAAATCTTAACTTCATTAGGATTCAGTTTCTTCCAGTGTAAACAGGAGAAATGGCATGTGAGGGGAGCTGTATGAGATCATTTCAAAATCCCTTCCAGCACTGCAGTTTGGTGATCCTTTGGAAGCCTGAGAAGATGTATTGAATCATGCCAAGGATTTAGCTTCAGTCATGGGAAGTGATTAAAAAGATAAGGGTGAGCAGAAAAGAAATTCAACATTAATACAACCAAAAGCTTAGATTTAATTCCTAGATCTATAGAGGGCTATAGTTTTGGGTATTGAAAGAATTGGCAGCTATAATTGCTAAACCATTATCATGTTCTTCAAATAACTGAAGAGAATGGGAGAGGTCACCCTGGAATGGAGAAGGGCAAATGTCCTTGCTTTCAAAAAGGGGAAAATAATGGGATCTCCAATCTGTAAGTCATTGAGCTTATCATCCATTCTTGGGAAAATTACAGAATAGATTATTAAAGATGTGATAAAGGAAGCAGTAGGTCCTTTGGAGGAAGCTAGGTGGCTCTGTGGATAGAGCACTCGGGCTAGAGTCCAGTAAACCTGAGTTCAAATTTGGCTTCATACATTTACTAGCTGTGTAATCCTGGTCAAGTCACCTAATATCTGTCTGTCTAAATATACAGGAGAAGAAAATGACAACCCCCTTCCCAGTATCTTTGCCAAGAAATCACCATGGGCAGTATTGGTGTGCTGTATGGTCCATGAGATCACAAAGAATCAGACACAACATCAACAGAAACATAAAGTCAGCATAGATTAATCAAGAAAGGGTTTGATTGATGAATAGGATGATTTCAGAAAGAGTTGAAAAGACCCATGTGAACTGATGCAGAATGAAATAAATAGAACCAAGAGGACATTATACACAGCAACTGAAATATTGTGGAACAATCAAATGTGATGGACTTTGCTACTGACAGTAATACAGTGATCCAGGACACTTCTGGTGGACTCATGAAAAAGAATGCTATCCACCTCCAGAGAAAGAACTGTTGGAGTAGAAATGCAGATGAAAAAATTATTTATCACTTGTTTATTTGGGTACATGTTATGGGATTTGGGTTTTATAAGATTATTCATTTATAAAAATGAGTAATATGGAAATTAAAAAAGAATAGGTTTGATCCCCCCTTTTTTTTGAATGGACAGACAGTTGCAGAGTGGAGAATAATGTAAATACCAAGAATTTGTCAAGCATCTGATAAAGTCTCATGTTATTTTTATGAAAAAGATGGAGATAGGGGCAAGGCAAGAGTATACCTCTGTAGATTCAAATTAATTGAAACAGGAGACCCAAAGAGAAGCCATTATTGGCTTAATAATATAGGTATCTGTGTTTGGCATTGTGCTACTTAATGTTTTTATCTCATCAACTTTGGAAAGGACACAAAGCTGTAAGGTATAGAAACCATGATGGATGATAGAATTTTGGTAATGATGGAACAAAACATTGGGACAAATCTAATGAGATGAAATTGCTTGGGATAAGCTGGAGAAGTACAAACATAAGGTAGGTTAGCATGACTAGATAAAAGTTTACCTGAAAAAAAAAATCTAGGGTTTTTAACAGACTTCAAGCTCCATATGAATCAACAGAATGATTTGACAGCCAAGAAAACCTTTGCAAATTTAGGGTGTATGAAAGGAAGCAAAGAGTATAGAACTAGAGAGGAGATAGTTCCTCTGTAGTATGCCCTGGTCAGTCACAGCTGGAGCATTATACTCATTCAGTTCTAGCTGCCACATTTTAGAACTATGCAAAGGAAGTCACCTAGAATGGTAGAAAGCCTTTTGATCATTTCATATGGGGATTAGTTGAAGACACAACCACATTCAGCCTGGAAAAGAAATTTCAAAGGAATGTGACACTAGATGTTTTCAAGAGTCTGAAATGCTATCATGGGGAAGAAAGATTAAACTTGTACTGTTTGGCCTCAGAGGGAAACACTAGGAGCAATAGATGAAAACTTTCAGAGGCAAATGTAAGCTTGATGGCAGGAAATGCTTTCTATCAATTAGTACTCTCCAAAAGTGGAATGGCTTATAAATCCTAAAATAAGGTCTTCAACCTAAGGATCATGATCTTTAGATAAAGCTCAATGCTTTACCTAGTAGATTTATTTCTATGATAGTTGTTACTGCTAAGGTCTCTTGAATATGCCCCTCTTTAAGCACTCTGGAATTCTGAGGGTGAGGAGGAAGCAGAGATACAGATGACCCTTGGAACTTTTCACAAGAAACTTGATTCTCAGCATCCCTTACCCTCCTCTCTAAGATTCATTGCTGTTATGTCACGTATGAGTTACAGCCAACATGCTCTAGCGTTCAGGCCAACCTTTCTCCTGGTCAAAGGAGACAAGATCTAAGTTAGAAGAATAAGCATGAACCAAAAAGCAAGACCAGGTTGGTTCCAAGGTGTCTGCAAAGTGCCAAGATCTGAAAGGCTGTGATAAATAGAAAGATCTTTCTTGATTCAAAATCAAATATGAAATCCTCAGTTTATCTTTTCAAACCCCTATCTTTCTGGTCTTCTTACACCAAACCCTTCTCCAGGGTCACTGGCTTCCTTGATGTTCCTTATACAAAACACTCTCCTCACTCAAGGTATTCTCACTAACTGTCACCCATACCTCCTATCTTCCCTTACTGCTTTCAAATATTAGCTGAAATTCCACTTTCTAAAAGTATTTCCAAGTTCTCACTAATCTTAGTGCCTTCATTCTGAAATGTTCTTCCATTTATTGTTTAGATATCTTGTTTACATAGTTTTTTTTTTTTGCATACTGTGTCCCCCATTAGACTTTGGGCTCCTTGAGAATTGGGTTACTTTTTGTTTTTCTTTGTATCTCCTCTGCATAGAGTAGGCCCTTAATAAATGCCTTTTGAATTGCACAGGGATTCATTTGTGGGTTGGAGAAGTCTGAATAAAATTAAAAATCAGTCCATCAACATTTACCAAATAGATACTATGAGTCAAACACTACGCTAGACACAGGGAATATAAGAATACAAAGACAACAAGGAACACAGCCTCTCCCCCTTGAGTAGTTTATATTCTATCAAGGAGGTACATTTAAGCATGTGTGAAATAAATAAAAGGTAATTCAGGAATTTGGAAGATACTAGAAACTGAATCTATCAGGAAAAGGACTTAAGTAGAAGGTGGCATCTAAGCTAAGTTTTGAATGAAACTGAGGAATCCAACAGGAAGAGTAAGACAGGTTCCTAGCATACAGACTAGCCTGTGCACAGTCTCAGAGGTTGCAGCCACAATGTTGTTTGTGAGGAAGAGCAAAAAAAGGCTGGACTATGGAATGCAGGAAGGAGCATAATGTATCATAAGACTGGAAAGACAGGTAGAACCAAGTTGTGAGGAGTTTTAAATGCCAAATAGAGAAATATGTATTTGATCCTAGAGATAACCAGGAGCCAAATATTTAGAACTACTTGAGACTTTAGAATCCTTCTAGTCCTCTCATTTTATAGACAAGGAACTGAACCCCAGAGAGGGGAGTGAAGATTGGAGGTCCCAGTGAAGATGAAGATGTTTAATGCTCCTTGCTTTCAAGATGACCAAGGAGGAACAACTGAAGTACCAATGGCCAAGGGCCATGGCCAAATGCAGCCCATCTGGTGTACCAACTGTGCCTGCTGAATGCCCAAGGACAAGGTAATCAAGAAATTCATCATCCTGCAATATCATGGAAGCTGCAGCTGTCAGGGACATTTCTGAGGCAGTGTCTTTGACTCCTATGTAACTACTCATGCTCTATCTGAAATTATATAATTGCATGAGCTTCACTTTCCACAGCAAGGTGGTAAAGAATTATCATGAAATTGAAAAAGACTGGACACCCCACACCTTGTTCCAGACTTAGGTGTGCTGTTGCAAATGCTACTAAAGCCCATTTAAAATGCTATCTGCCCATCAATACCTCTGATGAAAATAAAATATCTAACATACATAACATAACAAAATAACACTTGGTAGAGTTAATTTCTCACATTCCTCTGCCCCTTCCTACATCATTTATATGATTGTATAGCAGCGGTTCTCAACTTGTGGGTCGTGACCCCGGTGGGAGTCGAATGACCAAAACACAGGGGTCACCTAAAGCCATCGGAAAATACATATTTCTTTTTTTTAATAATATTTTATTTGATCGTTTCCAAGCATTATTCATTAAAAACAAAGATCATTTTCTTTTCCTATCCCCCCCCACCCCCAGTAGCCGACGCGTGATTCCACTGGGTACCACATATGTCTTGATTCGAACCCATTGCCATGTTGTTAGTATTTGCATTAGAGTGTTCATTTAGAGTCTCTCCTCTGTCATGTCCCCTCAACCGTGCTCAGTGTTTCTACTCCCACAGTTTATCCTCTGCTTATGAATAGTGTTTTTTCTCTTAGATCCCTGCAGATTGTTCAGGGACATTACACCTCCCCTAATGGAGAAGTCCATTACATTCGATTATACCACAGTGTATTAGTCTCTGTGTACAATGTTCTCCTGGTTCTGCTCCTTTCGCTCTGCATCAGTTCCTGGAGGTTGTTCCAGTTCACATGGAATTCCTCATTTATTATTCCTTTGAGCACAATAGTATTCCATCACCAACATATACCACAATTTGTTCAGCCATTCCCCAATTGATGGGCATCCCCTCGTTTTCCAGTTTTTGGCCACCACAAAGAGCGCAGCTATAAATATTTTTGTACAAGTCTTTTTGTCCATTATCTCTTTGGGGTACAGACCCAGCAGTGCTATGGCTGGATCAAATGGTAGATATTCTTTTGTCACCCTTTTGGCATAGTTCCAAATTGCCCTCCAGAATGGTTGGATCAGTTCACAAGGAAAATACATATTTCTGATGGCTTTAGCTGCTGAGAAATCGCGCTACTTTACAGCAAGATCTCAGAAAGAATAGGGACCCTGCTGCCCGCACATTGTACTAATATTAGTTACCTATCAGCAGCCTTCCCCCTATGAGGGGCGATGGATTTACCCTGTTGCCTGGAGACCGGACTCAAACAGAGACCCAGAGAGAGTACCCGGGTGCTGGCTCTGGAGGGGTTAAGAATGAGTCCTGGAGCAGATAACTCCTGAAGCGGATAATGGAGCCGAGTAACCCCAGCAAAGTGAAGCCTCAGCTCGAGCTGGAGAGAGACAACAGGAAGAAGAAGGCAGCATCTGTGGACCCTCTCCCCAGGCAGGACTTACTTCCCACCCCAGCACTCAGGCTGCCTCCTGCTGGATTAATATTTCTCAACATATAATTAAATATTGTTTTTATGATTAATCACTATGTTTAAATTATGTTTGATTTGTAGCAATGAGAATACATAATGCATATCAGGTATTTACATTCTGAATCATAACTGTAGCAAAATTACAGTTTTGAAATAGCCACCAAAATAATTTTTTGGTTTGGGGTCACTGCAACATAAGGAACTGTGTTGTGGGGTCACAGCATTAGAAAGGTTGAGAACCACTATTGTATAGGAATATGGTAGCAGTGGCTGTGGCACTTATTTTCCTTGGTTTTAGGGTGCAGGAGGGCAGTAGAGGTTGTATTTCTGCTTATTGTAATGGCATCTGGGAGGGACATGTGTTGGGCCCATGGGCAGTTATTCTGCAACACCATATCACTCTATCATGGTATCTGTGAGGGCCTGGGCCTATGGAACAGCTAAAGTTGAAAGGAAGACTAGGAGGAAAAAAAGATTAGCCTCAAAATCCTGTCTCAAAGGGCTCCAGGCTGATCTTTGCACTAGGGTAGTTAAATTGTGGAATACATCTTTTATAGGCATTCCAATCCAGCTGGAATACCTGGCCCTACTTGACCATGTATTACACCTGCAGATTTTGTCCTTTGAATCTTATGATCCTCTATTTTCAGCCTATCTTTTCAGAACCTTGGACAGAGCTGTGGTCTCCATTACCCTTTATTGCATAGTAGTGACTAACCTTTCAGGATCATTCAACTCTCCTCTTTGCTTTTGTCCCCTTAATTACAGAATTACTAATGCTACAGACTGAGGTCCCAACCCAACCTAGACCAGGCCACCTTGATCAGTGTTGAAGCTTAATCTACAGAGGTCAGAGGGAATAGTCCAGTCAGTTCCAAGGAAAGTAATCAGAGAAATGAAAGGACTTGAAACTATATGACATGTAGAACTGATTGAAGGAACTGAGAATAATATAAGAATTTTCAAGAATTTAAAGAAAGGTGGGGTTATACTTGGTCTGTTTATGTGCAGTGAGCAAAACTAAGATAATCAGAAGATATAAGATGATAATCTTGGTTTAATATATGAAAAAATCTGTTGCAAATAGATTCAAAAGTACAATGTTCCTTCTTACCAGGTAGTATATTTCCAGTATTTTATAGATCAGGCATGCTATAGAAAGTATTCATGGCAGAACTGAGTTACCTTCCTTCTCCATAACATACTCTTAGGCAAAGAACTGAGCCTTATGTTCCCAGGCCACATGTTGACCTCAGTGGGAGAGGACTCAAGACTTCTCCCTTCAGAATACTTTCTTCTCTCAGTGGAGATGATTAGGCAGAAGGGAGACAGACCAAAAGAGAAGAGTTGGTTTCTGGTCAAGCAGTGCCTTATGGATGTGCCACCAGGTCTGCTTACAGAGTCAATCAAAAATATTCCTCTGTTATTTGACTATCAGACCCCAAAAAGTTATAGAACATGCATGATACAGATCTCATTACATATAATCACACTTCTCTTGAATAAGGCTCTCTAGACTCTTCCAGATGAGGCATCATATCAGTAATATGGACTGGGTTCACTGTCCAGTCCCCCATTTTTCTTGATATAAACTCAGCTTCATGCTGACTTAGAGTGAAATAGGGTCAGGAGTGAGCTTCTAGAAACTATATGCTAGAGATAATGTTGGTATTATCCCATTTTATAGACGTGGAAACTGAGGCTGAGAGGTTAAATGAATTGTCAGTGTCAGAGATAAGATAGTCCTGAATCCAATTCCAGTACTTTATCTTTTTTGCTTATTTTGCTTGTTGCTTTGTATTGCTTGATATGTTTTATTTTTAAGCCATAATCATGTGCAAATGCATATTGTTTTCCTTCGCCTATCTGCAAATATTCTCATAAAATAGAAAAATTGTTAAACATGTTTGACCAGCACAGGATAAAGTGCTCATGCCTGATATTATATTCAAATGTTCACACTAGTATTTTCCTGAGGGGAGATCAATGTTTCATTGCCAAAAATAGGTCATTTCCAGTATCCTATCTACTAGGCAACACTGTCTTTCCATTGTGCTCCATATGGTAAGGAAGTGTGCATGAAGGGGTATGCTATTATATGAAACTAGAAAGGGAAGTTTCTACCAAGTTGTGGAGGATCTTAAAACCCCAGGCTGAGAAATTTCATTTTGACCTATGAGCAAAAGGTAGTCACTGAAAGTTTATGAAAAGGGAAATGATGTGGTAACTTGTTCTAGGAATGGGCAATGAAGTGATAATCAGAGTCTTCTTTCATCTGAAGATCAATGTGTTTCCCCTCCAGTGTTCTGCCTCCTGGGTGATTAGCTCCCCTGATCGCATAATTTCTAATGAAACAATCGACAACATCTACTAGAATGACACCGTCAAAAGTGCAAAGGATTTGGAGGTAGAGAACTTAATCCTAAATTCAAATCCCAGCTCTGCCATTTACTACCTGTTTGGCCTCGGGAAAATCACTTCTGGTCTTTGGCCCTCATTTGTAAAAAGAGGGAATTAGACTAGATGGTCTCAAAAATATTTTCTAGCTCTAAATCTCTATGGAAAAGAAAACCCTAATACATAATAAGAATCAATTTATGGTATGAAGAATAGTCATATTTATGAACAGAGGTACTGAGTTTTGAGTTGGATTTCAAAATCAATAAAGAACTAAGAATAGGTACAAAGGAGGAGGAAGGCATTCCAGATGATGTAAATAAAAGTGAAAAACCAAAGGCAGAAGTGAGCAAGTCAGGCTTAGGAAAGGTAAGGAAACCTGACTAGATCAGAAGAACTCCATCCAAGAGTTTTGATCAGGGAGACAAAAGAAGAAGATATTAGGGAATCTAATTAATTTAGCTGATATCCCTAGAGAACTGGGTAATCCTGCTTCCCAAGGGATTAGTCAGCTTCCCTCTTGACCTCTGAACTATTTAACACTGCTGACCACCATCATCTATCCTTTCTATTTTCACGATACTTCTCCCTTGCTTTTCCTGGCTGCAACTTCTCAGTGACTTTTGATGGATCTTTGACCATGTAACAATTAGTAAATTGTGGATGTGTGCTACCCTCACCCTCCATTCCTCAGGTTCTGTCTAGGGCCCTCTTCTTCCTCCTCTCTGTGCTAAGTTGGTGAACTCATTAGCTAATGTGGGCTCAAAGATCATTTCTATGCAGATAATTCTCATATCCATATATCCAGCCCTAGCAACTCTCTTGAGTGCCAATCCTGCATTGCCAATTACCTATTAAAAATTTCAAACTAGATATCATGTAGACATCTCAAAGTCAATAGAACTCAGTATCCTTTCTCCAAAAAATCTTCCCTTCTTTATTTTGTAAAGTATTATTGAGGGCACAACTCCCATTCCAGTAATCCATGCTGGCAACAATCTCTCTCCATCACCCCTTATATACAATCAGTCACCTGATTTTGTAATTTCTAGCTCCAGAATTTATTCCATTACACACATTACATTAGACATTCATTCACACAGCCAAGGGACTAGTTCACATTCTTATTACCTCTCAAGACTATTCTAATAATATTCCTAAATTTTCTGAAGCAATGTCAATTACATTATAAACCTTAAAGTGCCATATTTTTGTATTATTAAATCATTATTGTTATATGCAAAATTTTTTCTCAATTAGAAATAGAAACATCATTTCCCCCTAGATTATCTAGAGGAGGCCTGTTCTACTTCTTTCAATAATCATAGACATTTTAAATAACAGGGACCTTTAAGAAAATCACTCATAGCTTAGTAACTTTTGGCAGTGTGTTGTTGAGTCAGTAATTCTTTTAAAATAGACTCAGCAAAGTTTTAATTTTAGTACTTGAAATATTGAAAGGTATCTGTGATTATTTCATCTATCTCTGTTCTCTTACACCCAGTGTAGACTGCAATCCATTCATACCTTCTTATGAAGCGCAATTCTTTTTTTTTTTTAAACCCTTACCTTCCATCTTGGAGTCAATGCTGTGTATTGATTCAAAGGCAGAAGAGTGGTAAGGGCTAGGCAATGGGGGTCAAGTGACTTGCCCAGAGTCACACAGCTGGGAAGTATCTGAGGCCAGATTTGAACCTAGGACCTCCCGTCTCCAGGCCTGGCTCTCAATCCACTGAGATACCCAGCTGCCCCCATGAAGCACAATTCTTGTCCATGTTTTTTTTTTCCTTTAAACTCTCCAATGAGAAGAGAACCAGGAAGGCAGCCCCTTGGCATAACTCAAAAAGTTGAAAGTGTATCAAATAAAGGAAGAGTAGTATAACAATGAGGGGAAGGGGAAGGTGGGGAGAACTTTTAAGAAAAACTGAAGAAATTAGTAAACATACACACACACACACACACACACACACACACACACACACACACACACAAAGGTCCAAACACAATGAATAAATACTACAAAGTCAAAAGCAAAGAGGAGAAATCTCCAAAAGGAAAGTGTCCTCTGTAAAGGTATTGACCAATGCCTCGGGGACCTTCTTATGATTCTTGGAATATTTTGTGGACATCAATGGAAGAGTAAAGCTGTCTCTCAGCTTCAGTCATATATCAACTATTTTTTGAATATCTTGAAGTGAATATCCTGTAGTCATCTCATACTCAATATACCCATAACAGACCTCATTATCTTTTCCCCCATGCTCTCCCCTCTGCATAACTTTCCTATAATTTCTAAGGACACTACTATCCTCCCAGTAACTCTGATGTCATTCATGACTCAGTGGCAACTAAGTGGCATGTCTGAGTGGCAACCATACCACATGTACAATCTTGTTTTTACTTTCACGTTATCTTTTATATAATTAGACACTACCCTAATATAGATGCTTAATCCTCCAGCCTGGATTATATTCATTGCTTTCTAACTGATCTCTCTGCCTAAAGTCTCTCCCACTCCAAAACATCCTTAACTCAGCTGCCAAAGTGATTTTTCCTAAAATACAGATTCTGACCATGTCACCTCCCAAACAGCTCAATAAATTTCAGTGACTCCCATTACCTCTAGGATCAAATTTGTTTGGAATTCAAGGAAGTCTGATCAACTGAAAGATCAATCATGATTCCAAATGACGGTAAAGAAGAATGCTGCCCATCTCATGACAAAAAGTATGAATTAATGAAATGCTTTTTGGGGAATGACTAATGAGGTAATAGGTTTTGTTTGATTATCTATACAAGCCAAAGGGTTTTTTTTCCTTTCTCCCTCCTTTCCTCTTTCCCCTCCTTTCTTCCTTCCTCCTTCTCTTCTTTCCTTCCTCTTTTCCTCCATCCCTCCTTCCTTTTCTTCCTTCTCTCTCTTTATTCCTTTCCTTTTTTTCTTCCTTCTTCCCTTTCTCCCTCATTCCTTCCCTTTCTCTCTTACTCCCTCCCATTCTTTCCTCTTTCTTCCTTCTTTCCTTCCTTATTCTCTTCTTTCCCTCCTTTCTGTGGGTAAAAGGAAATTATACAAAAAAGAATGATTAATAACTAAAAATAGTAATAAATTTTTTTAAAAATTTAAATTCACAATTTGACTCCTTACCTTCACAGTTTTAGGCTTTCCTTGCCTTCATATACTTTACAATTAGATACAGCAAACTCCTTGCTGACCCTCACACATGATATTTCATCTCCTAACTCCATGTGTTGTACTCATTGAACCCCTTGGCTGAAATGTTCTCCCTCCTCACCTCAGCCTCCTAACTCCCCTGGCTTCCTTCAGCTCTTGGCTAAAATATCATGTTCTAGAGGAGGGCTTTGCCAACCACCATTCCCCATCCCCTACTATTAGTGCCTCCCATCTGAGGTTATCTTTCATTTATACTGTATATCTCTTATAAGTATATAATTATTATACCATTAGAATATGCATTCTTTGAGGGGTGGGGTCTCTGGTGCTTAGCATCACACACCTGGCACATAGAAAGCACTTAAAAGATTCTTGTTTGCTGGTAAGACTAGACGACTTCTTTTTCTTCATACACTGTCATAGAAGGTCTTAATGGTAGCATTTATATGCATCATATTTGGTAATACGCCACAGCCTACTCAATCCTGCTATGACAGTGAATTATGCCCTGTGATAAATTTGTTAAATTCTAAATTATTTGTAAACTGATATTGCCCCCAAATTATGCACTAGCTACATAACTCATTTCAGAACTTATTTGCATGATATTAGAAAAGGCAGGAACTCTTTTTAGGACCCCCAGAAATAAAGCCTTCCCCAGCCCTGACCTTGGGAAAGCATTCCCAAGAGAGCCACAGAAACCTGAGGTTTGGGATTTGCAGCAAAGGGCACCTCTCTATTACCATTCTTCACCAGCTATCTGTGAGGCTCTCTTTGCTCCTGAGCACTAAGGAAACTGCTGGGCTTGTACAGGAAGAACGAAGAATTATTGGTCCTGCCTGATCTTAAATCATTAGGGCAATGACAAGCATTTCTTCACATGATGCATGAGGAGCAACAAATAAGGTCGGTGCAGAGCTCCACACTGTTAACACTATATGAACCACAGCAGCTGGCTGGGGATTCAAATCAGGGTTTCCTTTCCTGAGCATCAGAGCCTATGCCCACAGAGCCTGGAAGACTGGGTGAGACACAACTCTGATTAGATGACTATAAATGAATGCTAACGACCTTGTCGGCAGGGTGGAAACATAGAATCTTGGCATTGGAAGAGACTTGGGTGGCATCTGGTCCAACCCATTCCTGACACAGAATCCTCTCTATAAGATCCTTGGCAACTGATCATCCTGACATTTTTTTTAACAGGGACGGAGGGAGTAAACTCACCAGCTTCAGAGGCAGCTCATTCCATTTCTAGGCAGCCCTACTTGTTAGGAGTGTTTTCTATCATGACCTACAACCTTTTTTCCCATCATCTTTCCATTTATTGCTATCAGTTCTGTCTCATGAGGCCAAGAAGAACAATTATAATTTCTCTCCCATATGAAAATCCTTCAAATACTTGAAGTTGACTCTCATGCCCCTTTTCCCCAAGATAATTTTCCATTTCTTTCATCAAGAAAGAAATAAGGACAGTTATTAAGTGCCTACAATGTGATGAGCACTGGGTAAGCCCTTTATAATTTTTTTTTTCAATTTGGTCCTCACAACAGCCCTGAAAGGCCAATGCTATTATCCCCTTTTTATAGTTGAAGAAACTGAGGAAGATAAAGATGAAGTGATTTGGCTAAGGTGGCATAGCTAGCAAATGCCTGAGGTCCCATTTGAACTCAGATCTTCCTTACTCCAGGTCTACTACCCCATTCACTTCACCACCTGGCTGCATAGTTCCCTTTTGACATGACCTCCAGTCCATTGTCACTATTTGGAAACTACACTTACTGTACAATCACATTTATCAATGTTCTTTCTGAAAAATGGTATCCTTAGATGCAGACACTATTTCAGATATAGCTGGACCAAGGCAAAGCACACTAACACTTTTCCCTCCCTCTTTTTTAGATATTTGTTATTCAGTCATTTTTAGTCATGTCTGATTCTTCTTGACCCCATTTGGGATTTTCTTGGCAAAAGTAATGAAGTGGTGTACCATTTCCTTCTCCAGCTCATTTTCCAGGTGAGGAAACTGAGGCAAACAGTGTTAAGTGACTTGTTCAAGGTCACATTGCTTGTAAATGTCTTGGGCTGGATTTGAACTCATAAAGAGTCTTCCTGACTCCAAGCTCTGCACTTTATCCATTGTGCTGCTGAGTAACACTATTTATTTGTTTTTGAGTCTGTAGTACACTGAAACCCCCAATTCTTTTTCATAGAAAATATATCTATAAATACCACCCCTTGCCCCTTGCTGTTGTTTTAATTCAAAAGTAAGGCTTTATACTTATCCCGATTACATTTGCTATTAATAAATAGCATCTGTGATTTTGGTCAGTGATGATTCTTTAGGGACTTTGACTGTGATTCTTTCTAATTCCGAGTGTTGAACTTGGAGTGAGAAGAGACTTGGGTTCAAAGACTGCCTGTGACATTTATAGCTTTATGACTATAACCTCCCTAAGCTTCAGGTTCTTCATTTGTATAATGGAATAATATACGTACAGAACTTACTCTGTGGGGTGCAATACATGTGAAGTGTTTTGCAAACTTAAAATATGATATAATTGTCAATAATAATAATTGTCTACAAAATTGATGAGCCTGGCATCTCTGCCTTCTTTTGTAATTCATAAAAATCTACATTTATTTATTTTTATAATTTTATTTAATTAGTCAATTTGGAACATTTTTCCTTGATTACAAGAATCATATTCTTTCCCTCCCCTTTCCCCACTCCATCCTGTAGTGGATGTGCGGTTCCACTTGGTTTTACATGTGTCCTTGATCAAAACCTATTTCCCTGTTGTTGATGTTTGCACTACAATGATCATTTAGAGTCTACCTACCCAGTCATATCCCCCTCAACCCATTTAATCAAGCAGTTGTTTTCCTACTGTGTTTCTACTCCCACAGTTTTTCCTCTGATTGTGGATAGTGGTCTTTCTCGTAGAACCCTCCAAATTGTCCTGGATCATTGCATTGCTACTTGTAGAGAAGTCCATCACAATTGATTGTAACACAGTATCAGTCTCTGTGTACAATGTTCTCCTGGTTCTACTCCTCTCGCTCTGCATCACTTCCTGGAGGTTGTTCCAGTTCACATGGAATTCCTCCAGTTTATTATTCCCTCGAGCACAATAGTATTCCATCACCAACATATACCACAATTTATTCATCCATTCCCCAACTGAAGGGCAGCCCCTCATTTTCCATTTTTTTTTCTACCACAGAGAGGTCAACTATGAATAATCTTGTACAAGTCTTTTTCCTTATTATCTCTTTGGGGCATAAGCCCAGGAGTGCTATTGCTGGATCAAAGGGCAGACAGTCTTTTAGCTCCCTTTGGGCATAGTTGAAAATTACCCTCCATGTATCAATTCATAACTCCACCAGCAATGCATTAGTCCTGACTTTGCGACATCCCCTCCAGCATTCATTACTTTCCTCTACTGTCATGTTAGCCAATCTTCTAGGTGTGAAGTGATACCTCAGAGTTGTTTTGATTTGTATCTCTCTGATTATAAGAGATTTAGAATACTTTTTCATGTGCTCATTAATAGTTTTGATTTCTTTATTTGAAAATTGCCTATTCATGTCCCTTGCCCATTTATCAATTAGAGAATGGTTTGATTTTTTTGTACAACTAGTTTAGCTCTTTATAAATTTGAATAATTAGACCTTTGTCAGAGGTTTTTGTAATGAAGATTATTTCCCAATTTGTTGCTTCCCTTCTAATTTTGGTTGCATTGGTTTTGTTTGTACAAAAATGTTTTATTTAATGTAATCAAAATTATTTATTGTACATTTTTGTTACTTTTTCTAAGTCTTGCTTGGTTTTAAAATCTTTCCTTTCCCAAAGATCTGACATGTATACTATTCTGTGTTCACCTAATTTACTTATAGTTTCCTTCTTTATATTCAAGTCCTTCACCCATTCTGAGTTTATCTTGATGTAGGGTGTGAGATGTTGATTCAAACCCAATCTCTCCCATAAAGTCTTCCAATTTTCCCAGCAGTTTTTATCAAATACTGGATTTTTGTCCCAAAAGTTGGGATCTTTGGGTTTATCAGAGACTGTCTTGCTGAGGTCACTTACCCCAAGTCTATTCCACTGATCCTCCTTTCTGTCTCTTAGCCAGTACCAAATTGTTTTGATAATCACTGCTTTATAGTATAGTTTGAGATCTGATAATACTAGGCCACATTCCTTCACATTTTTTTCAGTATTTTCCTGGATATCCTTGATCCTTTGTTCTTCCAAAGTTCCAAATGAACTTTGTTATGATTTTTTCTAATTCAGTAAAAAAAAGTTTTTTGGTAGTTCAATGGGTGTGGCAATAAATAAGTGAATTAATTTGGGTAGGGTCATAATTTTTATTATATTAGCTTGTCCTACCCATGAGCAACTGATGTTTTTCCAATTGTTTAGATATAGTTTTAATTTTGTGGAAAGTGTTTTGTAGTTGTATTCATATAGTTCCTGTGTTTGTCTTGGCAGATAGATTCATAAGTATTTTATATTGCCTAGGGTGATTTTAAATGGAATTTCTCTTTTTAATTCTTACTGCCAGGATGTGTTGGAAATATATAGAAATGCTGATGACTTATGTGGGTTTATTTTGTATCCTGCAACTTTGCTAAAGTTGTTGATTATTACAACTAGCTTTTTGGTTGATTCTCTAAGATTCTTTAAGTAGACCATCATATCATCTGCAAAGAATGATAGCTTGGTCTCCTCATTGCCTATTTTAAAAACTTCAATTTCTTTTTCTTCTCTAATTGCTACTGTTACTGTTTCTAGTATAATGTTAAATAATAGAAGTGATGATGGGCATCCTTGTTTCATTCCTTATCTTAACGGGAGGGTGTCTAGTTTATCCCCATTGCAGATGATGTTTGCTGATGGTTTTAGATATATATTGTTCATTATTTTTAGAAAAGGCCCTTCTATTCCTATACTTACTAATGCTTTCAATAGGAATGAGTTTTGTCAAAGGCTTTTTCTGCATCTATTGAAATAATTATGGGATTTTTTTTTGATTTGCTTGTTATGGTCAATTATGTGGATGGTTTTCCTAATATTAAACCATCCTTGCATTCTGTGAAAGAAGCATGAAGGAAGAGAGAATTTCATGCATCCAAGACAGAGAGTAAAGGACCTCAAATGTCAATCAAGAAAGAACATTTCAAATAGAATGTTCCCAGGAAAGTCAGTTGGAGCCTGGCCAGGAGATGAAATGAAAGATTGCCTTGGCTTCTGACCAAAGGGGAGACTGTTTTTTTCTGTCCTAGGCTGAAGTACCCTTGGGGGTTTGGGGGGTAGGCTTCTGGAGCCGGGCTGAAAAGAAATTAACTTTTGTTGGTGGCTTTGTGTAATTGGAAGAAGAAGATTAAACAGTTGTCCTCCATCTCCCAGACAGACTTTGTGTCACAGTTGTGACAGGACTGACATTTCCCAAAATCTTCCTAACCCTCCTTATAGATTAGGGACAAACATACCCCTCTCATCTCAATTTCCATCCTTGTCCTGTTTTTCCCAATAAACTCCCTTACCTGAGAAAGAGGGAAAAGTATCTTCTCTAAATCTCACAGTTCACCTTTGAGTTACATGGAAAGGTGACAGACTAACAGGGGGGGAGGGGAATGGAGGCACGAGGGCACGGCTGGAAACTGGGAGGTGAAAGGTTGAGAGTAGGAAATATCTTGATCTATTAGGCATCAGTAGTAATCAATAGGAAACTCCAGAATATCTCTCTCTAATAGTATCTCTCTATCTCTCAGCAGTGTCTCTATCTCCATTACAACTAGGCACCCTCAGGGTTCCCCTAGTATCTCTCTAGTCAAGCCAGAGTATATCCATTTATTACAACTAGAAATATATCCACAGATTATCTCTTTATTACAATTCCTGGTATAAATCCCACCTGGTAATAATGAATAACCCTCATGATCATTAGCTGGAGTTTTTTTGCTAGTATTCTATTTAAGATTTTTGCATCTATGTTCATTAAGGAGATTGGTTTATAGTTTTATTTATCTTTTTTTTTTACCTGCCTGGCTTTGGAATCAATACCATATTTGTGTCATAAAAGGAATTTGGTAGAACTCTTTCTTTGCTTATTCTGTCAAATAGTTTGTATAATATTGAGATTAGTTGTTCTTTGAATGTTTGATAGATTTCATTTGCGAATCCATCTGTTCCTGGGGATTTTTTCTTAAGGAGTTCTTTGATGGCTTGTTCATTTTCTTTTTCTGATATGGGGTTATTTACATATTCTATTTCTTATGTTAATCTAGGCAATTTATATTTTTGTAAATATTCATAAATATAACCTAGATTGCCATATTTATTGCCATATAATTGGGCATAATAGTTTTTAATGATTGCCTTAATTTCTTCTTCATTAGAGGTGAGGTCTCTCTTTTCATTTTTGATAGTATTAATTTGGTTTTCTTCTTTCCTTTTTTAAATTAGATTGACCAGTAATTTGTCATTTTTATTTGTTTTTTTCAAATACTAGCTTCTAGTCTTAATTCAATAGTTCTTTGACTTTTGATTTTATTAATTTTTCCTTTAATTTTTAGGATCTCTAATTTAGTTTTCATATGAGGATTCTTATTCACTCTCTAGTTGTTTTTTTTTTTTAATTTGCATGGCCAATTCATTGACCTCTGTCCTCCCTAATTTGTTAATATATGAACTCAAGGATATAAATTTCCCCCTAATTATTGCTTTGGCTATATCCCTTAGATTTTGAAGGGATGTCTCATCATTGTCATTTTCTTCAATGAAATTGAAATGAAATCTTTGACCAATTTTTTTGAGAATCGTATTGTTTAATTTCCAATTAATTTTCGATTTACCTCTCCATGTACCCTTACTAATTATTATTTTCATTGCATTGTGATCTGAAAAGGTTGCATTTAATTTGTTTTTTTGTACTTGTTTGCAATGTTTTTATGCCCTAGTACATGGTCAATCTTTGTGAATGCACCATGTACTGCTCCTTTTTGTCCCTATTTATTTTTCTCCACATATCTACTAACTCTAATTTTTCTAAGATTCCATTCACTTCTCTTACCTCTTTCTTGTTTACTTTTTTGTTTATCTAGTTATGATAGAGGAAGATTCAGGTCTCCCACTAGTATAGTTTTTCTATCTATTTCATCCCTGAGCTTTAATAGTTTCTCCTTTAGAAATCTTATTGCTATGCCATTTGGTGCATACATGTCGAGTACTGATATTTCCTCATTGTCTATACCGCCTTTTATCAAGATGTAATTGCCTTCCCTATGTCTTTTAACGAGATCTATTTTTACTTTGGCTTTGTCAGATATCATGATTGTGACTCCTGCCTTCTTTTTCTTCATTGATGCCAAATAGGTTTTGTTTCATCTGCTTACCTATATCCTATGTGTCTACTTTCCTCATGTGTTTTCTTGTAAACAACATATGGTAGGATTTTGGTTTCTAATACACTCTGCTATTTGCTTCATTTTATGGGTGAGTTTATCCCATTCACATTCAGGGTTATGATTACCAGCTATGTATGTCCCAGCATTTTGATTTCCACTCCTAGTCCTGCCCTTTCTTTTTTCACTGTTTCATTCTACACCAGTGTTTTTGTTTTTAATCAGATCCCTAATTCCCATCCTTATTTTACTTCCCTTTCTAACCCCTCTCTTCTTATTCCCCTCTTATTTTCTTTACAGTCTTTTAAAATTACTCACCCACCCTTTCCCTCCCCTGTATTGCTTACCTCTCTACCAGTCTGTTTGCAACCCTTCTACTTCTCTACAGGGTGATAATCAATTCTCTGCCCCAATGGATCTGATTGTTCTTCCCTCTTTGAGTCAATTTCAATGCACATAAGAATTAAATATTTCCTGCCTCCACCTCTTTACCCTTCCAGTGTATTGGTTTTCTCCCCCACTCCCACCAAGTGCTTTTTTTATGACATATAAGTTTACCCCATTTTATTTCTTTTCCCATTTCTCTTAGTATTAACCTCTTTTTTACCTCTTATATATATATATATATATCTTTATATATACACACATATATATTTATGCATGCATATGAATATACATATATACATACATACATACATATATATATCTTGGCATTTCATCCTATACAGTTTATCACTGTTCCCTCTAAGTATAATTCTTCTAGCTACACAGGTGATGATAATTTTTAAGAGTTACCAATATCCTCTTTTCTTGTAGGGATACAAATCTTTTTAACTTATTGGGTCCCTTAAAAATGGTTTTGGGGGGGGTTGTTTGTTTTTTTTCCCCTTTCTTAATTAACTTTTGGTGATACCCTTGAGTTCTGTGTTTGGGCATCAACTTTTCTGTTCAAGTCTGGTATTTTCTTTATGAATGCTTGGAAGTCTTCTATTTTATTAAATGACTATACTTTTCCCTGTAAGAATATAGTCAGTCCCTTGCTTTCCAGAATATCATATTCCATGCCTTTAGGTCCTTCAGTGTAGATGCAGCCAGATCCTGTGTTATCCTAACTATGGTTCCCTGGTATCTAAATGACTTCTTCTTAGCAGCTTGTAATATTTTTTCCCTTGGTCTAATAGTTCTTAAATTTGGCTATAACATTCCTGGGTGTTGTTAGTTGGGGATTAAGTACAGGAGGTGATCTGTGGATTCTTTCAATCTCCTCTTTTTCCTTTTGCTCTAAAATGTTGGGGCAATTTCCTTGGATAATTTTCTGTAGAATGGTGTCCAGGCTTTTTCTTTTGTCATGATCTTCTGGTAGTACAATGATTCTTAAGTTGTCTCTCCTGGACCCATTTTCTAGATCTTCCATTTTGTGGATGAGGTGTTTCATATTTTCCTCAATTTTTTCATTCTTTTTTGTTTTATAGTTTCCTGCTGCCTTGTGAAGTCATTTGCTGCTAATGGTTGGATTCTGGTTTTTAATGATTGAATTTCATCCCTGGCTTTTTAGTCATCCTTCTCTTTCTGATCTGATTTTCTTTGGAGGTCATCTTTCATCTTCTTTGCCTCATCTTTCATCTCCTCTGTCTCATTTTCAAGCTGATTAATTTTGGCTTTCAAGATACTATTTTCTTTCCATCTTTCCAGATGATTTTTTTTTGGTAAAGTTCTTTTCCCAGTTGCCTTCAGCCTCTCGTTTTTTGAATTGTGCTTTGAGTTCTTTCAAAGCTTGTGCCTAATTTTCTGGAGTTTCTGTGTTTTTGCTTAGTGTTCCTTGATCCTCCTCTGTTACTTTTGCTCTTTGTTCATTGTCTGGATAGAAGTTGTTGATTGTAATTTCTTTATTCTTTTTCTGTTGTTTACTCATATCCCCCCCCCCTTTCTCCCCTGTAGTTGCCTGTAGTTTTGTTCCTCTCATTATGTGCTGGATCTGTGGGTTTGGGCTGTTCTGTCCTGAAGGGGCTTCTTATCTGTTCTGCTGATTGATCAGGTTAGTCAGATCTTCCCCAGCTGACAGCAGAAGCTGAAAAGGAACTGGGCTTCTTACCCTGTTGTCAAGGTTGTTGCCTGTAGTTTGTTGCAGCTTTTGCCCTTGGAGTTTAGTCAGCAAGGCTCTCGGATCAGTCTGTGGAGAGAGGTGTTAGAGCTTGAGTTTTCCCTACCCTCTGAAGGTTTCTCATCTGCCCTATTGATGAGATTGGGCCAGGGCAGAGTTGATCTGCAAAGCTAGCTATGACCTGAAGCCAAAATCTTGTGAAGGGGTGGGGGTGGGGGAGGCAAGATGGAGTGTCTTGGCTGTGACTAGGCTGCCTCCTCTGAGCTTCTCCTCCAACTGCCTCTATGCTGCCTGTATTCTACACCCTGAGCCTGGCACAGCTTTGCTGGCAAAATACTCCCTCCAGACTAGTGCCCTTGCCTGCCCCCTGATTTCAGCCCCCATGGGAGGCTCAGTTCTGTAGGTGGGGGAGGGGTCCTGGGACCTTCCTTCTTCCTTCCCCTTTAACCCACGTGTTTTAGAATTCAGGCTTTTTGGGGGGTGGACCTTTTAAGTTGGGTCCAGGAAGAGGGTTCCCAAGCTCTGTCCTGTTGTTATATTTGATTTTCAGTCCCCAATAAGGAAAAGAGGCAGTATGGTACAGTGGCTAGTCTTAAACTTGAAGTTGAAAAGGTTGGAATCCTGCCTTAGACAGTATTATCTATAAGCCTCTCAACAAATCACTCAACTTCTCAGGGGCATCAGTTTTCTCATCTACAAAGTGATGGACTTAGATTTGATGAACTCTAAGGCTTCTTCCAGCTCCAAATCTATGATTCTATAATCCTAGCTGTAGATAACAAGGCATAACAGCCACCTAAATTCCTATGAACCAGGAGGTATTCCAAAGTTTTAATCTTCAAAATATTTCTTCAGATTTTACAAGACAGTTCAAGACAATCTAGCAGAATGAAAAACCAAGAATATGTACCTGTTCATATGGTCAGGTGACCACTTTGGTCCCTTCCCAGATTGCTCCTGGATAGCTCAAATGCATTAAGATATTGATGTTTCCTTTGCAAACTTTGGCAGAAAGTCTGACAATGTAGTTTTAGGCAGACCATCTCCCCATCCCACCTACACTTTGTGTACCCTACTACTTCCCTGAGGGAGAAGAAATGGAAGCCTAGATGGCTCAGAGATCAAATCCCACCCCCCTCAGATGAAAGCAGCATATTCCTATGCTGAGGCTTTTCCACTTTCTCCAATATCACAATAAAACATGTCTAGAATTTAATTAGATTATGTAAATGCTTCCCTCCAATTTGAACTTTCTAAAATCATAATTTCATGGTCTAAGCTATGTAAATATTGAAATGTTTTTCACAGCAGTAGAATTAAAACACAAACCATATAAAACCACCTGGTGCTGCTCCTGCTATTCTCGCCCATGGACTAGAAAGTCCACATAAGACATGCCATTAATCCTCATGTTCCCTTGAATATAGTTAGGATTAGAGACTGTGATGAGTTTGTCACTCTGCTTCTCCTCAAAATGCTTCACTCCAAACTGAAGATGGGTCATCATGTCCTTCAACTCACCTAAATAAAACCAAAACCGTAAAGCTCTGCCCACAGAAGCAATGATGGATAGTTAATCTGTAGGCACCATGTATTGACTTCTGAATTAAAATGAAAAATAAAAGTACCTGGGATCTGTAAGCAGAGAGCAAACAGAAACTATCCTCATATTGTACAATAAAGTAAATTTGGGGGGAAATGGAAATAAAAAGCAACATGAGCCAGATAAAAAAGGTTAAGAAGTAAATTCATTTTTATTACTTGCTCTGTCTTTCTATTCCCAAAATTCCTGTGTATCCTCAATCCTTAAAACAATGCTTTGTACAAAGCACTCATAAATGCTTTTTTGTTCATTCATTTCATTTCCTTTTTCTCAGGATATGCCCATTGATGGGCATGTTGAATATTTCATTCAATTTTGTTTCTGTGCCACCAAAATCTGAAACACACCTTTTTTTTTGACCAACAAAACAGCTATCTAATTTCCTCCATGCCCTTTCCCAAGCTCCAGTTTAGATATAATTCTTCACAAAGGAGGGATTGGTTGAAGAATGATTATCAAATGACTGTTTCCTTCAAAGGTCATATTACTCTAGCCTTCTATTGTAATTGACTTGTAGACTATTAGTACTGGAGAGGTTAAGAGATCAACTAGCCCAACCCCCTTTTATTACAGATAGGGAAATTGAAATCCAGAGAGGTGAGGACTTGCCCAATGTCACATGGCTATTTGGAGGAATTTTAAAGTTATTGCATCATTTTCTCTAAGACATATCTATGGAATAGATGATACAAAGAAGTCCCTGTCTTTGAGATACTCAAACTTCATTTGAAAAAGACAAGGCAAAAAATATAGAATGTTTAAAAATGCAGGAAATTATCACTAATTGGGCAGGTCCAAACTTACATTTTCAATGGTCAATTCTTTACATTTGTGGACTGCTCTTCTTGGAATTTGAAGTGTTGATATCTATAGACTTTATCTCATTTGATAAATCTTGAGTTCGATTCCACAAACATATTACTAATCACTTGCCATTCATTAGGCTCTGAAGTCATAAGGTAAAACTAGCAGTTCCTGTCATTCAAAAATGTTACATTCCATAGGGAGAAAGGATAGCATATCTACTCAGCTAAACATAATATAGGGGACAGTGTGATAAAGCTCTGTATGTCAGACAAAGAGCCTGAGGAAGACTTGAGGCAGAAGACAATACTAAAAGCCTAATAGCAGGGTGGATCTAGGAATGCTTCACAGTTTGAGAAGGAAAAATTTCCAAGCTAAGTGTGGTAGAGGCAATTAGAGAGATGGAGGACAACAGCTCTTTAAAATCTTCTTTCTTCTTCACAAAGTCAGCAAGGTCTCTCAGCTTAATCCCAGAGAGAAAACAAAATCCAAAGTCTCTCAGTTTCTCCTGGCCAGCTCAATTCTCAAAGAGACAACCATCAGCTAGAAAAAAAATAGTCTCAGGTTTATGCTTATCTTTATTCTTATTTGATTGTGTAAAGATAGACTTGGCTTTGACTTTGTCTCTGTCTCTCTAGCTCTGGGCAGTTGAAACTGACCAGGGCAGAAGCTTGGCTTTTGAGTTGGTTGTCTCTTTGAGAGTTGAGCTGACCAGGAGAAACTGAGAGACTTTGGACTTTGTTTTTTCTCTGGGGTTAAGTTGAGAGACCTTGCTGACTTTGTGAAGAAGAAGAAGATTTTAAACAGCTGTTGTCCTCCATCTCTCCAATTGCCTCTACCACATAAGACATTTTGAAGCTTCTTTGCTATCAGCATAAATTGAGAGGTGACTGGATGATGCCGATTCTTATTGAGTGATGAGCTAGCTGGAGTTCTATGAACATCAACCTGATGATTTACAGTTCTTTAGTTTAAGGGAATTGTTTGCTACTTTATAATATCTTCTCAGGGACTTTTTAGAAGTGATTGTGATCTAAAAGAGCTTATCCCTCTTATTAGTTTGAGAGAAAAAGAAAAGCAGATTTTCCCAGCAATAGAGAAATAAGGACCAGAAAGGAAGCAATGAACAAAAAATGACTTTGCGTGAAGCAGATTGTTCCTAAATAGATCACTCACTAAGATCTTCAGTTCATGATTGTGAATTGCCTAGGGATGTGGGTTTCTCCCTGCTAGGTTTTTGTATGTACTCATTCTTCTCTACAGATATGCAGGATTAATGGGAGCATGTGATTCTGGTATGTGTAGACTATGACAAGTTGTTTATTACTAAATTTACTTTATTTTTAGAAACTGATATTATACTCATTCTTGGTTTTGCTTTATTATTTAGTAAATATTTTATGTCTAAGAGCTTATGATATCAGATTGATTGATTTTTGTAAATGGGAAGAACATCAATAGGGACAAAAGCTACAGTGGTGAGTGGGGAAGTATATGCCATCCCCCCCAAAATATAATACATAGGATCTTGAGAAAATTTAAGCAGTTAGCTAAGAGGTAGTACTCCATCTCTGGGAACCCTCAAATTGCCAATGTGAGGGCAAATTGGGGGATGTGAGCCAGCCCAGAGAAAGGAGATGCCTATAACCCATTCCAGAGTCAGGATAAGGAAGAACCCTTGAGGCAGCAGCTCAGTGGAAGTTTTATTATGTGAAAAGCAAGATTATAAAACAGAGGGGAAAGAGCAGAACCATATAATCTGAACCTCTGACAGCTATCCCAGTGACCCCAAGATAATATAGCACCTAACATTGGAGGACAGCAGCAATCTCTGGGTTGGGGATTGTTGTTCTTCTGATTTGGGGGGGATCTTCACCTCAGTATAAGCTGCTGCTATCAGGACCTAGAATGAACTACTATAGGCATTAAGAATATAAGGATCTGTGAGTTTTATCACCACATATCCACGATTATTAATATTCCCTTATCTTTTTTAACCCCAGTAAAATGTAATTCTGAGTTCAATTTTGGACATATTTGGAATGAAATTCTGCTAGCCTATCGAGGTAGAGAGATCAAGCAAACAGACATGTGGGGCTGGATAGATAGATTTGGGAGTCATCTACATAGAGATCAATAAACACAGGGAAGCAGATGAGAAGTAAAGAGAGAAGACCAAGGGTAGAGCTTTAGGGAGATAACCAAGCTTAAGGAAGATAAGACACTAATGATCACCTGGAGAAAGAGTGGTAAGACAGATGGGAGGAAGATCAGAAAACAATAGTGAGGACTAGAAGGAGTGGGAGTGAGAGTGGGACAAAAAGTGGGGAAGGGATGATCAACAGAGCCAAATCTCTATAAAGGCCAAGAAGGAAGAAGCCTGAGAAAAAGACTCAGAAAAGGCCATTGGAATTAGTAACTGTAAAATAACTGGTAATGTCTGAGAGAGCAGTATCATTAGAGGGTATGGTCAGAAGCCAGAGTACAAGGATTTGGGAATGAGCATACGGTGAGAAGAAAATGAATATGGGAGTCTCTGCTCTTTCTAAAAGCTTGGAAGTTGAAGGGAAGAGAAATATATAAAGACAGTTTGAGGGGATGACAGGATCGAATGAAGGATTTTTTCATGAATGGGGAAAAGAGCTAACAAGAGGAAGAAGGGGGAGCAGCAAAGAAGGAATGAATTACAACTGGTTAGATGGACTCCTGAAGGAGCTGGGAGTGTATGAAATCTAAAGCACAAGGGAGATATCAGCCTTGGCAAAGATAAGAATCATCTCATATTCTATGGATAGAAAAAAGTGAGTAAATATGGGTTTTGTGGTTTAGATGTATGGAATAGGGGAAATAAAAACAATAACTGCCTTGATTGACTAAGTGAAATAAGATCCAAGGAGTGCTAGGATTACAATTCATTTCATGCAGGCTGGGCTAGTTTCTACTTAAAAGGATAAGGAAACTGTCATTGTGACTTCATAGGTATGAGGGGACTAGACCTGAACCACTTTAATTTTGAGGTCACATGGGAAGTCAAAGGCCCAATCTTTGAGGAATTGGTGTTCCTTAGGACTGAGGGAGTCCCTAATGCATTGTGAATCAATATTCTTTCTACTCAGGAATGCCAGCTATATGTACTTGAATCAGTGCTGTATCCTTACTGAATCTCCTTTTCATTAACTTCTTTTTATTAATTATTACACGGTCCTTGTTTCATTGCATCCATTCCTAAGCTGAAACACTGAGATGGCCCCAGTTAGGCTTGTTGTAAAATGCAAGGTCATCTGAGAAAAGGGCTTCAGGAGAGAAAATGTTTGGAACAGCTTCTTTGAAAAGCATGATGGAGAATCAATCAGAAATGAATAAAAAGATTGCCATATAACAGTGAAAGTTCAGTTAAGGTTTAATAATATGAATTTGTTGCAGATTCAGCTCAACCCTGTAAACCAGAAAGAGGAAGCAGTATAAAGAAAATAATGATAGAATCATAGTTGAAAGGGACTTCAGGGTTTGCCTAGTCCAACTCCTGTCTGGAGTCCCTTCCATAACATCCTTCATAAGTGGCCATCCATTCTCTGCTTGAAGACCTCCAGTGACAGGGAACTATCTATCTTGGCAGAGTTCATTTTTAGCTGTTCTGTGAGGATGTTGAGCTGATTTCTGCTTTCCTATAACTCCTGTCCATTGGTCCCAGATCTGTCTTCAGGGGGCCAAACAGAATCTAAAATTTCTTCCATTTGACAACCCTTAAAATATTTGAAGACCACAAACTTATTTCCCTAAAATCTCTCTTTTCCAGGAGGAAAATCTCTCATCTTTCAACCAAATCCCAAAAGACATGGATGTGAATTCCCACACACTTCTTTTGAATCCATTACAGTTTGTCAATGTCCCTCCTAAATTGTAGGATCAGAATTGGATGTACTATTGCAGGAATGGTCTGAACAATACAATCTCTGCTGGGACTGTTATGCTATATTTCTGATATTATAGCCCATTAGCTTTTTGGCTGTCACATTTCCCAGTGGCCTCATAATGAGGTCTCAATATACTAAAACTCTTGGGTCTAAATCTTTATCATAGCTGGCATAAACAGAGCAGTTAGTCAGTCAGGAAATAAGCATTTATTAAATGTTTACTATGTGCCAGGCCTCAAGACAGACTTGTCTATTGACCTTCAAGACCCTGTACTTTGTCTAATATTTAAGTCAGAGAAATAGTATCCTAACTCATCTATAGAGAATAACATCAAAACATTGGCTTGGAGTCAGAAAACCTGAGTTCAAATTCAGCTTCAGACACTTACTAGTTGTGTGACTCCAGTTAAGTAACTTAACCTGTTTGCCTCAGTTTCCTGATCTGTAAAATGAGGATAATAAAAGCACTCTACCTTCCAAGTTGTTGTGAAGTCAAAATATTTGTAAAGCATTTTGCAAATGCTAAAGCATTATACATGAATGCTAACTATCAAACAGTTAATTTTAGAAGCTCTCCAAAAAAAATCTTTTTTGATCAAGTAAGAGAGGAATCATTACATTGCAATGGTGCATAGGAATACTAGGTCAGAAAGGGAGACTGGAGTGCAGAAAAAGAAAAAAATCTGTAAAAGCAGTAAAGAGAGTGAAAATATAATCCTGAAAATTGTACAGATGCAGGAGTTTAGAGATGATTGTTCTTGGTGTATAAATTCAGTCACTGGCCTGACAGACAACAAGACTGACAAGACAAAAGTTCACTTATTTGATCTTTAAGGAAATGATTGTCTGGAGATAAGACATTCAATCACAGCAAACAAAAGAATCATTCGTCTTTTTTTTTTTTTAGCTTGGGCAAGTTTTTCATTAATCTCAAAACAAAACAGAATGTAAACTCTTTGAGGGCAAAGACTACCTGAATCTTTTCATCTCTAGTATTTAGTAAAATGTCAGGCATAGAGTAAGCATTTATTTAGTAAATGCTCATCAACAGATAACCATAATGAACCTGAAGTCACAGACAACCATTTATTTGACCTCTTAATCTGGGGTACTGGTTCTACTTCATATTAAGTTTTTCTTTTGCTATAAAAATGCCAAGGTTGATCCTCAATAATCATTTTTGCTGTGAGGTAGTGGAAAGAGCCCTGTTCTCTAAGGTATTAGACATAGGTTCAAATTCCAATTCTGCTATCAATGAGAGGTAATTGATAGAAAATTGGATGTGACTCTGGGCAAGTCATTTATACTCTATTCAGTCTCAGTTTCGTCACCTGTAAAATGGAGATAATAATAGGAGCATCTATCTCACAGGGTTGTTAAGAAAAATCAAATAATCTACATAAAGTACTTCACAAACTGGAAAGTTTCATGTAAATGTGAATTGTTACTGACTTAATATAAGGTGCCTTCTGCCTCTGACATTTGGTCTGTTAAATATTTATTTTCAATCATTTAAACTTAAATAATCAAACTTGCTTTGCAATTATTTACATTGACTGGGTGAATGACCCTGGCCAAGTCACATAACCCCGACTGCTTAGCCTTAGAATCAATTGATTCTAAGACTGAAGGTAAAGGTTAAAAAAGAAAAAATCCAGTCACTATAAGCTTCTTGAGAGCAGGAAATGTACCATTTTTATCTTTGTATTTCCAGCACCTAGTAAAGTGCCTGAACTAAAGTAGACACTCAATGCATGCTTACAGGTTGAATTATTGATTAAACATATTCACTTCAATCTATAAAATAACTATTCAGTCATTCTCTCTATGTCTCCATCAAAATTCTTTGCATATTCATTCCCATTTATTTTTCCTCTTACTTAATCATTGCTGGCATGTATTATCTTCTAGATCTGCTTTCTTTTTTATTATTTCATAAAAATTACTCCAGACTTTTTTATGATCCTCACATTTTTTGGTCACAAATGCATTGCAGTATTCAATTACATTAATGTACTAAAATGTTTTGAGCTATTATCCTAGTAGTTGACATTTGCTTCCAGGTTTTTGCAATTATGTATAATTCTATGAAAAATTTAAATAATTAAGAAGCATTTATTAATAGTAGGTACTTACCTACTTGTGCTAAGCATTGTATAATGAGTGGAGCTGGGGACACAAATGTAAAAATGAAATAACCTCTTCCCCCAAGAACTGGACTAAGGTTTCTTCCAACTCTAAATCTATAGCCCTATGATGTTATAATTACATGATTTCCAAAGTCTCTTCCAAACTTAAGATACTATAACTTTGGTTCTGCATAGGGGTAGGGAATAGAGGATCATTTAGGTTCTTAAAGCTGGGAATATTATGAAATTGGCCTTTTAGTTTGGCAAGTGGGATTGACTTGGTAAGGTAAGGACTAGATTTAGGTAAATCAATTGATGAAATAATGCAAGTACAAAATTGTAAGAGCTTGGGACTAAGACTAGTCTCCCTACCCCCAAAAAATGTGAATGGAAGAGGCACATCAAAGGAAAAAAAAGGATAAGATTTGGTGATCAATTGGATATACAGAAGATGAAAATTCATATCCAACAGGCAGCTGCCTTCACCTCTTCAGTAATCTCTCTAGTTTCATCTTGTGTTTTTTGTTCACCCCATCTCAAAGACTTATGTGGTGCAAAATTCTGCCAACCAGCTCAGGCCTGGATCCAACTCTGGCTCATCAATTCATGTTTTTCTACAAGAAAAATTTCAAAGAAAACCTTCAGATCTTTCCCAGTGTCCTTTCTTTGTTCTCTTTGCCTTTTTTCCCTTTATGGGGCTTTCATCTTGGCCTCTCTTCACTTTTGTTTTCAATGTCTATCCCTCTGTTCCATTCTTGCAGGTTCTGGGATGATAGTTCTTTGATCTTATCTTTTCCAATTTACTTTTCATTCTTCAGTTTTTGCTCCATTCCCTTTGCCTCTCCCCTCCCCAAAATCTTCATGCCGTTTACTCCTCAGTTTGCTGCTTTTTTGTCTCTTTTCTCTGTGACTGAAAAAGTGAATGTATTGGGCAGGAGCAACAATAGACTTTATTTGGAAAACAGCCACAATGTAGATAAATTCAGTTTTTCTTCCTGGATGATGAGAAGGCTCTTGACACATCTTTTTATCCTACACATGTACAATGTTAAGTGTTAGAAGGGGCCTTTGAGATTATTTATGCTAATCACCTCATTTGACAAAAGTAGATCCCAAAGTCTGGAGAGGTTACACAATTTGCTTAAGGCTAGCTAGTAACAGAACTGGGACTAGAACACAGGTCTCCTGGCTCTTATATCAGTGTATTATGCACTGTACCACTCTGGTTCTCATCTTTTACTATTCCCATCAAGTCCTGCCCTGGTTACTGACAAGGGGGGCGGAGGGAGAAGAAAAAAACATCTCATAACTTTCTCAGTCTAATTCAATGGACCTACTTCATGTATATGACAAAAAGACTGGGGGTAATGTGAGTCCCAAGTTCACAACTTAATATTTCCAATCTCTAAAATATCCTGTTTCTTTTCAATTTAGCCCAGGTGCAAAAATACACTAAGATGGAGAAAGTTGTGCCTTAATAATAACCTTATTGCTTCATTCAGCTAGGTCTGGATGATAAGAAGCAAGGGCAGAAGCCCAGTGAACAATATATTATGGATGATATTAATCTTATTCACCAGTGACCTTGCAAACGGCTACTAGCATGTGATGGCTCACAGCAGATACCCTGTGTTATAGAGTGAGCAAAAGAGAGCAGATGAGACTAAACAGACCAAACCTTGGCCTAACCCTGCTAAACTGCTTTCCCTCTCTCCTCAGTGATAAAAAGCAGTATTATTTGTTTATCACTGGTAATGAACCTAAGCTGCAAAAATAAAATAAACTTTATTCCAAGGTGGAGCATATGCCATTTTTAGCTTTATACTAAATCACCTGCTCCAAAGAGAAAATACTGGTGAGTATAGACCTGAATTTTAAAAGTATTACAGGAAGAACTTAGATGTCCAAGCGTTTTTTACTATAGAAAAAATTTTTCTGTAATGTTTGCATTTTAATAATTACATGCTAGTGGTCCATCATTATAATTCAGGTCCTCATCATTAGGGCACTTTCATGTGATTACAGTAATGACCTGAGCGCCTAATAAATGATTTGATGACAAAATTACTACTTCATTATTAAGACTTTTTATGGGTTACTGATGAATTGAACAAGATGTGTTAAGCAGTATGGAGGTGCTTAGGTTTTGATACCTACTAATTTTAAATTAGTTTAATACCAAAAATGTCTAGTTTTTTCTTAAAATATCATGGAACTGAATAAAATAGAAAAAAAGATGATTGATCAAATTAATGTGAGTTTTAAAAATAAGAAATTTTAAAAATAACTTCAAAGGAAGAAACCTTGAATAGAACAAATAGCTAAAATGAAAAACAAAATGAGATGATAAACAGAAGGCAACGGTTGCTTGTTTTAACAATCAATAAATATTTGATCTGATTTTTAAAAAATAATGGAGAAATCAAATTTCAGAATTAAAAAAAAATGAACAAGATGACTCTACAATGAACAGAAGAGAAATATAAAGTATTGTTATATGAGGATTGGTTAGAGGAACTAGAATAGTTTACTCTGGAGAAGACGACTCAGATGGGAACCAGATAGCTATCTTCAGGTATTTGAAAGATTGTGACATGGAAGAGATTTTCTTGTTGGCTCTGGAGAGAAAAAGAAGGAATAATGGGAAGGAGTTTTTAATAAAATTAAATGCGGGCTTCATAACAAAGAATAGTTGTTTCTCTCTCCTCCAAGATCTCAAGCAGAATTTAGAGAATTGCGTATTGGCTGTTATAGTAGGGATTTCTTTCTTGTATAGGTTGGACTAAAAGACTGATTCTTTAAATTGTCAAAACATATAATATAAATTGTAGCTAGCAAGACTGAGAATTTAAGGGTAAAAAAATGATCACCTATGAAATTATGAAATACTCTTATCAGCATGTAGAAATCTTAAAACAGATTATGGGGAATTGAAGATGAGAATCAAATAGCTCAAAAGAAATTTCTCCCATTTCTATAATCCTCTTGTGTTTATAAAGTAGTTTCTTTATTACAACCATATATATATAAACAACGTGTGATTTAAGGAGTGAAAGTATTATCATCACTATTTTACAAATCAGGAAACTGAGGTCAAATTTCTCACAGGTAAAATAAATAAATGCTCCCTGAGAGCTGAAATTAAGTGCACATTATTAGAATTTGACACTGAGTCATGACATTGAACAAAATACCTTACAAATGGCAGGTACATAATAAATAAAAATGAATAAATTAAAGACTGAGTGTTGTCATATAATGTACTATGGTCATATAGCTACTAATTGTTAAATTTGAAATTTGAGCCTAGGTCTCTTCTGACTTAAAGTCTAGGATTCTTTCTACTACACCACATTGCCATCGAAACAAAGCAGAATGGAATAAGGCAATATCACCCAAACTAAGAGACAGGGTTTAAATATAATCAGAATAATGCTATAGTAATCTCTGAGTCCGCTGATTCTTACTTTACACATAATTCTCACCAGGTATGACTATCTGTTTGCATAGTCCACCATGGATTTCAAGCAATAACTCAAAGTAAGGGAGACATTGCTAGAGGGCAATGAAACAGGAAGAAGAAATATCTGATAGCTTGAAAAAGGAAGAAACTGAAAAACTATGCAAAACAGATATAAACTCAAAAAAGTATAGCCTAACACCATTTTGTAAAGAAGTATTTATATACCTCAGTAGCTCCAGAGGGCATTGATATGTAATATCATAATAGCACATTTGGATTTAAAATTCAAAAGGATCTTAACATTCATGAGACCCACTTTATTAAGTTACAGATTAGGGAAGTGATGCCCAGAGAGATGAGGCCAAACATCTAATCAGAGGCAAAGCTAGGACCCAAACCCAGATATTATGACTATATTATATTATAATTTTTTCCATTATAATAATGAATGCTCAGAAGTCACCAATAATTATCCAATTAAATTAAGCATCCTTCACAAGGATGTATCAAAACTTCATTCACGTGAAATAGCTAATTCTCCAAAATTGTCAGATAAGTGATGTCTCACTACCAATATCCCAAGTTGGCTGCTTTCAATTCATTCCTATATAACTCTTAAAAAAAAAACAAAAAAACAACATATCAGCCAAAAATTAAGCCTTTTTTTTTTCATCATAAACCTCCCCTGCTACCAGAATCATTTACTTAGTCTGCACCAAACCCATACTGTAGTGTAAGGATAATTTTAGGGATGTGACCTAATCTAAATTAATTTTGGTCACCAGGGAATATCCCAAATAAAATACTCAAGTCAGCTGGAAATTTATGGTGATTTTAATTAATATAGAGGAAAGAAATTAAGGAGAAGGGAGAGGAGGATATAAAATTTCTCCCTCCTCGCCTGTGCCAGGGGAAGTCCAAAGACCTCCACAATGAGGTTTCTGAAGAAGATTAGAGGCTTTCTAAGAGGATAATGTTTGGCAGGTTAAGGAGAAAAGAATCACCCTAAACCCCAAGAGAGCTCAGTTAAGATGTCTCACCTGAACTAGCCTACTCAGCTTCTCCCAGTATAATATCAAGGAAAACTCACCACCAAACCGGGCAATAGCTGCTGCCACGCCAAGATGCTGGAATGCTTTGCACGCGGCCAATCAGAATCACCTCTCCGGGAAAAGAGACTGGAGAGAGGAAGTGACGCGAAATATATAGAGAGTTTTACATTACTTTCCTGCATCTCACATGTACCAATGGTAGCTTAAGCTTGACTTAGGACAGCCCACGGGTCTGTCAGTTGTTTCTGACTTGTCATTTGCTAGCACATGTCTGTTGAAGGCCATCCTCCTACATACTTAATCCTTAAGTATGGGTGTAGACATTCCTGATTTTGTTAGACTAAGTAGGGTAGAGAAATCTAAAGTTCACAATCCCCCCTGATGATTGGGAGACTAGTCTTCCCAATTGACCACTAAACCTAATCATTCTGTACCTTCAAATTTTCTAACTGTAGGTACGTGCATAATTTCACCTTCTAAGAGGAAATTACAATAGTTAGATATAAGAGGGAAATAAAAGAAAGACAGACAGTGAAACCAATGTTTTCTGGGCCCATTGACAAAAAACAATTAGGGGGCAGTCCCCTTTTGACATAGGAGTATACATTCAAATAAATGTTCAATCAAACTTCAGTTCAATCAACCACACCCAAAGTTCATTCTGGATCTTCTTGATGTAGGTTTTCTGGCATCTTTCTTCAATAGTTCATTCTCTGGATTTAGGATTTAGCAAGCTTCTTTCCTTGAAGATCTTTTCTCGAACAAAAATTAAATATAGTAGCAAGAACAATAACAAAAGGAACTTGATGATATTCTTTATATTCTAATATCAGCATCCTTGATGTGTCCTCAGCTGTGGGCTGTGTATCAGTCAAAAAAGACTCATTAAGACTGTTTCATGTTCTTCCCAAGTACACAGACACAAGCTGACAGTGATTGTGTTGGAAAGAAGAAAACGGCCAAGAGTAATGAATAAAATTCAGTTGGGACTGACATATTCCCTTGTCCTGAGCACATATAGTTAGAAACCCCTACGGCAAATCCCATAGGAATAACTTTGACAATCACTCCAGAACATTATTTCTCTTATATTATTTTTAATTTTACAAAATATGGCCTGTTATGGACTGTCTAAGCTGTCAGAGACCTTGAGGGTCCTCCTCTCTAGACCCTCCATTTTAAAGATCAGAAAACAGAGATTCATGACTTGTCAAAGGTCAAGGTCTGGGGTAGATATACATGAGGGTCATACTCTCTACACTAAGCTGCCTCCTTATTTGGCAATTTAGGACAGAAAAATATGCCATAGAGTTGCCTAACTGACCCAAAGGAAGGCTAATGGATGGATGGTGAGGTCACAAAATGAGGATCTGATTAACAAGGTCCATTGAGAAAGAGAAGAGCAAGACTGTAATAGTTATACAATCATCAAATAGGGATATCCAACTGACTAAAAAGAGGAATACAAGTTATTTCCTAGAATGATAAAAGAAGCATATTGACTATACCCACATTATAAAAACTATGGTACATAATAGAGAATGATACACATACAGATTAGAATAGGCTCAAAGGTGAAAAACAAAATTTAATGAAAACTAAAAATACAACCTTCATTACTGGACATTTCTTGGGACTCCTGAGGCATACTATAGTAGACATTGCCCAGGATACTAATGAGGGTGAGGAATCTGGCTACAGGATAGCTGATGATATGGTAACCATGAATGCCTCAATCTGTAAAGTTATTCTGTGGCAAATAGAACTCTCTTGGGGAGTTCTCAGGGTTGACTGTGGGGAGTCAGAAGAAAAGGAAACTTCTTTATAATCACATAACTTTATCTGTGCCTTTCATTTTTCTGGGCCCAGTCAGAAAAAGAAAATGCAGATCCTTTTAAGATGGCAAAATAAATAGTGACAGTCATTCATTAAAGAAGGAACCAGAAAAATTAATGAAACATGACCTTGTTTATTATTATAAGGACAATTACTCCAAAGAAAGACAAGGTTATTTGTATAGAAATAGGAATAAAAAAATTTCCATATCTTCATGAACCTTACACATTATCTTTTGAAACAAACAAAAAACAAACAGCAGTGATTAGATAGGAACTCTTTTTTTGAATTGAAATGGGATAAAGTGCCGCCCTCCCTCACCCCCAAATATTTTCAGTATATTTTCCAAAGATGTCACTTTCCACTTCTAATAGAAAAAGAAAACTTTTTTTTAAGTGTCGGTTTATATAGTTAGTTGGTAAAGGGTTTTATTATTATTTATAAATGGTTACAACATTAAAAGAAGGCAATATGAGTTTCTCTTAGAGTGAGATCTATTTGGAAAACTAATTACCTCCAAAGAACTGCAAATTCTCACAAATATGCCAAGAGGATGAATCAGGAATGGCATCCAAATGAATTAGAGTAATATGTGATATTTAAGAGCCCTGGGAACCCTGTTAATAACAAGTCTTCCATCATAACTTAAAGAGGCAAAAAGCCAGGGGTCTGCTGAAGACCACTCCACTGCATACACGCTGTCTTCATGCTCCTCGTAGGTGGCAATGACACTGTCAGGCAATGGCTCTTTGCTTCTAGAATCAAACAAAAACAGAAAAAAATCATGTTTCACATACCAGAGCAGGGATGTGCCCACTGTAGCCAAACACACCAATGTTGAATTTTGAGGCAGGCTGTAGTTTAGATCTGTAAGAACACACTGAAACTGTAACTATGAAGTAAAGCAACTTCTATTTCATTTCTTGATAATGCCACCTCATATTTCTGTGCTGATGGAACCATCATGGCTTGGGTGCTATTTATTTTATGTTGGTGGATAGGGCACATTAAAGAGATAGTTCATTTATTCATGAGAAAAATCAGGGCAAGAAAAGGATTATGTGAAGATTGGATTTGGCCCTTCCCTGATTGTAACAAAATAGTGGAAACAGAAATGGATAGGGAGATCAGTCAACCTCCGAGGGAGGTCCATGGTCTTGGAGACTCCTTTCCCCTGAATTCCCCTTAGAATTTCTCTCTCTCTCTCCTCTCTCTCTCTCTCTCTCTCTCTCTCTCTCTCTCTCTCTCTCTCTCTCTCTCTCTCTCTCTCTCTCTCTCTCTCTCTCTCTCTCATATAGATTGAAGATATTTTAATATTATCTAGTCCAAAACCTTCATTTGGTTACTTCAAAGCTTCTCTTGTCTTAAAATTCCCACATTCCCTCCTATCCTGACCTTCTCTGCTGAGGAACCTTGACTCATATTTTGCTGAGAAAAATAGAGGCCATTCTCTTTAAACTGTGTTTTCTCTCCTTTCTGTATCAAAAACCTTTACCATATTCCCACTCATTCCCTATAATAATTCCCTTTCTCATTTTCAGTCTCTTCCCAACTATTGGCTCATTTACTGCTGCCTAAAAACATGCGATATGTTTCCCAACCTTAAAATCTCTCTAGATCCTATCATCCTATCCAAATATTATCTTCCTTCTCTCCTCCCTTTCTCCCCAAATTCCTAGAAAAAAAGCTGTTAACTCCTGTTGTCTTCACTTCTGCCTCTCCAGGTCTTCCTCATACTTGGAGTGTATATTCTGCTGACCTCTAACTTGTAGAATCCCTGATTTCCTTCAAAGCTCTGTTCAGGTACCATCTCCTACAGAAAGCCTTTCCTAAGTCATTCTCCAGCCCCGCCAAAATGCTTGTTCTCTCAAAATACCAGGCATCTATTTTGTATCTACTTATCTGTTCATATTGTATCCCCAAATGGAATGCAAGATCCTTTAAAAAAAGATAGTTTCATTTGTGTTTCTGTAGCTAATTAAAGGATGCTGAGGCAAGGAAGGTGAGGGAGCCCAGAAAATCTAAGAAGTCTATCTACTAATAATTAGTCGCAGAAATAGAACTAGAACCTAAATCTGGCTACAGTACATCACAGTATCTTTTAGATTATGTCTGTTATATTCACTTCTGAAAACAGAATGCTTACCAGGTGAGCAAGCTCCAGGTGTTTTTCTTACTATATTGAAGAAGAATCTTTTACAAGTGAAGGAAGAGGGAGGCATTATGAAGTAATAAGATTTGTTAAAAGTTACTGATATACTATATCAATTCACTTAAAATTCCATTCAAAGAGCATTTGTGAAACATTTAATGTTAATTGCTATGGGGAGAAGTATAAAATTTAGTCAATCAATAAATACTATTAAGTACCTGCTATGTGCCAGGCCTGTGCTAAGTGCTGGGGGTTAAAAAAAAAAAGCCCAGTCCTTACTCTTAAGAAGCCTAATGTGGGAGACAATATGCAAAAAAGCATGCACAAATAATATATATGTATATGTATGTATATATATGTTAAATTATAAATATAGAGGAGGCATAAAGATGAAAAGAACTGAGAAAAGTTTGTTTGTTTGTTTGTTTTTGCAGAAGGTGACACTTAATTGAGTCTTGAAGGAATCCAAGGATTCTAGGAGGAAAAACTGAGGAAAGATAGAGTTTTAGGCATGGGAGACAACCAGTAAATATGATCAAAGCCAGGATTTGGAGTGCTTTATGCAAGGAAGAGGAAGGAGGTCAGTATCACAGGATCAAAATGTATATTGAAATGGGGGAGAGGGAATAAGGAATAAAAAGAAAGGAAGAGGTCAAGTTATAAAAAGCTTTAGAAACCAAACAGGATTTTTATATATGATCCTGGGGAGTAATAAGGACATACTAAACAGAGGTGGCAGGGCTAGAATATTTGCCTGTGACATGGCCAGATCTGTTCCTTAGAGAGATCAATTTAACTAACAGCTGAGTGGAGGATAGATGAGATGGAGAGAGATTTGAAGCAGGAACACCAACCAGCAGCCTATTTTAATAGTCTAGGCATGAGAAAAGAGCTTGTGCCAGCATAGTGGTACTATCAGAAGAGAGAAAGAGGTATATACAAGCAGTACTAACAAAAGGAGAAATGCCAGGATTTGACAATTTACTGGATATGAAAGTGAGAGAAAGAGTGAGGAATTAAGGATGACAATGAGGTTATGACAAGCCTGGATGATTGGGAAGATGGTGGCACTCTTGAAAGTAACAATGGACTTAGGAAGGGAGGAGGAGAGTTGAGAGAAAGATAAGATCAATTTGGGACATGTGAAGTTTAAGATATCTGTAGACTATACAGTTCAAGATATCCAATAGGCAAATGGAAATGTAAGATCAGGGGTTCAGAGAGAAATGAGGGATGAACAAGTAGATCTTACAGTCATCTACAAAGAGATGATAAATGAAACCAGGGAGGTTGGTGAGATCAAGTGAAATAGTACAGATGAAGAAGAGATCTCAGAATAGAGCCTTGGGAAATAGACACAGTGTGCATGATCTGAAAAAAGTAAAGGAAAAGAAAGCAGTGTCATGAAAATATGAGGGGAAAAATGAGTATCAAGGAAAAAAAGGTGATTGGCAGTGTCAAAGGCTACAAAGAGATCAAAAAGAATGAGGATTAAAGAAAGACCAATGGATTTGGAAATTAAGACACATTTGGTAACTTTGGAGGAAGATATTGTAGAGAATTAATAAGGGAGTGAGAGTAATGAAAATGAAAGCAACTATTGTGAAAAGCCTTCTCAAGGAGCTTAGCACCAAATGGCAGGAAAGATATAGGATGATAAAAGTGAAAGGGGTTGGATGGATCAAGTGACTGTTTTTTGAGAATGGGGGATAAATACATAAGTCTATAGAAAGTCAGGAATTAGTCAGTAGACAAGACATGGAAGATAAGTGAAAGAATGGGATGATAAAGGGAGCCATCTGCTAGAAGAGATGGGATTAAATAGAATGGAGTCACTTGTGCAGGTAAAATGGTTTGCCATCATGGCAAGAAGAACCATCGAACAGAGAACTTTTGATCAATGTTCTTTTTTTTTCGGTAAAATAAGATTTTTTTTTAAACCCTTACCTTTCATCTTGGAGTCAGTACTGTGTATTGGCTCCAAGGCAAAAGAGTGGTAAGGGCTAGGCAATGGGGGTCAAGTGACTTGCCCAGGATCACACAGCTGTGAAGTGTCTGAGGCCAGATTTGAACCTAGGACCTCCTGTCTCTAGGCCTGGCTCTCAATCCACTGAGCTACCCAGCTGCCCCCCCCCCTTTTTTTTTCAAAACAAAGCAAACTATGTTATTTTTATTGATTTTTACATGTTGACTTCATAATCTGTATCTATTGGTTCTGGCATCCATTTTCAATTAATTGCATTTGTGTGGCCTACATGACGTCTTTGTGATTTTGGACCTGGTCTTTTCAACAGAGATTAGATGGCTTTCCCATACACCTCTATTTTAGTTAGATCAATAAATCATCATTCCAAATTACATTGTATGGCTCAACATGATGCTCAGGGATAGAAGATGATCAGCTAAGAGAGAAGAGCAAGGGGGATATGAATGTGGGAGGATTGATAGTATATAATTAAAAATCTGTTACCCTAAGAAAGAACTACATTTACTGGCAGCCAACTGACTCCCTCTCCTTATGTTCTTTTTGTAGACAGGAGATATTAGGCACGGACATGGAGGATCCCACCCTCTTTTTGGCCCTATTGTTGAGCATGATGGTAGTGAGTGGGGATTCTGAAATGGCTAATCAGCCATGGGCATGTGGTCTTTATTTTGTATCCTTTTTATTCCTTTATTTCTAATGATCTTTAATAAATCCCTTACAATATAACATTTTATTATTAAGATTTAATTTTAACTTTTACATTGATGGCAACCATTGGGAGAAGGAATTCTTAGTCTTTTTAAGATAGCCTAGATAAAATTTTTTAAGTCATGTTTCTCCTGCCAAGGCTTTTCACCCACCCAACCCACCCACCCACACTCTCAAACTCCAAGAGAACTCCTAACTCTCTTTGGTGCTGCTGCCTTTTTCTTTCCCTACCAGCTGGGCTATTTTTAGCCAGGGGACTCTTGGGGAAGAGGAGATAAGTCACTTCTCTGCTTGAGCCCATGTTCCTCAGTTCCTTGCTGCTATCTCTGGCATTGCTAATAATGCTGCCAATCCAGCTTCCTGGGTTGTTCCAGTCATCCACTCTTGAACTTCTTGATTCAGGTCGCTCCTCCTCCTGCTCCTGCTCTGGCCCCAGCCCTGGGCCCCAACCCTGGTAGCTGCCCCTGTTGCTGATCCTTTTGGTGATGCTGATTGTTAGCGCCAAGAAGCTGGGAGTTCTTGGAGCCACTTTCTGGGCAGTTGGTGAAAAGACCTGAGTGTGCTTTCCCTAGGCAATAATTAGCCTCCACGTGGCACAGGACCTCAGGGAGGAAGGGGGAAAAAGTTACTCTTCCAAACAGGAAGTAAATTACAAGCATGGCTCACTCATTGAAAGAGCAGTGCATTACCTATTTCAAACAGCTTCCAGCTTTAGGATGTTTTTTCATGAGTGCACTGATCCTTTCACTTATCTTGCCTGAGATTAAAGGGAGAAATTAAACTTCCTACAACCCTTTGCCATTTGGGTCTGCCCAGTCTCTAAGATTCATCTGGTTTGAGATTCCTTAAACACATGTTCTCCCTCGCTATGGGAGTTCCCAGAGCTCTGACAATAGGAATCTGAAAGGATAAAGAAAGGAACTTTAACGAGTCTGGGGGGTGAAAAATTTAAGCCTCTTCAGACTCTATTGTTTTATGAAAGTTTCTGTATTTTATTGTATTTTGCTGATTGTCTGCTTTAGATTTAATTTTATTGTTATAAGTTCATATATTAATCCGATTAATACTATTCTGTTATACTGAATCAGCTTTAATCTACTGTGTTTTAACTATTGTTATATTCTGTTACCTTTCCCCTATAACAATACTGAACAAATATTATTGAATAGGCCCATAAAAATAAAAAAAAACAGCTTTTTCTTCCATTTTGGCTTTGCAAATTGTCACATAGAGGATGGATGGATTTCATCAAAACTTGTTATAATTGTATAACAACTTTTGGGAAATTTAATGAATTAAATATCTCAAATTGATTTTAAGGGGTCTTTAGACTTGATTTTTAAGCTTTTTGTTTTTTTCTCCAAGAACTCTGACGGATCATTTTGTCTACCTCTGAGTTATCTGTAACAAGAGGTAAAGGGTCCATTTTAATACTGGCACTATTATAATCCCCACCTCTGTATTTGTAAAAATGTGAATGGGTGGAACATAACAGTCTCATACCAAAGGAGCTGGGAAGTTGATCCCAGGGCATGGTATCCCTGGATAGCTCCCAAGAGGGAGCATCTCTCATTTGTGAATCTTCTGCTCATTATACCCTTCCACCATAATGATCTAGATTCTTGGTGACATTTTTTCAGACCCAACATCAATAGTATAGAGGTTTGGTTTTTTCTAGACTCTTCTGTCACATTTTTGAACTGATGGCAATAATAGGTTTTTTTTTTTAATATCTCAGTCAAGATTATAAGATTGCTACACCTGAAAAACTTGTGACAAGTATCCATTAATTTTAAATGTCATACAGCAGACTCAGGTGAATCCTAAAGATAGTGGGTTTGTTTGCTATTGTCATTAAATGGGTTATTATAACTTTGGGGATTTTGATACTTCTTGAATGGGCATTACCTGTTGTACTACTGTTCATTATAAAAAACTGTTACTTTGTGAAAATCATTTCCACTCAGAGTGGATCATGGCTAAATTTGAAGAGGAAATGGATCTCATTTTTGGGTGAGAAACCTTTGTATTCTACCTTTCCCTAGCTGACCTGGTGTGCCAATGATTATAAGCTATATATTTTTGATTTTTAAAACTTCTTTATCATTGTTTTGCTTCCATGTGCAATATACTATTTCAGTTTTATTTTTTCTCTCCTTTTTGTATTTGAAACACATGTCAACAGTATTGAGATTTTTCTTTTATTTTTTTTTATTTTGCTGTAATATAAGTTTAAAATACATTTGACCTAATGTCAATGTATACCCAAAGAGCTTTAGACTATAAAAATTATGCCATTGATTGTTTAAAAAATTATGGGACTTTTTAATGATTCTGTCTAATTCCAGGAAAAGGGAATACAAAAAGAGCCATTTCACAGTACCAAAGAAGCACAAAGCTACTTGCATAGTGCCAATTAAGCACAAGGTCAAAGAAACCAAACCAATCCTATGTGGATTGTTGACATTCTGCTCAAAGAGCTCAAGGACTTGATCATATGTGAGACTCGAGGTTGTGGCTGTTTAACATGTGTTAAATGCAGGACATCCTTGTAACACACACTCAATATCAAGTATATAACATCAATTGTTCTGACTCCAGTATCCCTGAGAAAAATACATAAAATTGGACCAAGTAATGCTGTTTCCCATTTGCTTCAAAAATCTAGTCCCTTTTCTGTCTTTCATAATATGGCAACTCTTGGCTACTGATTAGGTAAATGCAAAATTCCTTAAATCACTTTAATTGGACCTGATTCAAGAACCTGTTATAGGTTTATTTTTCCTTTACTTAGAATTTTTACACATAAGACTTTGATAGTCTATATTTCATCCAGAAGTTATCTTTTCTCTTTTATTTGGATTTTTTTTGATGTTTTTGATTTTCTCTTGCCAATTGATTCATATACCTCATAACTCAGCCATGCATTCCTAAGTGATCCCTGTGTTTTTCAAAATCCTTTTGGGGGAGGTGTATAATTATTCCAAAATGCAAAGTTTAAATTCTTTTGAGAGTAATTTTAGGATAAGAAACACGCTACCTCTCCAAATCCAGAAAGTGAACTGTTTGGAAAAGGCACTATGAAGATGCCTCCATAGACCACTCACTGCACCAGAAGATCCAGAATGAACTTTTGGATGTGGTAATTTGAACTGTGTGGGATTGAATGTATTTTGTTTTTGTATGTATACTCTGATGCCAAAGGGGACTGCCCCTTAATTGGCTTTCTGTCAATGCCTCTAGCAATCATGAGTTTGTTCTTTTTCCACTTTTCCTCAAATTATTCTAATTTCAAAGTTGGTTATATTTACAAGATTCATTGGAGAGACTAGTCTTCCATGGATCTCAAGGGGAATGTATAATTGGAAATCTATTACCCTAAAAAAGAACTACATTTCCCAGGAGCCCACTGACTCCCTCTCCTTATGTACTTCCTGTAGACAGGGGATATTAGGTGGGGACCTGGAGGGTCCCGCCTTTTTTTGGCCCTGTTGGTGAGCATGGTGATGGTGAGTAGGGATTTTGAAATGGCTAATCAGTCTTGGGCACGTGGTCTTTATTATATATCCCTTCTATTCCTTTATTTCTAATAATCCTTAAAACATCCCTTAAAATATAACATTTTACTATTAAGATTTAATTTTAATTTTTACAATGGAAAGTTTTAGAAAAATCACTGTGGTGATTGAGATAGTGAATTCATTAGAAAGTATAAAAGGTTTACTTTTCTGCTATGAGGACTCATTTGAAATTATGCAATATAAATCTGTTGTGGACTAGGAAGCACAGTAAATTGGATCAGATTCAGCATAGTTTCTTAATTTTTTCCAGCTATAGCATGTGAGTAGGATCAAAGCGGATGATAGGAGTAATCCAATGTTGGGGTATAGCAGGGTAGGATATTTCATTGGAAAAGAGGTATGGGGGGCTTGAGAAAAGAGACCGTTGTAGAACTGGAATGATTCACCAAGGGATCAAGATAATAGGAAAAGGAAGAGTGAGTATGGTCTAATCCAGGGTGATAAGAACTGGAGAAGAACCAAAGAGTGAAAGGGGCTAGAGATCTCAATGAAGAGCATAAAGATCAGGGTTGGACATTAAAAGAAGAGAGAGAAATGGACTAACAAAATTTAGATCAGATAAAGTAATTCTAGAGTTTATGAACATAGATGTGAAACATGTGCAGGTGATGGTTAAGATCACTGACCACTAATCTCTGGGTGTAGCTATGGAAAGATAAAGGAATGGGTCACAGGAAATGAGTAAACTAAGGACTTCAGAGATTAGCACGTTTAAGGGAGGTTTATAGGTTTACTAAAATCCTTGAGTATGAGGGCAGGAATTGAGGAGAGAAAGACTGTGAATTAGGCTTTGAATTAATCCATGAAAAAAGGAAAAGTGTCCTAAAGGTCTATAGACAACAGCCACTAGAATATAAATACTGATTGAATGAACCCCAAAGAAGGATTTTCTGACATCTCTCCAAGATCATCTAGTTCAACTCCCACTCTTTATGGGTGAATAAATTGAATCTGAAAGGACATCCAGATAAGTAATATTTAGCATTACTAGAATTTAAACCCATATTGTGTGGCTCTAAATGCACTCTCCATTACACTACATTGGTGTGTGTGTGTGTGTGTGTGTGTGTGTGTGTGTGTGTGTGTCTACGTGTAATAATACACACATATTACTTCATTAAACACTCACTAAGTACCTACTAGACTAAAATCCTGAGATAGATGCTGGAAGAGATGTATGAATAAATAAGGCAAATTTTCTGTATCCATGGACTCATAACAAACTAAGAAGATAAGTTAAACAACAACAAAGAACAGTCTATGATAACAGCTAAAATTAATGATAACAAAAACATATGCTCTAGGAGGCCTTTGGGTGCCATGGAAGTAGATTAAGACATCATCTAGTTTAATTCCCATTTTACAAGTGAAGAAATTAAGATCCAAATTAGTGACTTGTCCATTATCACACTCTTTGCTCTCTTAACTCCATACACAAAGAACCTGCTGAGCTAACTCAGATTTCTTACTAAAGAGGGAATTGAAAACATCTAGGAAAATGGTTAATTGTGCACAGGAGCCACAAAATCCTTCCAAAAAAACTAAAAAGAAAGTTGTGACCCTCAAGAATTTTTACGGAGGAAAAACCCAGGCTATAGAGCAAATACTGGGCGAAATTCAAACAAAGGCAAAACTAAAAAAAATAATAATAACAAAAAAAGAAATTGTCCACAAGACCTGGAAGAGTCTCAAATGGAGCTTATCATCAAAAAGATGGAAGCCTTTTAGAAAGAGAAGTGTGAAATGGTTTTAAAAAATGAAGAAATCATAGCTGAATGCCAAAAGGTTAAAGCAGAAAATCAAAAGATTATAACAGAAAACCAGGCCTAAAGGACCAGAATTGAGCAACTGGAAACCAATGATCTTGCAAAACAGCAAGAATTAATAAAGCAAAGTCAAAAGACTGATAAAATAGAAGAAAGCATAAAATATCTCACTAACAAGGTGACAGATCAGGAAAACAGAGGAAGGAGAGACAATTTGAGAATCATTGGTCTACCTGAAAATCCAGAAATAAAAAGAAACATTTATATCATACTACAAGACATCATCAAAGAAAACTGCCCTGAAGTTCTCGAACAAAGGGGCAAAATTTACTTTGAAAGAGTTCATAGAACACCCTCTACACTAAATCCCCAAAAGACAACTCCGAGGAATGTAATTGCCAAATTCCAGATCTTTCAAGCTAAGGAGAGAATCCTACAAGAAGCCAAAAAAAAAAATTCACATACAAAGGAGAACCAATCAGGATCACACAAGACCTGTCAGCTTTAACACTAAAAGACCACAAGGCCTGGAACACGATATTCAGAAAGGCAAGAAAACTAGGTCTTCAACCAAGAATCACCTATCTGTCAAAACTATATACTTCCAGGGGAAAGCATGGGCACTCAACAAAATAGAAGATTTCCAAGTATTTGTAAGGAAAAGACCAGAACTAAGTGGAAAGGTTGATATCCAAACACAAAGATCAAGAGAAATGTGAAAAGGTACATATGAAAGAGAGGGAAAAGGAAAAAAATGTTTTCCTTTTCTTTTTATTCAAAATCTCTTATTTAAGGGCTACAATTAGACCAGAATATATATATATATATATATATATATATATATATATTTGGGGAAAATGTTATTTGTAACTCTCAAAAATGTTTTCATTATTATAGTAAATAGAAGAATGATTCCTAGGAAAAGATTGGGGCATTAAAGGCTATAAAATCATATGGGAAAAAAAAGGTGACAGGGAATTAATGATGATACTAAGAGATACTTGAAGAAATAAAATAAATAGAATATTTGTTGTCACACAAAGATACACATTGGAAGAGGAGGGGAAGAATACTCTCATAAGAGGGAGAGGAAGACAGTGCTAATATTACTCCAAATATTACTCTCAGTGAAATCAATTCTGAGAGGGAAGAGCATCTAGACCCATTGGTATCTTGAAGTCTATCTTATATTAAAGGGTAAGGAAGAATGGTAAATGAAGGGGGGTAGGGAGCTCAAAAAATAAAAAAAATGGGAGGGAAGGAGAGGGAGGAGAGTACTTAATAGACCCTAAATAACAAGAAGGGAACAAAAAGAGAAGGGAAAAGAAAGGGTATCATATCAAGGGAGGGGAATATGGGGATTGACTAGAAGTAAACCACTGGTTTAAAAGGATATAGCAAAAGAAGAAAGGTCAGAACTAGGAGAGGATATCAAAATGCAAGGGAATTCAAAAATGACAATCATAAAGTTGAACGTGAATGGGATGAACTCATCTATAAAATGCAGACGAAAAGGAGAGTGGATTGGAATCAAAAATCCTACCATATGTTGTCTACAAGAAACACACATGAGGCAAGTAGATACTCACAAGGTCAGAATTAAAGAGTGGAGCAAGACCTAGTGGGCCTCAACTAACAGAAAGAAGGCAGGAAGGCAGGAGTTGCAATAATGATATCTGAAAAATCCAAAGTAAAAATAGACCTTATTAAAAGTGATAGGGAAGGTAAATATATCCTGATAAAAGGGAGTATAGATTATGAGGAAATGTCACTAATCAAGATGTATACACCAAATGGTATAGCATCCAAATTTCTAATGGAGAAACTAGTAGAATTGAAGGAGGAAATAGATAGTAAAACTATACTAATGGGAGACCTGAACCTACCATGATCAAATTTAGATGAATCAAATAAAAAAATAATTAAGAAAGAGGTAAAAGAGGTGAATGGAATCTAAAAAATTAGTTAGTAGATATATGGAGAAAAACAAATAGGGACAAAAAGGAATACACCTTCTTTTCAGCAGCACATGGCACATTATCAAAGATTGACCATATACTAGGTCATAAAAACATGGCATACAACTGCAGAACAGCAGAAATGATAAATGCAAACTTTTCAGATCATAAGACAATAAAAATAATGATCAGTAAGGGTTCATGGAGAACTAAATAAAAAACTAATTGGAAATTAAATAATATGATTTTCCAAAATTGACTAGTCAGAGAACAAATCATAGAAACAATTAATAATTTCATTGAAGAAAATGACAATGATGAGACATCCTTTCAAACTCTATGGGATTCAGCCAAAGCAGTACTTAGGAAAAATTTTATATCCTTGAGTTCATATATTAACAAATTAGGGAGGTCAGAGATCAATGAATTGGACATGCAAATCAAAAAACTTGAACATGAACAAATTAAAAATCCCCAGAAGAAAACCAAATTAGAGATCCTAAAAATTAAGGGAGAAATTAATAAAATCGAAAGTGAAAGAACTATTGAACTAATAAATAAGATTAGAATCTGGTATTTTGAAAAAACAAACAAAATAGACAAAATACTGGTCAATCTAATAAGAAGAAAGAAAGTAAAATTAACGGTATTAGGGATGGAAAGGGAGAACTCACCTCAAATGAAAAGGAAATTAAGGCAATAATTAAAAATTATTTTGTCCAATTATAGGGCAATAAATATGCCAATCTAGGTGATATGGATGAATATTTACAAAAATATAAATTGCCTAGATTAACAGAAGAAGAAATAGAATTTTTAAACAATCCCATATCAGAAAAAAAAAAAATTGAACAGGCCATCAAAGAACTCCCAAAGAAAAAATTCCCAGGGCCTGATGGATTCACAAGTGAATTCAATCAAACATTCAAAGAACAGCTAATCCCAATACTATACAAACTATTTGACATAATAAACAAAGAGGGAGTTCTACCAAATTCATTTTACGACACAAATATGGTACTGATCCCAAAACCAGGCAGACCAAAAACGGAGAAAGAAAACTTCAGACCAATCTCCTTAATGAACATAGATGCAAAATTAAACAAGACACTAGCAAAAAGACTCCAGAAAGTCACCACAAGGGTTATTCACTTTGATCAGGTAGGATTTATACCAGGAAAGCAAGGATGGTTCAATATCAGGAAAACCATGCACATAGTTGACCATATTAACAAGCAAACCAACAAAAATCACGATTATCTCAATAGACATAGAAAAACATTTGACAAAATACAACACCCATTCCTATTGAAAACAGTAGAAAGTATAGGAATAGAAGGATCTTTCCTAAAAATAATAAACAGCATTTTTCTAAAACCACCAGCCAACATCATTTGCAATTCAGATAAACTAGATGCATTCCCAATAAGATCAGGAGTGAAACAAGGATGCCCCTTATCACCTTTATTATTCAACATTGTACTAGAAACATTAGCAGTAGCAATTAGAGAAGAAAAAGAAATTAAGGGTATTAAAATTGGCAATGAGGAGACCAAGCTGTCACTCTTTGCAGATGATATGATGGTCTACTTAAAAAATCCTAGAGAATCAACTAAAGAGCTAGTGGAAATAATAAACAACTTTAGCAAAGTTGCAGGATACAAAATAAACCCACATAAGTCATCAGCATTTCTATATATTTCCAACACAGCTCAGCAGCAAGAACTAGAAAGAGAAATCCCATTCAAAATCACCTTAGACAAAATAAAATACTTAGGAATCTATTACTCGAGACAAACACAGGAACTATATGAACACAACTACAAAACACTTTCCACACAACTAAAACTAGATTTGAGCAACTGGCAAAACATTAACTGCTCATGGGTAGAATGAGCCAATATAATAAAAATGACCATCCTACCCAACCTTATCTACCTATTTAGTGCCATACCCATTGAACTTCCAAAAAAACTTTTTTTTTTACTGAACTAGAAAAAACCATAACAAAGTTCATTTGGAAGAACAAAAGATCAAGGATATCCAAGGAAATAATGAAAAAAAAATACAAAGGAAGGTGGCCTTGCAGTCCCAGATCTCAAACTATACTATTTAAAGCAGTCGTCATCAAAACAATTTGGTACTGGCTAAGAGACAGAAAGGAGGATCAGTGGAATAGACTTGGGGTAAGTGACCTCAGCAAGACAGTCTATGACAAACCCAAAGACCCCAGCTTTGGGGACAAAAATCCACTATTTAATAAAAACTCCTGGGAAAACTGGAAGACAGTGTGGGAGAAATTAGATATGAATCAAAGCCTCACACCCTACACCAAGATAAACTCAGAATGAGTGAATGACTTAAATGTAAAGAAGGAAACAATAAGTAAATTATGTGAACACAGAGTAGTATACATGTCAGACCTTTGGGAAGGGAAAGATTTTAAAACCAAGCAAGACTTAGAAAGAGCCACAAAATGTAAAATAAATAATTTTGACTACATCAAATTAAAGAGTTTTTATACAAACAAAACCAATGTAACTAAAATTAGAAGGGAAGCAACAAATTGGGAAACAATCTTCATAACAAAAACCTCTGACAAGGGTTTAATTACTCAAATTTACAAAGAGCTAAATCAATTGTATAAAAAACCAAATCATTGTCCAATTGACGTCCCAAGGGACATGAATAGGCAGTTTTCAGTTAAAGAAATCAAATCTATTAATAAGCACATGAAAAAGTGTTCTAAATCTCTTATAATCAGAGAGATACAAATCAAAATAACTCTGTGGTACCACCTCACACCTAGCAGATTGACTAACATGACAGCTATGGAAAGTAATGAATGCTGGAGGGGATGTGGCAAAGTCGGGACATTAATTCATTGTTGGTGGAGTTGTGAATTGATCCAACCATTCTGGAGGACAATTTGGAACTATGCCCAAAGTACGCTAAAAGACTGCCTACCTTTTGACCCAGCCATAGCATTGCTGGGTTTGTACCCCAAAGAGATAATAAGGAAAAAGACTTGTACAAGAATATTCATAGCTGCATTCTTTGTGGTGGCAAAAAATGGTAAAAACGAGGGGATGCCCTTCAACTGGGGACTGGCTGAACAAATTGTGGTATATGTTGGTGATGGAATACTATTGTGCTCAAAGGAATAATAAAGTGGAGGAATTCCATGGGGACTGGAATAACCTCCAGGAAGTGATGCAGAGTGAGAGGAACAGAACTAGGAAAACATTGTACACAGGGACCAATACACTGTGGTACAATCGAATGTAATGGACTTCTCCATTAGTGTCAAGGCAATGCCTCTGAACAACCTGCAGGGATCTACGAGAAAAAACACTATCCACAAGCAGAGGACAAACTGTGGGAACAAAAACACCAAAGAAAGGCAACTGCTTGACTACAGGCACTGAGGTGATATGATTGGGGATGGAGACTCTAAATAAACATTCTAGGGCAAATACCAACAACATGGAAATGGATTCAGAACAAGGACACATGTGATACCCAGTGGAACATCAGCTATCGTCACCTATGGGAGGGGTGGCGGGAGGGGAGGGAGGAAAATAAAATGATTTTTGTATTCAATGAATAATGTTTGAAATGGACCAAATAAAAATAATTTTTAAATTAAAAAAATATGCCTTTGTATATCAAAATAGAGAACTGTAATAAAGGATTCCCTTTTACAAGTGTAAACTCAGAGAGAACACAGGCACCTGGTCTGGAGGGTGAAGTGAGGGTGGGACCCAACATTCCATCTCTAAAAGGTCTTCTTCACTGTCTTAGACCATATGAATAAAATGGTTACTTAAGTTAGGGTAATTTTGATATTGTACTAATTGAGTTTGTATTTCTTCTAAATGCTTTTTTGCTCCTGGCAGCAATTCAGATAATTTTTGTAAGGTTCATAGAAATAAGAAACCTAGAAGAAGATGCCCTTTTCCTACATAGGGAAGAGATAAAATAACTTTATTTCAAGTTTAAGGCTCTAATTTTCTCTCCCTAATACCCTCCTACTCTACCTCCATTACTTTCTTTGAAACATTTGAGTCAAAATACATTCTGTCTAGGATACTCTATCTGTACACCCATATCATTGTTTTTCTGGGTGCCTTAAATATTGACATTGTTTATAGTTGTTCTGTAAGTGGTATTGAGTCTGTTCATAGGTGAATGAATTCCTTGTAGGTATACCCTTTCTTTTTGTGGCTTTATATCACTGAACACAGGACTCTAATGGGTCTATAATTCATCTATTTCAAAACTCTATAACTAGAGAATTCAACTCATCAATTGAAAGTTTACTACTCAAAATAAATTAGAAATTACTTAGGAGTTGAGTGCTTGTTATTTTCTGGATTAAATAAAATATGGAGACAAATTAAAAGGAAAATAATTCCAAAAACAACTGGGAAATTACCAGAACAAACAGCCTCTGTTGTCTCTGAGTTTGGGTATTTGACAAAGAGCAAATGCTTCATCTGTTCCTGATACAGCTGCATTACAAATTACCTGCATGGAAATGGGCCAATATAAGAACTATTCATAGAGGTTCCAATTAAGGGAATGATCAGGTTTCTCTTTTAATAAAACGTCACATCAGAGTCACTGAAAAACATCTGCTTGGCCATATAAATACATGACTACAAAGTACATAAAATCTAGACCTTATTGTGTATTGTTAGACTGTAGCCACTATGATTTTAATTAAACATTATTTTGGGGGTGACCTATGTCTCATAAGATCTCAACAGGAAAACTGCAAAGAAAACAGAGAAATCACCTCAGTCTAAAGACATCAAAATTGGTAAATTATAGTTGTAGAGAAAGCCCCAAACACAAAGACACTTTCCCACAAAGCAATTTTAAAAGATGCAGAAATAGGCACTAGAAAAATACAGTTATGTGAGTAATATGATGATATCAAAACCAAATAACAAAACTGTCTCAAACTTTAGGGACCAACCTACTCAATTCAGTTAGGCTCTATTCCAAAAATCATGCTAAAACGAAAATTTAAGGGATCTTTAAAATCACAAGAATCTGAATTCTATGAGATAAGAACTTAAACACATTCAGATGTGGAAAGGAGTTGCTGCAGGAAAAAATCAAGTCTATTGAAAGAGAAATAACAGATGTTTTCTTTTAATGTTGACTATTGTGACAACAAGAAGGAAGCTTCATAACCATATTCATAGGGCAGAAGAGCAAAGGACCCCCGCTGTTAATACTGTATGGCCCTGGTCAGAGCAGAGGCAGGAGAATTAGACTGTATTAGAGGCAAGAGACTTGGGTGAGTCACAGCACCTTGTTAATATTAGATTATGACCTGAAGCAAACTCTCTAAACATGTATTTCTGTATCCTGTATTGTCTACAAATTAGGGATAATATTAATATTTATCTCAATGGATGTGTGGTAGATATTCAATGTTATGATGAATGTGAAGAGACTCTAAAAAGTACTTTTAAAGTACTGGAAAAATACAAGAGTTTTTATCATCATAATGTTATTATTTTTTCCTATATTTACCATCATTAATAACCAACCAGGAGTCTAAAACTGAGTGGGGCAAAAATCGACACAGCAAGTACAAGATTATTTGTGACAATATTTGACTGATATATGCTTTCTCCAAGGTTATTGCTATTCTCTTATTTGCTAAACGAGATGGCCTATTCTCAATCTTTATTCTTCTCTGAAGATTTTACACTATTGATCATCCCCTCCTCCTGAATATTCTCTCCTTTGGGGATATTGTGCTCTCTTGGTTCTCCTCTCTGTCTGATTTATCCTTTTTTTGTCTTTGTGAAATCATCATCTACATTTCACTCCTTAATCACGAGTATGATTTAATCATCACCTGTTACAGATGGCTCATACACACACATAGCTAAATAGATGTAATATACATACACACTTATAAACATATCTTTAGCCGTATTCTCTCTGTTAAATTCTAAAACTATTATAATAATTAATAACGGATAATACTAACAATAGTTAAATAATAAATAAATAAAAATAACAATAGCTAAAACACAATATTTATATAGTGTTAACTATGTACCAGGTTTTGTAGTTAAATAGTATTCTTTGGGTGACCTGTGTTTTGTAATATCTGAACAGTAAAACTGTAAAGAAAACTGTAATTTGCTAATATGTTAAGGGTCTCACAATTGTCTCATTTGGTCCTCACAACAACCTTGGGAAATAGGTGCCATTATTATCCCTATTTTACAGCACAGGAAACCGAGACAACAGAGGTTACATGAGTTGCACAGAATCACACAGTGAGTGTATCTGAGCTTGGATTTAAACTCGTCTTTCTGATCCCAGGCCTGGTGTTCTCTGTACTTTGCCACCTAACTGTCAATTATCTAATGAATATTTCCAACTGAATATCTCTTAGGGACATCTTATACTCAGCATGTCCAAAACAGAAACTCATTTTCTTTTCCTTTTAAATATAGCCTACTTTCTGATCTTCCTAATTTTATCAAGAGTATCATTGTTCTTCAATTTACCCAGGTTTGCAACCTCAGAGTCATCCTCAACTCTTCATTCTCCTGAGCCCCCAGAGCAAATCAGTTGCCAAGTCTTATCAATATTACCTTCACAATAGCTCTTGAATCTGCCACCCTTCTCACCATTCTCACAGGAACCAGTCCAGCCCAGGCCGGCCCTTTATCACTTTCCACCTGCACTACTTTAGCAGCCTCCTACCTCTTCTCCATGCCTCAAGTTTATTCCATCATCCCTCACATAACTGCCAAACTGATGGTCCTTGCGCACAAGTCTATGTTACTCCCCTGAAACTTCAGATTCTCTTCACTGGTTCCAGGATAAAATATAAACTCCTCCATTTGGAATTTAAAACCCTTCATAATCTTTCTTCAACTTGCCTTTCCAGGCCCAACTATTTCTTTCATGTATTCTATGTTGAAGCCAAACTATTCTACCTATAATTTCCTTTAAAAGACATTTCATTTCATGTCACTATAACTTTTCCCAGAACATTCTCTGTCTGTAATATACTGTTCTCTCATAAGCCACCTCAAACATAAGAACTTTCTTGACTTCTTTCTCCCCTTCCTCCTTCCCCCATCTCTCTTGTTAGGGTCCCTCCCCCAGGCCTAATATTACTTAGATTTTACTTATCTAGGTACATACTGTTTTCTTCCACTAGAATGTAAGCTCCTTGAAGGCAGGGGCTCTTTTTGCTTTTTCCCTTGATTCCTGAGTATTTAACACAATCCTTAGCATATAGTAGTACTGATTTAATAAAATTTTGTTGAATTAATGCATATAAATTATAATATTAAGAAGACTGAGTGGTGACAGTCCTCAAATCATCTTATACTATTTTCTAGTTGAAGTTTAAATTTAATTCTGAAAGAGCTATCACAAGAACAAAAAGGGGAGCTCTTGGACAGTCTTAGTACTCCCTGTCTAAAGACCCCGTAATAAGACCCTGTTTCAACTGACTTTAGAAATAGAACCTTTTGTGCAGAAGGGGGATTTCAAATTTAACTACTGTGCATACCTGAAAATTTTATAGATAAACCACCTATATCAACAGTTCGTTCATGAGAAGAAAAAAAAGTTTGAAAATGCCATTTTTTTCACTTGATGAAATAATTGAAGGAAAAATATTCCTTACTTCTCTTCCTGATGGTGTTCTTCCTGATCACTAAGATCATCTTCATCAACCAAATGACCAAAAGGTTCAGAGGAAATCGACACCATGTTTGAAAGAATGACTCTGCTGTCACTGCTGCCTGTGAGGATCAGCTGGTCATGAGAGTGGTTATAGCGCACATTCCACACCCTATGGAAGGTGACAGAAAACACATGGGTATAAGTCAGCTATTTAATGCAATGGTTGGTCCCAAGGATCCTGTCCAAGAGTAGGAAGTCTGGAAAGTGCTCCCCCAAAGTTCTTACCAGATTATGATCCACTCCAAGTATTCTGGGTTGGAGCTAACTTTGAACATTCCCCCCACAACCGCCAAGTACTATCTTAAATCTGAGCAAACAGATACAAGGAAGAAGACTAAATGATAAAATAAACTCCAGGAGGAGAAAAACTATTTTATTGTTCAATGTCCAGCATTCTAAAATTCTAAATACAAAAAGTTTACCCCAAAACAATAAAGTATATGAATTAGAAATGAACTGTTAATTAAACAAAATCTCATGACAGCAAACAGTAGATATGGATTCTATGACAAAAAGAGAATTAAAGCTCTTTTCAAAGCTTGAATCTTGTGTATTGTTAATGCATGAAGTCTAGGAGTTTATCTTTCAGTCTGTAGTTGCTATGAGAATCATTATCAGTATGATGACATAAGATCACAGATTTAGTGCTAGAAGGAAACTAAAAGATCATCTAGTAAAAACCTCCTCTTACAGATGGGGAAACTAAGTCAGTCAACTATTCTTTATTAAACTGAAGGCCAGAGACATAAAGTAATTTGTCATACAGGGAGTAAAATAAGAGAGTCAAAATTTGAACTCAAGTCCTTGAGCTGCATTTTCAAAAAAATACAATTGGTTTCTTTAGCTCCTGTCTATCAGGTCAGCATCATAGTGGTCATATGAACTAGGAGTTTATAAAAACAAAAACAAGGAAATGTGGTTAAAGTATAGAAATTAGAATCATTAAATCTAGGTTTTGAACTTAAGCTTCACAGCTTTCTTACTATGTGGCCTTGAGCAGTTATATCCTCTCTCTTGGCCTTACTTGTTTTCAACTATAAAAAAGAAATATTAAGATCTACCTCCACCTCTCCATCCCATGCCTATTGAGATGATCATATGAAACAGCACATTTAAAGTGCTTTGTCATTGTAAAAAAATGTGTTAATACAAGTTGCTTTTATTATCATTATAGCCAGCATCAATTTTTTTACCAAAAGAAGGAAAAACTTGAATGATTCACATCAGTTCACACCAAATTCTTTTGTACCCTTTTATATAGCAAAGTAATTATGAAAATGAACAATACATACTCTAAATATTCCTAAATAAGCATACAAAAAAAAAGTCATACTACCAGTGGGAATGTTCATCAAGTGTCTTCACAGGTTCACCAACATTTCTAGTGTCCCAGAACTTCACCTTGCAGTCATCTCCGCAACTAGCCAGGTAGTATTGTTTATTGGGATTAAAGTCAAGGTCCCTTACCAGCTGTCCATGGGCATTCTCTATGCAATATATCTGGCTAGAAAACAATAAAACATAACAGCACATAAAAATAAATGGATAAGGAAAAATAATTGTGCTCTTTAGAAATATACTGGTTTCCCAGTAACATGTATAATCCATGGGCACTGAGATTTCTGGTGGTTCCATTGGTGGGATGTTAGGGGTAAATTTGGAGAAATCCTAGTCAGTATCACAAAGGGTTTAAGTAGATTTCCCAGCTCTTACCAAAACCTTTTGTCCCACTTTGAGGAAATTGTTGCACATGATACCAGATGAAATAGTGGACGTAATATGAAGCTAGCAACAACCTTCAATTAAGTGAAAATAGTAATAATGCCTGATATTCTTTTTTTTAAGAACAAGAATATATTAATGACTTTTAAAATTGTCTTTAGAGTTTGCATATATCTTAAACATTTGCTATGAGAACAAACTGACTGCCCCCAAAAAGTGGTTTGACTGAAAAAGATTGGTAGTTATGTTGAAGAGCAATGGCAAAGCTATTGGTTAAAAGTTTTAAGAGGGATGCCCACAAGGAGAGGAAGAGGAAGAGTTGGGACAGAAAAAGGAATAAGAGAAGAGAAAAAAATAGGAGAAGTGAGAGAAGAAAAAGAAAAAGTGTTTTTGGTTGGAGGTTTCTTCCCTTTTTCAGTTCCTTTTCCATCTGTCTCTCCATTCTGTACATTTTATCACAGGTAATCAGAGTATCTGTCCTATAAATGGAATCTCCTAATTCTAATAATTGACTTCAAAGTTAAATGGGTTCAGTTGGGGGTTGTCTAGTGAAGTGGTGTGGGGGTAGTTAGAAGAAAGTATCCCTGATTTGCTTCTTCTTTAACCCACTGTCCAATGAACTGAAAGCCTTGCTCTAGATGTCTTTCTATTCACAACATTACCTTATAAATCATATTTTTATCCTTGGGTCTTAACTTAAATCTCTCTTCTGCAGTTTAATTTCTTCTTGTTATGGCATCAGTAGACATGGTGAACAGCTGGGCAACTTCGCTCCTTGTAATTATCTTTCACATATTTGAAGACCATTATTAAGTCACCTTCTAGTCCTCTATTCTCCAAGGTAGATAAACTCAACCCCTTTCAACTTCTCTCCTAGGTTGCCTTTCCAGCCTTAAATCAGTTTCATTGTTCTCTTCTGGACTCTTTTCAGTTTTCTAAAATTTTTCACAAAATGCAGCATCTTAAAACTGAAAACCTTTCAAGAGTAATAGATCAACATATAGAATTAGATACTGGCAAAATATAGATTAGGCAAATGTTTCAACATTTTTTTTCCTGCCAGTTGAATCAACTAAGAAAGTATTAACTAGCCACTATATAACACTGTGGTAGGCACAAAACAGTTCTTTGAAAAGAAATGAAATTTAGTGCCAGAAACATAAGGAAAGTTTTCTGCTATGACTGTTTCTCTGCAAAAATTTTTAAGAGTAGGCAATATTTGATTAGAAAGAACTATTCTCTTTCTGCTTATAATTCAACAAAGACAACAGAATGAAAAATGGATTAAATATTTAGGATTCCAGAATTCAAGGGTTCATTCAGATATTTGATTTTTTAAAATGTTATTCTAAGGGGTCCTTGTCTTTAGATACTAAAATGCTGGATATCCTTTCATAAAACAATGGAATGAGAAAGGACAGAAAGAGAACACTGAGGAATGGTTTTCAATCAGTGTATTTATCATCTTTGAACTCAATAGCTTTCCCCTTCTGTTTATGGAACTAAATAAGCCCCTTTTAAAGATATGCACATGCTAGGAAAACAGCGATTGATTGCTATACCCTGAGCTTACAGAGGGAGCCATAGAACTAAATTTAAAGTTGTCCCCCCACCTTAAAGGCAACAAAAGTTATTACAAGACATCCGTCTTCTTGGTTTAGTGATAAATTACGGTGTGCTGAGGGGATAAACTGTATCTTAAAAAAGCTTGCACAGGCTTCTGTTACCATGACAACAGATATGCACAACATCACTCCTTTGCTTATCAAAATCACAACCAGAGCAGAAAAACACCTCTTATTTGTTACATTGGAACTGTTGGTTGTTGGGTAAAATTACCTAAATGACAAAACTTGATTAACCAGTAGGTGTATATCTTAAAGGTACAGTGATTTTTTAATATATTTACATATAAAACCACAATAATAAAATTATAAAACAAACATTTTGGGGGGGTTAATTAAGTTGTAAATAGTTTTATATATATATATATATATATATATATATATATACAAATACTAGCATGTGGTTACTACTTCTACATAAATTATAAATCATTAGGTGAGTGCTGATTTTAATTTTCCTTATAAATAACTGCTGTTAAAGGGATATCAAAATGTGGCATTAAACAATGACCTTAGGTAAGAACGTTCAATCGCACTCAAAATTAAAAAAAAAATTTTTTTAACCCACAAACATGATTCAAAAACAGGCACAAGCATATTTGTTACCATCCAACCTCTCAAATTCATTTGGTTCTTAATCATTTTCCTCCTCTGCTGCCTATGGGATAAAATATGAACTCCTTAGCTTGACATTTAAGGCCCTTCAGGATCTGACTCCAACTTACCTTTCCAGACTTATTTCATATTACTTCTCTTCACTTGTTATGTTTCAGCCAAACTGGATTGATTAATAGTTAGCTATTATTTCTTTATCTTTTCTTTCTGTTTTCTGCCTCCCTAGATCTGTGTGAGTTGTTCCCTGTGTCTGAAATGTCCTCCTTCCTTCTTCACAGCCACATATTGAAATTCTTTTCTTTTCTTCTATCAAGGCTCAGCTCCAGTGTCACCTCCTGATCAATCTAGCTGAAATCAATCTTTCCTCAACTTTCTTAGAGGACTTGATTCAGACTTCTTCCTTTATCACACTCAACTTCCTATCAGGCTTATGTGTGTTGCTATGGTAATCCTCACTCCCTTAGCAGAGTATAAGTTCCTTGAGGCCAAGTAGTGGTACTTAATGAATGCTTCCTGAATTGTTTAAGAGGGGTGGGGAGGAAAGCCTTTGTTCTTGTCAGCCCAACTCTATATTAAAAAGTGTACTACTGCTTCACTTACCTCATATTTCGAGTATCCCAACCCCGGATGGCAGTGTCATTGGCTGTTGCAACTTGGGTGCAGTTGTGATGTGGGCTCCATCTACCAGAAGTAAACTTCAACTGACCTTTCCCTTCTAAGGCTGTAGAACTGGATAACTTGGCATTTGAACAACATTCCAGAAAGAACAAGAATGGAAAAGGAAATTTAACTCATTGAATTAGGACTCTAGGTATAAAAAATTTTTTTTTTTAACTCAGAAGCATTTTTGTCTTCTTCTCTGAAAAAGGCCCAACTGTTTAAACCTTCTCTGGAAAACTACAAAACCGAGGACATAAGAAAAATAAAACAAAAAGCCTATTAATAGATTCTTTATTAAACAGAAATCACATGCAAGTATATGAATAGAGATGATCTGCTAAAACTTGAAAGACAAATAATTCAAACATCTGGCCTTACATAAAAATAAGGACAAAGCCATTAAAGTATATACCAACATCTTGAGAATAAAAGAATAATAGAATTTAATCAAATGTTATTTTAAATTCTGTCTTGCACTCCCTTTATTCTGAAGATCTCAAAGTACTTTCTATAGAAGTTAATTAAAACTCATTAGAGCAGCAATTAGGTAGTTAATATCTGTTTCAAAGAAGTCCATGGACAACTCTGTCCTGGAAACCACAACTGGATTTATGAAAGTATAGAGGACAGCGTACCTGAAAAAGTGAGAGAAGAGAATCCTTTTCTCTTAAAGAGTGAGGAAAGTGTTAGATTTGGAATATAATCTAGGTCCAATCACCTCACCTCTCTGGGTCTTAGTTTGGTGATCCCTAAGATGAAGGGGTTGGACTAGATGACCTTTACGGTCCATTCCTTGATTTAAACCCTCTAAATTTAGTATTGAGCTACTCTTTTTGTCCTATCTTTGTTCAACTAATCTCAAAAGTCTACTCACATGAACATTTTTTTTTAAACTAATATGGAACTGGCTCACGTTTACTTCCCACTCTAAGTTGTAGAGAAAATGTAATGCACATTTTGCCATTGAAAGAATCTATGCTCTTCCCTTCCCATGAAGCAGATGCTCCACACCTTTGGTTGTACAACAATTATTCCCACCCACTTATCCCAAACAAATAGTGCTCTTCAGTCAATGTGTAACAAATTATCTGATTGTGTCCTGAAAATTCTTCCCAAATATTCTCTAATCAACATTCTTTTTAATTTACATCCAACTGGAAAAATAGATACCCCCTATACAGTACTTTCATGAGAGAAGTGAGACCAATAAAATTAATAATGATAGAATATTATAATTTCAAGAATAGGAATCACTGCTATCACTGAAAGAATCAAATACAGTGTACTCTTGTGGATGTAATTTATAAATTAATAGCATGCCAGAAAGGGCTCTAGACATAGGCAGGAGAACTACATTCAACTTATAGGTAGATAGGAGGGCAGATAGGTGACATACTAGATAAGAGTGCTAAGCCTAGAGTATGTAAGACCTGAGTGCAAATCTGGCCTCAGACCTAGATTTGCTATGTGACTCTGGGGTAAAGTCACTTAACCTTCTTTGCCTCAATTTATTCATCTATAAAATGAGATGGAGAAGGAAATGGCAAACCACTCCAGTTTCTCTGCCAAGAAAACCCTAAATGGGATCACGAAACCTCAAACACAACTAAAAATTCTGAACAACAACAAAAATGGCAGATAGGGCTCTACACATAGGCAGGAGAAATGGGATCAAATTCTGGCCTTGACATTTACTATTTGTGTGAATTTAAACAAGTCATTTAGTCTCTCAAAGCCTCAGTTTCCTTTACTTATAAAATTGTGAAAAAAAATTCACTATCTCCTTTCATAGAACTATTATGAAAAAAACTCTTGTTCTAAAATACTAAAGAAATATAAATTGTTATATTTTTCTCACCTGTTGAGTAGATAGAGCCAAGTGATCCATCTACAATTTGAGTAAAATCCGGCTACAGAAACAGTTTGTGATTGTATAAACACTGTCTCAAAAAAAAGTTTTAGGGGGAAACATTATGTAAACAAAGCTGTAGGGAGTATCTAAATATGGAGACTGGAAAATAAGAGAAAATAAACTGAGAAGGCAGGCACCTCAAGTTCTGATGAAGATCAACCCAGCTCAAAGTGCTAAGGAACCATGGAATTGTTAATGAATTCTGCAGGGGCCCCAACCTAAGAACAAAAGAACACAACACACTACTCTTGCTGGAGATATACTTTCCCTTCTCAGAAAGGGCTCATCAAAATCTTCTGAGATTTTAAAGCCTTTTAAAGCAAAAACACACATCCTATCTCTTTATCAGTTTTGTGAAACCAGTAAAGAAGCAGAGAATTTAAAACACACACACAAAAAGCCACATGGATTTGAAATAGAAAAAGAGAAGGAAATTTACTGAAAGAATCTGCCCTACAGCCACTGAACTGGGAGCCCTGGAGACCTGGTCTTTGGCCATGGCTCTAGCAGGTTGGAAAGTAGACCTGGTGATATCAAGTGTCATCCTGAGAACAAAGTCAGAGCAACCCCTTGTGTGACTTCAGACAAATCCTCTAACTTCTTTGTGTTTCCATTTTATCATAGAATAAAGAAGGAAACTCAACTAGATGACCTCAAAGGTCCTTTCTATTTTTGATATTATATGATTCTAGCCAATTTTTTCTCCTGTTGAACAGGCACAGCCCAATAACCCATCTCTACAATTTGAGTAATATCCAAATGATCTTGGGCAAATTCTTCTACCTCTTGAGGTATATCACTTTGCTCATTTGTAAAAAGTAAAGGGTTGACTTAGATTATTTCTAAATTTTTTTACTTTGCAGGTTCTATGATTCTAATGGCACATTCAACATTAGAAAAAGCCTAAAAACCTTCTACATGGCGTTACAGTAAGACAGAGTTATCTAATGTTACAGTCTCCATCCCAATCTGGTCCTCAGGGGATACGAGGAACACTGAATAGAGTTCACAAGGATGCATGTTACTGTGATTAGAATTCCATGGTTTCTAAAATCTGACTGAATTTTAAAAATCACACTGAGGAATCAAAATTAGGAAAGTCCCATTAGTAGGAGCATTTTATATCAGAATACCTAGAGATAGCTAAAATATTTATAAGAGTGAAGTGGTAGCAGGGTATGGTGATGATTGTACTATCAGCATTACTATGAGGAGAAAAGACCTGCATAAATCACTGGGATAGACAATAATGTTATAGGATGGGCAGATGGGTTCCACAGGAATTTGGTCTACATTTGGACAAAACCAAACCATTAATAAATTCTACAAATAGCTCTTTCAGCACAGGTAAAATAATAAGGTTTTACAGATTATCAGGCATTTCTTCTACTTGGTTATCTTAGGTCAAACTCAATTTAATTAGATAAGCACCTCCCTCATGCAAGACACTGTGGACACCCAGAAATACATTTCAGATACATTAACAGGTTAACAACATACTAAATTAACACTAAATACTGGGAGGGGAACTTTTTAAAGGTTTTACTTGGAGAGTCATTCAAGTTTCTTTACTATTTGATTATATTCTAGTTATGCTTTAGTACTATTCTAAATTACTCTAAAGATACACATTAAATTTCTTCTCAATAATTCAACAATTATTTATTAAATACTTATTGGTGTGAGATTATTGGAGATGAGCTCTAAGGAGATGATCCCAGTCTAAGATAGTTGGCATTAGAGAAATTTTTTGTGACTCTTTCAAGCCTTAATTTCCATGTACTCCTAATTATCACTTAGTTTGCTAATCATTCACCCATAAAGTCAAGCTCAGAAGTCATCTCAAGTCTCCACACTGCTTTCACAGTGTCATGGACAAATCTGGGAGGGACCCAGGGGACATAATATCTAATCACATCCTCTCATTTTAGATATGAGCAAAGTGAGGCCCAAAGAAGTTAAATGACCTAACATACACAAGTAGAAAGTAGCAAAGCAGAGATCTGAAGCATTGCCCTAGAATTCCAAATCCAGTACTTCTATTGTACCAATCAAAGGGCTTCATGTCTCTAATGAGTAAAATGTGTTTCTATGAAATGACTTCCCTATAATCCCACTCAAAAACATGTTCAAGACTGCAAAAATTCAATGTTGGTGTAATATGGTTCTTTGTAACCTCCACCCAAACTCTTTCTTCCATACATCACACATCCATTTAGAGATTGGTATGGTTTAAAATACCATCATATTAGCCCAAATATAATCTATTTCCCCTTCTAGTCAGGTTTATATAAAATTTGAGTGTAGTTAAAAAAAATAGTGTGGGTTTTTTTAGCATATACTTATCCACACATATAATTTTTTTAAACTTTTTTTTTCCTTTCAGGAGCTTAGCTGTTGTACCTCAGATACACTTGTATTTATTATAAAAAACTGAATAATGCCAATGTGGTGGGATGCTACCATGTTCTTTATAAGCTCAATTATATTTGTTTTGTAAAACTTAAGTAACAATGCCTCTTTTTATAACAGATGTCTACTGTAATTGTTTTTCTCTATTCTGTACTTTGTTGTTAATAGTTTTAATAAATGTCTGCATATAACCTTTTTTTAAACCCTTACCTTCTACCTTAGAATCAGCAATATGTGTTGGTTATAAGGCAGAAGAGCAGTAAGGGAAAGACTTGCCCAGGGTTGGGCAGTTAGGAAGTGTCTGAGATGTGAAGATGAGATTAACTCTCCCCTGCCCATATTTAGATTTAATCACCAAAGCCATATACACTCCACTTAAGTTGAGTGGGCTTATGTGTGCATTACTGGTTGACAAATCAGAATCAACTGACTGCCCCCTGGGCAGTCCTAAGCAAAACTTTAGCTGTAATTGGTACACATAAAAAAGAAGGAAGAATAAAAAGGAAGCGAAGAAAAGAAATGGTCTTTAAAAATGCTAAGAAATTCCTGTGAAGAGGTCTTTTGCCTTCAACTTGATCTTGAAGGAGCTCCAGCTTGAGACCTCTGACTGTTCTTGGATTTTTCCTTTAGAACTACCACATGGGGTGAGTGAAAAAAGGTTGACTCCTTTCCTGGATTTTCTGAAGGGACTAGCCTCATGAGAGGCCTACCCTATTGAGAGACTTCATGCATCCCTTTGTGGTTGCCATCATTGTAAAAATTAAATTTAATCTCAAATAATTTCAATATTATATTTTAAGAGATTTATTAATGATCATTAGAAATAAAGGGAAAAAAGATAACAAAAAAAAGCATGTGCCCACAGCTAATCAATCCTTTCAAAACCCCTGTTTACCATCACAGTCATGACCCAGGAAGCCAACAAGGCAAGACCAGGAACCCCACTGAATTTAATCCCGCTATCTACAGGAAGTACCTAATGATAGGAAGTCAGAGGGCTCCTGTGAAATGTAGTTTTTAGGGTAATAGATTTCCAATTACACAGAGGTTGAATTTGAACCCAGTACCTCTAGGCTTGGCTCTCATTCCACTGAACCACCTAGCTTCCCCCTACACATATAATTTTCAAAGATATATTTCAGGAGTATGGCCTATGTTACAATCAAAATAGTATATAAAAGCAAATTATGGGTAGGTTTGGGGGGAGGTAAACATCTGAGATGCAGCTCCTCACTGGGATAAGAACAAGCATTGGATCCATCATTTCTTTAGGACATGTAACTCCATGATGAAGAAACTCTTTCTCCCAATTCTGGAGAGCATTCTCCCTGCAACACAGGTTAAGTAATTTGTCTAAGGTCACATAGTCAGTATGCATCAGAGACAGAAACTGAACCCAGGCTTTCCTGGTTCAAAGGCTAGATCTTAATTGCCTGTGCAATGCTGCTTTGCATACCATATTATGCATTATTGAAATAGTATTATTAAAAAATCAATACTTTAAGGTGATAGGCTGAATCAGCCATTTTCCCCTAATGTCAGGGCTCCCCAATAGACTGATTATGAGCAAACAATATATTTAAACCCTTACTTGAATGATTTAGGCTTCAATTTCCTCAATGGTAAAATGAAGGGATTAGATTAAGTGGCCTCCAAAGTACCTTCATGATCTAACTCCTAGGATCACATATATATGATGTCATACAGGCAGCTCACAGCAGGCCCCACCTTTTCTGTGACTTGAGGATAATCCTATTGGGCTAGGAATAATAGTGAATAGAAACTAACTAGTCTCTGACTTTCCCTCTACTAACTTATGAAATGTTTTCTATTTCCATAAAGAAAATTGGAATGTGGAAATAAAGAAAAAAACCCAGAATGTTGCATATTTATCAATCTCATAATCATGCAAAAGGTAGTAAAAACCCAAAGCGTATATAGCCTATAGTCAAGAGAAAGTCTTTGTGAAAGAGGCATGTACAAATAAGTCTTTGAGGCACTAAACAAGAAAAGACATTCCAGGCACAAGAAATTACATGAGCAAGAATATGGAAGTAGAAATACAAGTCAAGTTGTTTTGAATGGACCTAATTAGAGCAGAAAGATTTTATGTTGAAGAATAGTGATTGGATGGATAGGATGGGGCTAGTTTACAGAGAACCTTGAAAAGCAGGAAGAAAAGTTTGGACTTGATACAGTTGGCACCTTTGTAAGTATGTGAGCTAAGAAGTGTCATGATGTGGGGGATATTTTAGGAATATAAATCTGGCAGTGGTGGGTGGGATGGTTTGGAGGGCAGAAAGACTATAAGCAAGCAGAAGGCTACTGCCAGGTGTGAGGTGAAAAGGAAGAACAGGAAAAGACAAAAAATATGAAAGGTGAATCTTAATAAAATCAACTTTAATATCAATTTTTGAGTGCCCACAACAGGTAGACAATCTAACATAAGAGAGAGGGCAAATCCATCATATTTTTTGGTGTCCTGGTGTAAAGAAAAGAAAATTCAGTAAAAAAAAATCCACAAAAAGCAATCTACTTGGTAATGGATCTTTAGCAATAAAGAGAAATAGTCAGTGATTCTGGTTTTATTTATTTATTTTTTAAGATTAAAGGCATTCTACAAAACCGAGTTTTCCACAGGTTATGCTACTAATGCCAGGGCAGAAAAAGAAAAGTTACATCTTCTAATGAACAAAATAAGACTTGCATCAAGTTTTGTAATATATAGGGGGCACATTTATATCAAGGGCCTCAGATTTATGACTGCATCAAGAGACAACTTCAAAACCAAAAAATCAATAAAGGCTCTGGCACTAAAAAATAATTATAATACAACAGGGAGCTTAAAATTAACACTAAATTTAATGAGGCTAAAAAAACCACCTTTGGCATAGTGCCGTATACACAGTAGCTCAACAATCTGATTATCAATGATACTAAAGTGTCAATTCATTCATTCATTCTTCATATGATAATATAGTAGAAAGAACCCTGGACTCAGAAGACCTGGGATCACCTCCTGGCTCTCTCACTTACTAGCTTTGTGACTTTAGACAGTTATTACTTCTCTGAGCCTAATCATATTAAATTTTTAAAATTTATTTATATATATATATAAATATATAATATTTATAAATTAATATAATTAATTATGTATAAAATGGGAAAACTAAATACTATTTACCCTACAGGTTATTGTGATAATCAAATGAGAATACAGAAAACATTATGTAAATTTGACCTATTATCCATTCATTTATTTGTTTAGTAAACACTTAGAAAATGGAGATTTTCTTGGGATAGAGAAAAATAAAAAGCAAAGAGTTTCATTTTTAAGTATATATTAAAAATCTACTTTGTATATAGTTTTCAGAAAACAATTTTTTTCCATGTTCAAAAACTTTAGTTTGGCATTTAACCCTCCACAATGTGGTGCCCACCCAACTTTCAAATCATTTCCTATTATTTCCATCATGAGCATGCTATTTCATTTAAACTGACCTGCTAGTTATTTCATGTATAGAACATTTCATCTATCCCTTCTGTGTCTTTGAATGGGAGGAGTTCCATTTGGTTGGAATAAAGTCTTTATCACTCCCTCACCTCTTTGGAATTCCTAGTTTTTTCAAAATACACCTAATAGGCCACCTTATATGAGGCACAGACTGATTCTGCCTGACCCCAATGTCTGTGCTTTCTCTAAAATTAAATTGCTTATTTTGTTTTTTCTTTACTTATATTTTGTATTTGTTTATTACACTATACAGTAGAATGCAAGCCTCTTGTGGCAGGAACTATTTTTTGGGGGGGGCTGCATATCTCTTGTGTCTAGCACAAAGTTTGTGCTTAATAAATAGAATTGTTTAAATTGAATTGACTTGAATTTCAGGATAAAAAGCATTTACTCAATGTAGTCAAATTTCATCAGATCTAGGAAAGAACATAATATTATTTTGAATTTCCTCACTTTCTTTTGGTTTGTTTTAGAAGGCTTGTTTAAAAAGACAATGGAAAGAGAAAAAAGTGATCCTCCTCTGTAGGTGCAACATTTCAACACTAATAGAGAAGATGAATGTGTATCCAACTACCTTGACCTAGGTTTCTGAAATTCTAAACTAGAAAGATTATAAGATAAAATTAATATACCTATACACATAATAAAGTAGACTAGAAAACTGAAATGTAAAGAACATTACAATATCATTTGGAGAATACAACTTGTTAAAAATAGTTCTATTTATAAGTCATTTCCTTGAAGAAAATAGAATCATGAAAATGTCTAATTTTAAAAACCTTCAATATTTTAAAGACCTCATAGATTTATTTTGATATTTAATTATGTTGTGTTTATTTCCCTGGAAATAACTTATCAAGCATGACTGTCTTTTTGAGATAGTAATAACTGTACTATCCTTTATTGATGAAACGCCACTTCTCAACTAGCCTTAATGTATGAACTTGAATTGCTCCACATCATATATATACTCTGGCCCATTCAGATTCACACAATTCAAGCAATGAGCCTCCTTTCTTCACAATTAAAAAACAATTTTTAAACAAACCTAAGTGTATCACCAAATTTCTCTTCATTTTGGAAGTTGACTGTAAATTCCTAGTGGGTAGATTGCATTTCTGTAATATGGGAAGAATTAAAAAATCATAAATTCATTTAGCTCCTTATATTTCAATAATTCCACACACATACAAACATCATTAAAAATTATTTTAGAGGGAGGAATAATTTGTTCTTTATTTCTCAGAAAGGCTAGGGGAATTTAGAAACAAATATATGTAGTGATATTAATAGTTAAATATCAACATTTTTAGTAATAATTTTCCAATAAGACACCATAAAGAAAAATTAAAAAATACTACTTGACTTTAGTATTTGTAAAATACAAAAAATACCTACAGTTTCTGTGCTGCTGAAATTGGATATGCAACCTACTCAATTACTATAACTCATTTATGACATCTCAGGCATGATTATAAAATAATGTGACTAATTTTTAAAAGATAAACATACTAGACTTTATACATTTAAATGAATACAATCCTTGAAAATCTTTGGTTTCAGAAGCTAAGCACTTCTTCTGATGATTCAAGTGAAGATAGTTTAAATTTACAAAGTGCAAAAAAAAATTTACAATGCAAAAGGCATTGCCCTACATGCTGGGGATACAAAGATGGAATACTTCACACTGCTGTTGCTGCCTCCACTAAAGCCTCATCATGATGTAGAGGCAAGCCTCAGTTCACAAGGGCTATACTCGGCCTGTCAGTTCTGACAGAATCTAGCAAGGTGGTAAGGCTTCAAACACTGGGCAGGGGATAGCAGGAAGAGGGAGGAACTAAATATCTGTTGCCCAGAAGTCTAGATTTTCACAAAGGCTCATCAGCAGTTTGGGTACAAAGTGATTTTTAAATATATTTTATGTTTACCTTAGCAACTTTTCTTACTTCTCTACTAAGTTACAGAGGTCTTAATGTATGATCAGTGTTGGTGGGGAAAATGCCCACAGAGATGAATTTACAGATACTTGAAGTAGTGAATGTCAGTGTTCAAAATATTTTATTACTATTTTAGAATTGGCTTGAGTGACAATTTATGAACCATTAAAAATAAGTTTTAATATTTTGTAATTATATTATTTCCCATTGAATTAAATTCAGTAAACCAAAGTACCTACTATATATAAGACCCTCTGTTGGACACTGGGGATACAACCATAAAAAAGTCAGGTCTTTGTCCGGAAGTACTTTACAAAGAAGATTATGACATCTATACAAATAAGTACAATATAAAGTAAATGGGCTAAGTATAAGGGAGGGGTGGGGTTTTAGACAAAGTACTTTGAAAAATAAAAGGAGAGAGACAGAGAGACAGAGAGAGAGAGACAGAGAGAGAGACAGAGAGAGAGAGAGAGAGAGAGAGACAGAGAGAGAGAGAGACAGAGAGAGAGAGAGAGCTTTATTTAGCCACAGGATCAGAAAAGGCTTCACAGAAAAGGTGGCTCATCATTTAGGGATACCTAAGCCCAATTGAAGGTAAGAGGGAAGGAGTTAGTAGATAAAGAAATACTGAAGATGAAAGAGAATGATCAATGTGGCATGAAAGATGAGAGGAGGTAAGATAAAGGACAAAAGTGGAGGGTGAGGGTAGGCTTGGTAAGAAGGAGAACGTAATCCTCTGAAAATGGAGCAAAGGAAGAGAGGTAGATGAGCAAGGCAGGGCTTAAAAAGGGAAAGAAGCATTTCAACAGGCAGTGATGGGAGAAGAAACATTCCAAGAGAATAGGACTATATGGGGAAAAAAATAGAGGCTAGACAAGGCAAGACAGGATCAGGGAATTGTTATTAGTCTAGTTTGCCTGGATGGAATGTGAAGGAAATTAGAATAAAATAGAGTTAGGAAATTAATTAGTCCACAAATATCTGGCTAAGAAGCTTAATTTTATCCAAGAGGTAAATGGGGAGACACTGAAGGTTTTTTAGCAAAGAAGCAAAATGACGAGATTTGTACAATAAGGTGATTTAGACAGAGGAGATTAATGGTAAAGATGAAGGAACAATACTCTAGATGAGCAGTGATGATGATTTGAACAAGGATTACGTGTATAATTATGAATGGAAGAACACATAGATATTATAAAGAGATAACTGATAGAAGGGCTTAGCAATTGATTAAATGTGAGAGGTGTCAAATTTGCTGCCTACAAAACTCCTAAGTACTCCAAACCAGATTAAAATGCAAAGGGGAAGTAGTTAACAAATAAAAATGCAATAAAACATAGATAATGTTAATTTGTTGGTTTCTTAGTGGCCCACAAGGATCCATTTATATTTATGTCTGATACCACTGATGTAGAGGGTAAGAAGGAAAAGAGTATTAAATATAACTCCAAGGTTTCAAGAATGGGTGATTGGAGGGTATGGCAGGGTAACTAATAGAAGAGCAAAATTTGAAATAAGTAGAGGGTGATGAGTTTAATTCTAAGCATGTTGAGTTTTAGGCAGTGGTGAAACATACAGGGGGCATTCAATATTCCAATACCAGAAAGTATCTGTGACCTCATCAGCCCGAGTATTTACTCCAACCATATAGAATATGTTATCCATAAATACCTAATGCCATCCCCTCCTGTCTCCTTGGGCTAATTGTCTCTAAAATTATCCTTTATCTCTAATCTCTTGTTTATTCAGTCATGTCTGAATCTTTGTGACCTCATTTGTAGTTTTCTTGTCAAAGATACTGCATTGGTTTGCCTTTTCTTTCTCTACTTCATTTTACAGATGAGGAAACTGAGGCCAAAAGGGTTAAATGATTTGACCAGGGTCACACAGCTAGTAACTGTTTGAACTCAAGAAGATGAGTTTACCTGACTTTAGGTTCAGAACTCTACCTACTGTGCCACCTACCTGTCCCCTCTAATCTATAATCTCTCCTTATTTACTAACTCTTTCACTTCTGCCTAAAAATAAAACCAATTGTCCTCTATGCTTTAAAAAATATCACTTGACCATATCTCTCTTCCCTTTCACAACCAAATCCTAAAAAAACCTGTCTACATTCATTGCCTGTATCTCATGTTCACTCACTTCTCAAAACTTTTCAACTGAGCTTCTGACTCAACTGTTCTCTCCAAAGTTGCCAGTGATCTCCTAATTATCAAATTTCAAGGCTTCATCTAAATCCTCATCCTTCCTGACCTCTCTGTAGTATTTAGCACTACTGAGCTCCCTCCATTCTCCCAACCCCTATTTTCATGACACGACTCTTTTGGCTTTCTTCCTCCCTGACTGACTACCTTTCAATCTTTTTTACAGGATCATCTTTAAGACTGTGCTCCCTAATTGTGGAAATACCTCAAAGCTTTGTTCTGTGCCCTGTTCCCTTCTCTCTTTACACTCATTCGGTGACTTCATCAGTTCTCATACTAAGTGAGTTTTGGCTGGGGCTCAGTCCTCTATGCCAGTTTAAGAACATCTTTTCATAATATTCCTCTGTGTTATTCTTCTCCCTCCCTGATCCCTGGAGAGGAAGGAAACCTTAGTCAGGGACACCATTTAGATGAATTTGCAACAGTCTACATGAGACACGATGGGAGCCTAAACCTGGGTGGTGGACATGTGACAAAAACAGATGAAGAGTGCTATGTGAGATGTTATGGAGGTAGAATGGATAAGATTTGGCAGCAGACTAAACATATGTGCTCAGGAAGGATGAGAAAACAAGGATAACATCAAGCTTGAAAAACTCAAATGACTAGAAAGATCTATTACCTAATAGAGTCCATATTCCTTATTTTGGGCTTGGGCCTTTCACAGTTTTGTTCAAACTAACATCCTAACCTTTCCTCATATATACAATGATTCAATGTCCATTGGAGAAAATCCTAAAAAAGCTTCTACATCCATATGGGGAAAGACAGCAAAAGGAGGAAGAAAAATCTCAATATAGAAGTGCTTTCAGCATTGTTTTATTTTCCCTCTCTGTCATCATTTATATGTTGATAAAAGAAATTTCTTCTTGAAGATAGGGAGTACAACCTGATCTACAGACAAAATATCTACATACAAATAAGCTCAAGTGGAAACGGAAATTTCAGCCAATATGGTTCCCCCCTCATCAAAAACTGAAGACCCTGTTGGAAAGCATGGGCTCTAGACCTCCCCTGAGTTCTGCTAATGATTATAAATGGCAAAGAATCTACAATTTAATTGCAAAAGGTAATGATGCAGGGAGCATAAGATTAGATTCACCACAGAAGGTAATATCCTCAAACAATAAAAAAAAAATTGAGAGGCTTGGTGTGAAGATGGTTGAAATCGATAGAAAGGTTTCTGTATTAAATACTACAGTGGAGGATCACAAAGTGATATTGACAGAACTGCTGACAGAGAATAAAAAAGGAGAAAGAAAACTAAATTGGTGTCTGTAGAAAATAAGTTACAGATTAATCACACTACCATAAAATCATTTTTAGATAGCTTAGGGTCTAAAGATACATTAGCAGTTTGATTATCAGACAGCAGCACAAAGTTGGAGAAGATAAAAACCTGCTGAATGCATCAGACTTTTTTTCTTCTGGACATTCTAGTTATGCAGATACCAAGTGGCTCCTATCGGAGCAATATTTATTACCACAAAATATATCCCTTGCTGTATGCCAGGATGCTTGATAACTATAGAAACAAACACAGGTAGATGAAGTACTAAAATTCACCTTTAAAACTGTTTTTTTTTCTTATTCTGTTTTATTCTGAATGTAACAAACATCACATCAAATGAGCATTTCCATATACACTGTCAAACAGGAGGAGATGGTTATATATGAAACTACACATTTCTATTATGTAGAACTTGCTATTCTTTTTAAATGTATTATCAGTTTAACTTGTGATTTTCAAAGTTGCCTACCTATATAATTCCTTTAGTTGTCTTAACTTTTAGAGTAGGGTAGGAGGGAATTGCTGAGAATAAGAGTGAGAGAGAGAGAGAGAGAGAGAGAGACAGAGACAGAGACAGAGACAGATAGGGATCATTGAAATAAATATGCATAGTCAAGCATTATATCATCCATGTCCAAAAACTGTATGCTCATTTTGCATCTTGGGTCCATCAGAAAATAGGATAGCATGTTTTATCATGGCTACTCTGGTATCATGGGTAGTCATTTTACTGGCCAGTTTTTAATTTTCTAAAAGTTGACAGTCTTTACAATGCTGATATTATTGTGCAAATTGTTCCCTTCGTTCTTTAACTTTAATCTGTATCAGTTCAAACAAATCTTCCTAGTATTCTTTGAAATTATCCATTAAAATTACATTCACACACTATGTAATTTATTCAACCATTTCCCAAATGATGGGCAACTTCCCTTCTTAGTTTCCAATTGTTTGCTACGATAAAAAGAACTAGTATAAATATTTTTGTACACATGTCTCTTTTCCTCTTTTTAGTCTCTAAACTTTCTGCCTAGAAATCTATGATCTTAATCTAAAAATACATTAAAATATGTACCAGAATCAGCATGTAAATTATAATAAGATGATTAATTTCTTACTGATATATTCTACAAACTGATATTATCTTAAGGGAGAACTTACAAGGATAGAATTCCAGTATGATATTCATGGGCACCTGTGTCAAGTGAGAATTATTAGAAACAATAAGACAAAGAACCAATCTGCTGAGAGCTTAGCCCAATGAGTCACTCATTGCTTTGTTTTCAATGTCAAAATTCTAAATGAGTTCTAATTTAAAAGCCATCCTAAATTTATGAAAAGGCCAAGTTTCCAAGGAAAAGAAAAAAGAATCCTCTTTAATTCCTCTTTCTTACCACAGCTTGGCTTGAGCTTTCTTGTAAATCCCACAAAAGCAAGTGATTATCAGCCAAAGAAATGATCTTTTTTCCATCGCCCATTGGCTCCCATGTAACACTACAAAAATAAGAGGAATCAAAAATTAATACAAGATATATAAAAATAATTCCAGGAATTATAGTATACATTCTTTGGAAACCAATAATGAAGTTATTTTCAAATTTTTATTTTCCTGTTCAATGACTTCTAAGAACAATTCATGTATTTCAATAGCTAAATAATTATTTTCAAAAAATTTAATATACAAACTTCTAATTAACATTTCTGATTAGGGATCAAGAATCTTGTAATTTGACAATATTTCCATGTGCTTTATCTCTCTGAACAATCTGAGTTGTATCTAAGACAGCAAAATTTTTCATTGTTTTGTTGTTCTTAATAACTAACTACATAATTATCATAGGAGTAAAAACATACTTTGGAAACAATTAGATTAAGCATAGGAATTAAAATTAATTAGTTTCATTGAGAAAGAACTAAAATAATTTTGTTGCTTAAAAACCTCAAAGCTTGATTAATTTATCATACTAAATATAATACTGACTTGTTAGAGTACTCTTGTGTGTTTCTGTGCAATAATATCATTTTAGATCTTTCAAAAGATAATATTTCTTCAAATCACAGCAAGGAATTCACACAGTTCTGAAGAATGATGTCTCCCAATGGCTTTTCTAAGTCATAGCACGTTTTTTACACTTACAGATGAATGTAGAATGATCAAATTACACTAAATCAACAGTTTGCAAAACAAGCAAATTGTAGTTAGAAGAGGCCTGAAGAAGCTCTTTAGTCCAAACTAACACTTTTAAGTTATGTCCAGACTCTGATTGTTACCTATCCCTACATTTAAAGTTATCAATAGAGATTATAAAACTTTTCTTGGTATTCTACTCCCATGGCAATCTCTCTATGGCATGATCAAAAATTCTAGCTACAAGATTGTAATAAAAAATAAAATATAGGACAAAACCAAAAAAGAATGATACTGCAATATGTTCTCCTTGAATATAATATTAATTAGCTATTAATAGGTCAAGTACAAGTTGTTTCTTCATTTGGATTGGCTAGTTTGCAATGAATCATCCACTCTCTTGCAGGGTCCCTTGTAACAAATAGCATGAGTTTTCTGGGGTAGGTAGTGCAAAGATGATATTTATAAACTGTAGCCACAGTTTATAAGAGAAGATAATTTGACTATATAAAGAATAAAGTACTAGTGAAAATCTTCTTAGATTTTAATTTTGTCATCCATTATTTTTCTCTCTACCAGCTTTCTGTCACATACAAATTTGATAGGTATGTAATTTATAGTGTAATTTAAGTTATTGACATAAACATTGAATAGAAGGTCAAGGATAGATCACTGAAGCATGCCACTGGAGACCTTACTTCCAGATTCACCATGAATGATTAATAGGTATTTGGGTAAAATTATTCAACTACTCTTGAATCCACCTAATCATCTAGCCCATATCTTTCTACCTTGTCCACATAAGTATCATAAAAAAGGCTGTCAAGTGCATTGCTGGAATACAGGTATGTTTATGTTTATGGAATTCTGTCAGCACACTAGTCTAATAAACTATTAAAAAATGAAATAGGGTTCATCTGGCATATTCTCAATGAAGTCCTAACTTAGTGATTTTATTGAATCAACAAACATTTATTAAGCACCTGCTGTGCCAGACACTGTACATAGTGCTGGAAAGGCAAAGAAAGGGAAAAGACAATTCCTGTTCCCAAGGGGATCAAAGTCTAATGGGGGAGACAACATTCAAACAACTACAGAAAAATAAAATGTACACAGGATAAACTGGAGATAATGAGGAAAAGTATTAGAATTAAGGAGGATAGAGAAAAGTTTCCTGTAGAAGGGTAAGATTTAGCAGGAAATGGTAATTAGAGATGCCAGCCGTTTTCAGAAATAAGGAAAGACAGATTCCCAAGCACAGAGGACAATGAAAATGCCCAAAATCAGGAAATAGAGAGTCTTATCCAAAGAAAACAGAAAGGTCAATGTCATTGGATCACAGAGGAACGTGTTTATGAAAGGCTCTACACCAAAAATAGTTTATATTCAATCACAGAGGTGAAATGAGTAGAGGATACAGAGAAGCCATTGTAGTTTACTGAATAGAGGAGGGTGATATGGTCAGACTTGTGCTGTAGGAAGATCTTTCTGGCATCTGAGTGAAAGGAAGCAGAGTGGAGAGAGATTTATGACAGGAACACCACTAGCAGGCTATTGCAATAGTTCATGCAAGAGGTGATAAGGACCTGCACCAAAGTAGTAGCAGTGTCAGAGGAGAGAATGGGGCCTATATGTGAGATGTCACACAGATAAAAATGACAGGGTGTGGCAACAGATTAGGTATGGGGAAGAAAGAGGAAAAGTTAAGAAGAAACCTTTATTATAAAGAAATTTTAAATTCAATTATATTTTAAGGTCAGTATTCCTTCCCTTCTACTTCTTTGCAATATTGTGCTCATGTCCTTTCACTAAAAAAAAAAATCAATTACAAAAATAGAGTCAAGCAAAACAAATTCGCTCACTAAACATATCCAAAAAACTTTTTTTTAAATTTTTTGTGGCTGGTCATTTTGTTGATCAGAGTTCCTAAGTCTTTTAGAATTGTCTGTCTGCTTACTTCATTCTGCATCTGTTCATTCAAGTCTTCTTTGAAGCAATCCCCTTATCATTTCTTAGAACAGAATGGTATTCTATCATGCATATGCTTGCATACACACACACACACACACACACACACACACACATCCCTCTACACCAAAGCTTGTTTAGCCAATTATCAATTAATGAGTATTCTCTCAATTTCCAATTTTTTGCCATGACAGAACAGTACACATGAAGCTAACACCTTTAATGTCTTAAATAACAGGTTCTAGAATTTTGTTAGGAATTGAAGCCAAGTCACTAACCTATAGAATTAAATTTGGAATCTGGAAGATCTGAATTTGGATCCTGCCTCAGACTCCTTATTAAATGAATGGTCCTGAATAACTTATGCATTAACTTCATGGAATTTGTTTCCTCATCAGTAAAACAGCAACTATAATAGCACTTACCTCAAAGGGCTGTTGTGAAGCTCAAATGAAGTCATGTATAGAAAAGGCTCAGTCTTATATACTAATTATCATTATTTCTATTTTAAAACTTCAGAACATCATTTGCCCATTTAAAGTCCTGAAGTACTTCTACACTCTAAATATTTCAAAGATAATTGATAGTTTTATCAATCACGATGATCAACATTCATTCATTAATTGTTTACATTGTCCTAAGGACTGGTGATACAAAGACAAAAGTGAAAAAGTCTTTGTCCACAAGGATCTTATATTCTAATAGGTAATGCAACATATAAACTAATAGGTTTATATAAGACAAATACAAAGTAATAAAATGTAACATTATGAAGAAAGGCACTAATAGCTAAAGAGAATAGGAAAGGTCTTCCTCAGATGGTGGTACCTACAATGAGTCCTGAAGGAAGCCAAGGAGTTGAATAGAGTACATTCCAGGTATAAAACACAGTCAGGAAAAATGCACAGAGATAGGAGATCGAGTTTTGTTAATATAGAACAAGAAGGCCAGAATAACTTGCAGTACATGGAACGTAGTAATGTATAGGAATTTTGGGAAAAAGTAGTAAAAAACCAGATTTTGAAGAGCTTTAAATGACAAAGAAAATAGTTTTTACTTGAACATGTAAATAAGGAGTCCTTAGAGTTTAAAGAGGAGAAGATTAACCATGATGAGACCAGTTTTAGGAAAATGACATGGTAGCTATATATACACTGAGTTATAGTTTATTCAGGTCTGGTGAGCTGAACTGATTGAAGGCAGTTAAGTGCTCTCCTAATCTTTTCATTTATTGTGGTTTTCAATTTCCTATTAGCCACTTTTACATTATTCTTTCCAGTCTAAATAAACAAATATCAGAATGTTTCTTTGTCATTCATTAATACCATTCAATTCATCATAAGCAATGAACCTATCATTCCTTTGATTTTTCTTTTATACCTATATAGTTTTGGGGAAAACCATTTTTGTTTCTCTTAGCATTCACTGCTGGCTTTAACTTGATTCAAGCTTTCACATTTCTGGTATCATTCTTGGGAGACCAAGACTCTCTTTCGTACACATCACAAGATAGCTTCCTACTCTTACTCTCATTTTTACCAAATTATATTTAGAAATTAACCAGCTGATAAGTGTTGTCTTTCATATAAATCCACATTTACTAAATTTGAATATTTATTTCATCAGAATTTCACTCCATACAGCCTTTCATTTCTCTTCGGCCAACTTTCAATAAAACTTTTGGCTAAGGGATATATCCTACCAATCTTTATTACTCTAAAGTTTACTTTCTTAAGAAGAGATCCTACTAATTCATTTGATGACAGAAATATGATTTTAGTACACAAATCAACTATAAAACATTATTTATAGTGAGATAAGTCTAATAACTGCAAAAAATATTAATCATTAGTGGTTAGGTCAAACAAATATAATAAAAATTATAATACTAATTAAATTAATTTACTTAGTCATTAACAGAAGTAGAAAAGATTAAGAAAAGGTAGTAAGAAAACATGAAAACAAAAAAGATCCTAACACCACCAATAACCTTGATAGAGTGGTTACTAATTTAGAGCCAAACAGCCTGGAGAATGAAGTCAGATGAACCCTAGGAAGCATTACTAACAATACTGCTGAATTATTTAAAAATCTAAAGGATGATGCTGTTATGGTACTGTGCTTAACGTGTCAGTACATTTGGAAAATTCAACAGTGGCCACTGGATTGGAAAAGATCGGTTTGCATGTCAATCCTAAAGAAGGACAATTCCTAAAAACATTCAAATTACCAAACAAATGCACTCACTTCACATGCCAGCAAGGTTAAACTTAAGATTCTGCAAGCTAGGCTTTAGCCATGTGTGAACTGAGAATTACCAGAAGAGAAGGCTGGCTTTCAAAGAAGCAGAGGAACTAGAGCCCAAACTGTCATCATTTTCTGAATTATGGAGAAAGCAAGGGAGTTCCAGAAAAACATCTACTTGTGGCAAGTCCATAAAGAGAAAGAAGTACCAGGTAATCTTAATTGTCTCTCGAGTAACTTGTAAGCTAGTCAAGAAGCAACAGTTAGAATTGGACACACAACAGCTATCTGGTTTAAGATTAGGAAAGGAGTTCAGCAAGACTGCATATTGTCACCTTATTTATTTAATTTACATGCAGAGTGCAAATCATGCAAAATGCCAGGCTAGATGAATCAAAAGCCAAAAGTGATGAAGAATTAAGAAGCCTCTTGATGAAAAGAGTAAAAACTGGCTTTAAGCTTAACATTAAAAAAAAAAAAAACTAAGATCATGACAATTGGTCTCATCATTTACTTGCGAACAAAACAAGAAATGGATGCCATGAAAGATTTCATATTCTTTATCATTTCAGGCATGACATTAAAAGATGCTTGATTCTTAGAAGAAGCTATGGTAAATCTAGACATTATAATTATACTAAAAAGTAGGGACATAACTTTGCTGACAAAGATTCATATAGTCAAAGCTTTGGCTTTTCCAGACATAATTAATAGCTGTGAGAGTTGGACCATGACAAAAACTGAGTGTCACAAAATTGAAATTTTTTAATTGTGGTGCTGGTGATTTTTAAAGAGTCTTGTAGAATGCAAGATTAAATCAGTCAAGACTTAAAGAAATTAATTCAGACTATTCACTGAAAGATCAAATATTAAAGCTAAAGTTTAAATACTTTGGTCACATAATGAGAAGACAAGACTCAATGGGAAAAAACCTTGATATTGAGAAAGAATGAAGGTAAAAAGAAAAAGCAATAGCAGAGGATGAGGTGGATAGATAGTGTCATTATAGAAACAGTGAACATGAACTTGGGGACAGATTTCAAGGGACAGTGGAGGACAGAAGGTCCTGGCATACTATATTCCACATGATGACAAAAAGTTGGACATGATTAAACTGAACAACAACATTTAGTGCCATCTCAAACAATAAAAATATTACTTACTAGAACTAAAAAAATACCAAAGTATAACTGGATAAACAAAAGATCAAGAATTTCAGGGATAAATAGTAATTTTTAAATGGGAAGTTTATCAAACCAAGTAGTATTAGGTTTACCAATTTATGTATGTATCTATATAGGCTGTTGGGACATAATTGTTTACATGTTGTATCTCCATTAGACTGGGAGTTCTTTGAAAGTGAGGGCTATCTTCAATCTTTCTTTGTATCCCCAGCACTTAGCACAGTATCTGACACATAGTGTATTAACTGTCTGACCATTGGTTGAACTGTGAACTAGTCCAACCATTCTGGAAGCAATTTGCAACTATATACAAAAAGTTATTGACCAGTATATTAAAACCATCTGACATTGAGAGGTAGATTGGTAAATAGCACACTATCTTTGTAAAACTCAAAAAGCACAATATAAATATTATTTTTGTCAACTGATGAAAAAATGGAAAAAAGATCAGCAGAAGAGAACAAACAAGAATTTAGCAAGAAATTAATCAAGCTAAAATCAGAAAAACAAATGAACTTAAATATGTAATATTCAATAACACTTCCCCACCAAATGCAATATTTGTAGGAAGGCTCCTTATTTAAGAGAAATGCTAGGCAATTGTCCAAAAAGGGGGAAAAAAAGGATTAGATTAACAACTTATACCATATACTATAGCAAATGCCAAATACTTATGTAATTTATATTAAAAGCTTGTATCATAAAAAGTAGAGAATAATGAAATGATGCATTTTCACAACTATGGCTAGGGTGAGAAATCTAAAGCAAAAAAGTATAGATAAGATTAAAAATATAAAACAGACCCTTTTGATTGTATTACACTGAAAAGTTTTTGTATGAACAGTTAATTCAACTAGAATTAAAAGAGGAATTATGATTTGGAAAAAAGATTTTTGCATCAGATATCTCTGATAAAAGTCAGACATCTAAAATGTTAAGGGAGATAATGCAGATATAAAAGACTAGGTGTCATTCTCCAATAGAAAAATGGTATTAAAAAGGATAGGACCAAATAGTTCTCTAAAAAACTGCTAACTATTAACATCCATATGAAAAACTACTCCAAGTCACTAATAATAATAATAATATCAATTAAACCAACTCTGATATTCCATCATTCATTCAGCAAATTGGCAAAAATAGAAATTGCCACTATTATATGGGTTGTGGGATGATAGGCATACATGACTGGTGGAACTATGGTCTAACCATTCTGGAAACTATTTGTGAAAAAAATATCCATGCCCTTTAATCCATAGATCCTTCTCTAGAATACATTCAAAGAAAGTCCCATTTATACCAAGAAAATCATTATAGCTCTTTGGCAGGAGGTGAGCTGTATCAAAACTAGACACAAAGAGAAAGTCCAGAGAGAGTTAAAGGGTTAATGAAATGTGGTATATAGCTGTAAGGGACTACAACTGTGAAGTCTTTTTAATACCAGCAATGGAGAGGGCATTTTCACATAAAGGAGCAAATAAGTGTGAGCAGGGTGTAATACATAACAAAAAGCAAATTGAAGAACTACAGGAAAAAAGAATGTTATCAGGGAAATAAATGTATGATAGAAAAAGATGGACTGGGCATGTGCCAAAGGTGATGACCAACAAAGAGATATACTAAATGTTCCACTGGTGTCCTTAAAATGTTCAGAGAAAACAAGAAAGTTCTCTAAAATAATGGGTGAATCTCTTGTAATGAATTTACACAAGAAGACAGGGAAAAATTATATACAAAGGGCAGAAATGGATCTGTATCACTGGAGAGAATATGTAAATTGATGAGATCACAGATCCACTGGAATATTTAATAATAAATGAGGAACCCACAGAAATATGGATGAACTTGTAATGATTCAATGCAGAGTGAAGTAATAAGAAATAAGAAAGCAATATTCATGATGACTAAAATAATATAAACAAAAATAATCATAAAACAAAACTGAACACATGGGAATATAATGTCTAAGCATGGCCCCAAAGAAGAAACAAATCTCCCTCTCTCCTTTCACTAGAGAGGTAGAAGATTATAATTTTGGGATATTATCATATATTGTTAAATGCAAGTTGATTTGCCAGATGGTTTCACTTAACTGGTTTTGTTTTGGGTTGGGTTTTTTTTTTTTTTTTTTGTTAGAAGGAAAAGGTCTTTGGATATATGGTTAGGGGAAGGTTATTTGGAATCATTTTTTAAAAGAAATGCTACAAGCTAGTCTACATCCTCTTCACTTTATTTCACAATCTACCCCCACCTTCCTGCAACCAATGTTTCTTTCTATCTTTCGTGTGGGTCAAGGGATTTATTCCTTCATGAGAAAACTGATGTTTCTCAAGGGTATTATCAAAGCAAAAGTGGCTGCAGAAGTGAGTTCTCTTGTATATAGAGGAAAAAATACATTTAATGACTCCAAGAGAAGTTTTTTTTTTTTAATTTAAGAATGCAGGAGGTAATATCTCAGAAAATAACATGGGTTAGGATTTTTATCGGTGAAGGCTACAAGAAATGCTTTATTCTTACGAAGGGAAAAACTGCCTTCTGATGGACACATTGAAAAGCATATGGTTATAATATCTATTGTAAAGTACATCAGAGAATGGGATGAAGAGAAACTAAAGAGTCACTCTACACAAAAGACTTCATATTAGATTCATGAAAGGGTGGTATAGCATGCTCTAAGAGTTCTCCAAACGTAAGTAACAACATCAGATGAAAAAGTTGTGATCTACAGTGGTTGTACAATGATAATATATGTATTCCCTTTGGAAAGAACAAAGATAAGGATGGGGGAGATCTGAGCATATTAGTAAGGAATGAAAAAGAAGCCAGTAGAAAGGGAGAAACTGAAGATGAGAAAGAGAAAAACAATTGCATAGGCTAGCTCCTAAAGTAAATGAGAGGATAGGATCAATAGACAATAAACATGTATTGAGCACCTACCATGTGCCAGGTACTGTGTTACATGCTTGGGATAAATGTATGAAAGGTGGTTCCTGTCTTCAGTGATCTAACAATCTAATAGGGGGAAAGCCACACAAAAGAAATCTGAAAACCGGGGGTTGGGGTGGTGGAAATGGAGTGGCATGGTGGATATGTCAAACAAGTCCAAAATGAGTTCAGGATCAGGATAAAATTGGAATCTGGGCATGAAAGGTCATGAATTCCTCATAGCTTGAATCAAAGGAGCTAAGTATGAAGGAAGGTATAAAGGGATTTAGAGGAGAATTGGGAAGAAGAGAGTTTAATGCAGGATGGCCATGACTTCCTCACTAAATCACAAGCAAGGTGATATGAGGGATGTGGAAAAGATCTAGGTGGTTTGAAGTGAGAAATTTAAAATAGCTGTTGACAACAGTGTGATAGAATCCATCTGAAAAAATAAAAGGATATATACAATTTAGAGGACCTAGATTCCACAGATGTGTCACTCCCTGTAGAAATGTTGTGGAGCATAGGAATAAGAATGCAAAGAAAGGAGAGCATGGCTAAACACTGATAGAGTATGAAGATAGTTAGGTGGGCAGACAAGGGGTTTAAGAGTGAAATATAGTATATAATTAAACTGATTTTGAAAAAGGAGAGTGGCTTGGAGAGTCCTGTAAGGTTAAATACAAATTTCTATGTTTGGTATTTAAGGTGTTTCACAACCTGGCTTCAATATGCCCTTTTCAGTTTTATTATGCATTACTCTCCTTCACTCTACAATCCAGCCAAACTGGCGTATCTTGAAGCACCTCAAATACAACAAGCTGTCTTCCATGTCCATGTCTTTATTATTCCCTCCTCCTATATGCAATGATCCTTCTAAATAGGTCTCCTAGCCCATCTCCTACATGAAGGCTTTCCTAATTTCCCCAAATGCCCATCCCCTCCCTCTCTAAAACCCTTGGATTTAATTATTTTATACATATTTGTATACTTTAACTTTTTTATGCTCTATACATTTTTATATGTACTTGTCACTCTCTCTGCCTTAGAATGTAAGCATAGGAATGTGCATAGGAATTGTTTCATTCTTTGTACCTGTATCTCTAAAGACTGGCACATAATAGCTGCTTAATAAATATCTTTTGAATGATGATTGTGCTTATTTATATACTTTATAAACATTTATTTATATATATGCTTAATGATGAAGTTACTATCTCCTAAATCTCTCTTGGAAGAAGATCAGTGCTTTTTTTTTTGTCTTTTCCCTCTTGTTTTTCTCCTTCCCATTATTCGATTCATATGACTGGTAGGACTGGAGAAGAGGAGAAAGACCTTTCTCAGGCTGCCACCAAGCCTTCTATCTCCTGTTTCAGGTATCCCTCAACCACCCAACTTCCATCTGAACCAACAGGACTTCCTCCTGAGTAAGAATGCAACTGCCTCAACTCCAGTCTCAGCTTAGAAGAGGAATAAAACTGTCCTCTAACCAAAGGCCTTCCAAATCTGGACACTTGTGCCCCATAGGAGCCAGAGGCTATCCTAGCACAAAGCAATTTCCATTTCCTGTTGCCAGCCTGATCTCCCACTGAAGATATGGCCTTCTGTCTCCTATTGTGCCTGTCCCTTTAGGGAAGAAGGAGAGGAGGTCAATGAAGAGTGGGGCCAATGTCCTGCTAGGCAAGTTTGAATTAATCTCTTTTTAAATTTTAATTTTTAACAATATTCTTCCATATTTATATGAACATGACTCATTGTCTTTCCTTACCCTCCCTCTTCACTCCCTCCCTCCCAGAGCAATTCCACTGGGTTGTACAAATATTATCACTTGATACCTATTTCCATATTATTCATTTTTATCATAGAACTGAAACCCCAAATCATATATCCACATAAACAAGTGACAAATGATAAGTCATAAGCTTTTCTTTTGCATTTCTACTCCAAGTTCTTTCTTTAAATGTGGATAGCATTCTTTCCTTTTTTACCATCTTCTCAACCCTCTGACCACAAAGTCCCCATCAAATGTCATCCACTGTCTTCCACTGTGTCCTCTGAAGTGCCTGTTCAATATGCAACAAATTTCCCTTCATCCTAAACCTTTTCTTCTCTCATTCCCCCCATCTTATTGCAATAACCCACCTGTCTCTCCACTAATGACACAGATGTCTTGGCCACCCTGTCCACCTTCAATTATTCCTCTTAATTTCTAAATCCAATGGCTTTTTCTTAATCTTCATTGTTCTTGATCTATCTATAGCTTTTGAAACTTCTAGCCATCTTATTCTCCTTGATACTAGATTTTCAGGCCTCCACCTGATTTTCCTCTTACCTATCAGACCACCCCCTTCTTAGTCTCCCTTTGCTAGATCCACATTCAGATTACACCCCCTAACCTTACCCAACAGGGTTCCGTCTCTTGTCCCTCTATTCAGTACTTCATTTAGTGATTTCATTAGTTCTCCTGGACTTAATTACTACCTCTATTCTAATTATTCTCAAATATATCTATTCTGCCCTTACTTCTCTGTTGGGTGACCTCCAGTTGCTGCCCTTCAATCTTGCATCTCCAATTGCCTTTCAGACATCTTGAACTGGTTGTTCAGTGGCTATCTTAAACATGTTCAAAATGGAATTCATTTATCTTCCCTCCTAAATTGCCCCCTATCTAATTTCCCTTTTAATGTTGAGGGCTACATCATCCTCTCAGTTGCTTGTTTGCTCACTTGTTCTCAACTTGCCCTCCCCCCATCCAATTTGCTGTCAAGGTCTAGCAATTTCACCTCTGTACCATCTCACAAATACATCCCCTTCTCTCCTCTGATATTGGCACTGGCCTCATCGCCTCATATTTAGACTAAAAGCCTGTTAGTGGGTCTGTTTGAAGTCTCTCTGAACTCCAATCCATCTTCCATTAGCCACCAAAGTGATTTCCCTAAAGTGAAGATCTGACAGTCTTGTCTGTCTGTCTGTCTGTCGCTCTCTTTCTCACACACACACACATACACACACACACACACACACACACACACACACACACACACACACACACCCCACTTAATAAAGTCCAGTGCACCTCCAGGGTATACAGGGTATTTGGGGAAGGCAAGTACCTCTGGTGTGTGAGCTTGCTAAGCCCTTTTCAGGGCTTCTTTTCTCTGCTGGGGTACACCTGCCACTCAGCTCTTACCTATGCCTCCAAGAAGCTGCAACATGCCCAGTGACCAAACCCCCGGAATCCATGTTGGCAGGCAAGCTCTTTGAGACTGAGGGAAAATGACAGGCCTTAAACCCACAGGTGAGATAGGGAGATGTCTACTCCAAGTGTATGAAGACATCTCCCAGTACCAGAGGCAAATAAAAATGATTTCTTCCAACAACAATGACAGGGTAGGAAGCAGGTGCTGTGGATCACCGAAAGCTTGGTTAGACACTGAAGAAACCAAAGTCATTTGCTGCATCCTGAACCATCACCAGTCATTTTGACTCTTGTCTTGCCATTGTACTTAGATAACTTTGGGAAAGTGAAGCTGACAACTTTATGCAACCCTGCCTCACTTAAATACAATTCATGCAGAAGTCAAGACTGATATCATCCCATGACATCAATGGAACCCTTTGAAAACAAAAGATGAACAACAAGATCTCATCTTCTTTGGGAAACTCCTCTTAATTTTAGTGCCTTCCTTCTTTCAATTATTTCTACTTCATCCTGTATATTCTTTATCCTGCTTGTTTGTACATGTTTGATATCTTCTTTATTAGATTGTGAACTCCTTGAAGGCAGAGACTGTCTTTTTGTGTCCCCAGCACAATACCTGGCATTTAATAGTTTTTGGACTGACTTTATTAAAAATTTATTAAGTACTTATCTTGTGCAAAGGACTGAAAAGTACTAGGGATACAAAGAGAAAAGACAGTCCTTGCTTTTATGAAACTCAAATTCCAATAGGGAAGACATCACGTATGGAAGATATAGTTACAAGTCAGATGGAAAGGTCCCATGATCCTTATGGTAAAGCAAATGGTAATGTCTCTATTTAAATTTTATTTCTACTGATAAAATCTGATGGTGGGGGGCAGCTGGGTGGCTCAGTGGATTGAGAGCCAGGCCTAGAGATGGGAGGTCCTAGGTTCAATTCTGGCCTCAGACACTTCCCAGCTGTGTGACCCTAGGCAAGTCACTTGACCCCCATTGCCTAGCCCTTACCACTCCAAGACGGAAGGTAAGGGTTACATTAAAAATAAAAATCTGATGGTGAACCACTTTGATGTGTCAAGGACTTTGGTTGCAAGGACTTGATTTTCTGGGTCATCAACAGATGTGTCTAAATCACCTGCAGGTACAGTTGTGAAACCACATCTCAGGGGTTGCTTGCCTAAATGATGGCTAAGAGCACTAGAAGCAGTGCTATTTCCAAGGCTTAGAGTCCTAGGAGTCTGAGGGGAGATACTAGTCAAAGTAGTGATGGTAGTGTTTTGGCAAGGTTTGGCATGCTTGACTCATGCTGCCTCATGTCTCTCCCTCTGTAGAGAAGCCTTGCCACTTCAACTAGATCTGTTTTCCTTCCTATGATTGGTATTTGGTTGTTAGTTGGTGGGGATGGTTGTTGACCCTTTTTCCATAGAAGTTGCTTTCCTGAATGATGGCTGGGCTAGAATTAGGAGTAGTGGCCTAGGGATGCTGCCACTCATGGAGCTCTTGTGCTTATCTGCCTGTTGATGGTAGTCAGCATGTAGGTGTTCCCTGTGACAATGAGAAAGGTGAGCCCCTTCTCCACAATGATGAACCCCCCAATCAATGATGGCTATGAAGGCTAGGCTGGAACCAGTTGTAGTAGGATGGGAGGCACGAATTTATTCTCAAGGCACTTGGGTTCGGGTTCCTTTGAGGAGAGATGGTAGACAAGGTGGCAGGAGTTTGGCTTGTGGGGCACATACTGACTTCTATCTCACTCAGGATCCCTTGCTACTTCAGCTCCTATAGCAGAATACAAATTTCTGACACATTACAGGCACTCAGCAAATATCTTTATTGATTATGTAACGAGGAACACAAAAGGGGGAGACAAAAAGGGAAAATATAGCAGAGTAAGAGTAACAGAAAATGTATATGAAAGTGACATTGGAGGGTACAGAGTAGGCAAATTCCAGGTCCTGGCTCAATGTGTTAGGAAGGCTAGGAAAAGGGAATAGCATTGGAGAGAAGGAAAAAAAATGTGGTATCTCCTAGAGATGGCCACATTTCTATAAATACTAGATGATAAAAAGAATGTCAGAGGAAAATAGTAGCAAGGGGATAGGAAGAGAACTAGTATTAAGTATTCTATTTTAACAATAAAATGAAGGTTACAAAGGTCACAAAGGAATGGGAGAACAGAAAAGCTTATGTATGGATTGTGGAGAAGCTAAAGATTTCCATCTCAGTAACTATGAATCAGATAATGGGGTCAGCATTTAGTCACTCAGTAAGCATTTATTAAGTATCTATACAATGTGACAGACCCAGCATTAAGAATATCCGTAGCCACTATAAGCAAAATTAGCAGGTAGAACTAAGTTCTTGCTAGATGACTGAATGTTCTTTATTTTTTTGGAGAATAAAGTTGTTTATTAATAATAATTATCATCAGTGTTATTTATATAGCATTTTAAGATTTGCAAAACACGTTATAAATATAATCTGATTTTATTTTCATAGCATATCCAGGAGGAAGTACTATTATTTTCTCCATTTTTATAGTTGAGAAAACTGAGGTAGATGGTGGTTAAGTGCCTTGCCCAGGGTCACAAAGCTAATGTGTCCCCTGCTTAGCACAGTGCCAGGCAAAGAGTAGGTTTTAATAAATATTGATTTGTCCCTATAACTCCAGGGTTCTAAATATTTGCATTAGCTTTTCATTTTTTACTCTACCATGGTGGAAATGGCATGGTGTGGCATTGCAAGATATATATGTGACATGATATAACATTGTGTGACATGATATGATATATCTGGTGATTTGGACATGTACAAAGATCAGTTATACTGACCTAAGTCCATTTCCATGGAGCTGGGCCTGGATGAATATTCTGATCTCACATGTGTGCGCACACATGCACACACACAAACACATATATATCTCCTAGGTAAAAATACTTAACTCACATTTGAACCAATGAATTTCCTCAATGGAAACCAGTTCCCTTCAATACAGGTCCACTATCAACTTTCTAAGACAGGTTGACATATCTTTAAAAATAATATTTATTGATTTTTTTAATTCACCAAATTTCTCTCAGTATCCTTCCCCTTCATTCTGCTCTCTGAGAGCCATCCCATATAACAATATTTTTTGAAGGGGAAAAGAGAAAAAAACAGTAAAAATGAAAAAAGTAAGAAAATATATGTGATATAGTATAACTATGAAATTCTTACCTTTGCAAAGGAGTGGAGTGGAGGTATCTTTTCATATTCATATGTGAAGAGTGAATCAAACTTTGTCTATCAATCATCAATTTTTAAGTTAATCAGTCAAAAATTAAGTACCCCTACTTAACACTAAGTAAGACTGTTGCAAGTCACTTGCTAAAGTGAGTGACAACTTCAGAGGCCACTGTCCAGTCTTTGGGCAGTGCTAGGCAAACTGAAAGACTGCAATTGGTCCCCATAAAGTGGAGAAAAGGACAGGAAGTGGCATGAAAAAGACTACAAAAAGTCCTGAACTTCCTGTACAAGAGACTTTGGTCTTTAGCTTCACTTCGAGCTAGGATCTTCAACCTTGGACTGCTTCTTGGAGGACTGCACCGAAATCTTCTCCTTTGGACTTCAGTGTTGGAGGACTTTGCCTTGGGACTTGGCCTTTGGTTTTCTCCTTTAGAATTTTGCCTTAGATGGGTGAGTAGCTGACCTTCATTTCCTGGCTTCTGGAGAAATTGGTTCCAGAGATTCCTGCTTTGGCTTTGGAGGAGGCTGAAAATTGGTAGAACTCTAGCTGAAGATACCATCAGACATGGGGAAACCCCAGGGCTAAGCCTCACTTCACTGCAGAAGGGCTAGTAGGCTTATTAAAACCTGCCTCCTTAGCTACTTTTTTCCATTTTCATTCTATCTATCTCTTTGTAAAAGTCATTTTTACTTAAGTTATCATCTTTATATCAGTGACTACAATATTACTATAGAATTCTCATATTTAACATAAAATCTAAATTTTAAATTCTTACACTTATTTGAAGCCATGGTTTTCTTTGTAGTTCTGCAACAATTGCTTTTGATTGATCTGTGGTTTTTTTCCATTTAATTGTAATCATGGTTTATAATGTTTTCTTGGTTCTACCTACCTCGTTATAAATAAATTCATGCAAATCTTTTCATGCTTCCCTATTACATATTTCTAACTGTATATAATATTCCACTGCATTTATGTATCAAAATTTGGTTAGCTACTCCCCAGCTGATGGGTATCCCCTTGGTTTCCAATTCTTTGTTCTTATAAAAAGAATTACTGTAATTATTACTTAAATATCTGGAGACTTCTTTTTATCAGTGGGCTCTTCAGATTATAAATTTAACAATGAAAATCTCTGGACCATAGGATATAGATAGTTTATTCACTTTTTTGCATATTTCCAAATTGTCTTTCAAAATGATTTTACTGATTCATGATATCGAACAACAATACACTAGTATATCTATATTCCCCCAATTCCTCTAACATGGTCTTTTCTCAATGACTTTGCTAAATTGCTAGGCTTGAGGAAAAACCCCAGAGCTGTTCTGATTTGCTTTTCTCTTAATATTAGTTATTTGGAACATTCTTAAATATGGTTATGAATAGTTTACAGTTGTTGTTTTGAAAATTGTTCATATCCTTTAATCATTTATGTACTAGGGAATGTCTTTTATATGATATACATATTTATATAATATCTGGGGTGGATGTGTGTTTATGTATGTATAGCTTGGATGTAAAATTGCTCTCTGAGAAATCTGATCCAAAAATGTTTTTCCCCCATTCTACAGCTTCCATTCTTATCCTAAATGCATTAATTTTATTTATGAAGAAGCTTTTTAGTTTCATGTAATCAAAGATATCTTTTGTAATTACATTTATCCAATTTTAGGTTGAGAATACATCTATTAATAGGTATGATACATATGTAATTTGCTTCTTTTCTGATTTTTTATCCTTAATATTAATAAAGGAAGCAAACATTTATTAAATACCTACTACATGTCAGGCACTTTGCTAAAGCATCTTACAAATATCATCTCATTTTATCTTCACAACTCTGGGAGGCAGATGCTGATCTTATCCTCATTTTACAGTTGAGGAAACTGAGGCACAGAGCAGTTAAATGACTTGCCCTAGCTCATAAAACAAGCGTATGAAGCCATATTTGAATGTAGGTCTTCCAAGTTCTAGGCAACCTACTGTGACATCTGGCTATCTCTATTATTTAGTATTATGTATTTATTTAAGATATATTATAGGATACAGTCCAATATGTTGGTTCAAGCCTAATTTCTGTCAGACTGTTTTCCAGACTTTTCAGGTTTTTTTTTTTAAATCAAATACAGAATTCTTTCCCAAGCAATTTATGCTTTCCAGTTTACTGAAAATAGGTTGAGTTGCATTTATTTTTATTCTCCTTTATATAATCTGTTCCTTATCTAGTCATCTACTCTATGTTTTAGAGTTGAGGTCTAGAAGTACTATTCTACCTTCATCCCTGCTTTTTTTCCCATTATTTCCCCTGACTCTAGATGTTTTATTTAGAGGCAGCTAGGTGGCACAATGGATATAGCACCTTACTTGGAGTTAGGAAGATCTGAGTTCAAATCTTTCCTCAGACACTAGTTTATGAGACCCTGAACAAGTAACATAACCTCTATCTCAGTTTCTTTATCTGTAAAATAAGGATAGTAATAGCACCTATCTCCAGGCTTGTTTTGAGGGAGAAAAAGAATAATATATGTAAAGGCAAATTTGGCAAAACTCAAATCTATTAATGTTTGCTATTATAATGTTCTTTTGTTTCTCAAAATTAATTTATTACTTTATTAAATTTTATAAAGTGTTTGACAGATTGATCAGCATAGCATTAAAAATATGAATTAGCTTTGCTAGCATTTTCATTTTTATTATGTTGGCATTGACTAGCCATGTGCACAAAATATTCTTCCAGCTATTTAAGTTGTTCTTTGTTTCTTTAAAGAATACTTTGTTAATTGAATCTTTACAAGTCTTTTGTGTTCTTTGGTAGATTGATCTTCAAATACCTTATAAATTTTGTAGTTTTATGGAACAGAATTTCTTTTCATTATGGCCTCTTGGTAAGCAAATAAAGTAAAATTTGAATCAAGAATTGTGCTGAATTTTTGCTCTGAAAACTGATATGTTTTGGGGCAGGGGAATTGTGAAAATAACAAACATTCAGAGTCTCAAAATCTGAAGGCTGAAATTGTAAAAATAGTCATTTCTGCAAATCTGCTGTTTCTAACAATATCTATTTATCATTGTACTTGTGTCTTTCAGACCTTGGTAGATTTTCAAGTACTCGGCCAATGAAATAATGAATGGCATTTCAATATATTTGTAATAAAACACAATGATTCAATTCCTGACTGACTATATGTTTTTCTTTACTTCCCTCCCTTTTTGACAGGATTCTATTCTTCTAACCAATTTATAGGATCAATATGAAAAATGTTAGATGAATTTTTGTACTAACTAGGACAATTACTCGGTATCATTTGCATTTTGGCAGTAAGTACTGTAGTATAGGAAAAAGTGCATCCATTTGACTCAAAGAGAACTAGATTTGCATTCCAGCCTTTAGTTATCTGTATTAGAGGGTTGCTTTGGTTATAACAGAGAAAGAGTAGATGATCCCAGAAAGTAGAAATAGGGCAAGATGGATTTCCCCTTCAATCTTCTTTAAATATGTCTCTCCACTAACCCTGACTTTACTCCCCTCTAATAACTGATTAATGAGTGAACTTTTTCCCTTGGGGAAAGAGAAAAATCAGCTAGCTCTCTCCCCCTTCAATATGACAAGGAAGTCAATTTAAGATAACTGACACTTAATTCTAACAAATAGAGGTTAGGGGTAAGATGAACAAGATGTCTACAGGTTGGAGTTTATAGGAAAGAGGGTAAAGAAAGTCCCTATCTGTCTAAAAATATCTTTCTCCCTCCCCCCAAAGTTGAGAGACCCAGGCTTGTCAATGTCCAAACTCAGGGTATCACAGGAGCTGTGTGAGATTTTCAGATGCTGTTCTTCTTCTCAGGTTTTCCCACAACTCTTGGTGTCTTTGTGGGGGAAATGGTGATTTTGATCAATGAGGGATTTTGTGTGGCTCAGGAGAGAAATCTCTGATCAGCCAGTCACCCTTGGCAAGAGAGAGAGAGAGATTAACTCTCTCCCCCTGGAGTCTCCTCTTCCCTCAAGATTCCAAACCTCCTTCACCATTCCCTGCTGTGGATACAAACTTCTGCATGTCCTCCAGGTTCTGTCCCTCAAAGTCTCTGAATCATCCCTCTACCTCATATCTAACATTTATTTCTTGATCTTAGTTTCTTGGTCTAACTACAAGATGAAGGAACTGGACTAAGTTATGTCTCAACTGTGCATTATATTCAAAAATGCTGATGACCCAATTAATTCTTTGCATCAAAGTAATACTTTCAAAAGAAAATAACACATAATGAAACCTTTTAGTGAGATTTAGTAAGTGAACTTAACCAAAGCATTGACCAGAGCTGATTCTTTCTAGCCTAGGACATCAGGCAATCTTTTAGGGAAGGATGCCATATAATGAGTCCTTTTGACATTTTATTAACTAAACCTCTATGGAAAGTATTCAAGAATGAGAAAGAATGTTATCCATATCCAGATAAAGAACCATGGGAGTAGAAATACAGAACAAAAACATATGATTGATCACATGGTTTGACAGGGATATGACTGAGGTTTTGGCATAAAGGGTCACTCTACTTCAAATATGAATAACATAGAAATAGATTCTGAACACTGATACATGTGGAATTGCTTGTCATCTGGGGGGAGGGTAAGAGATGAGCGAAGGAAGGAAGGAAGGAAGGAAGGAAGGAAGGAAGGAAGGAAGGAAGGAAGGAAGGAAGGAAGGAAGGAAGGAAGGAAGGAAGGAAGGAAGGAAGGAAGGCTGGAAGGCTGGAAAGAAGGAAGGAAGACTGGAAAGAAGGAAGGAAGGAAGGCTGGAAAGAAGGAAGGAAGGAAAAATACAGGAGAGAAAATGAGGCTCAGAGAGATTAAATTAGTTGCCCAAGATCCCATAGGTGGTAGTAGAGCTGAAATTTAATCTCGAGTGTTCTGACTCTTGATCTAGAACTGTTTCTACTATACCATAGTCACAATTGTAATTAGGTCTGAATAACTAGCGCTTTGTCCCAGGTACTGACATATGAGAAGGCTGACATCACTTCCACTGCTTCAACAACACAAACAACTGTGCTTTGCACCTAGTTAGCAAGAACAATTAGTTTAACTGAAAAGCTGTGACAGAGACATTATGGTGTACTGATTGTTATAGTGGTTGGAGGGGCTATACTTAGAATTATAAGATCTGGATTCAAATCTTGTTTCTGACATTTACTAGCTTTATGATTACAAACAAGTCATTTAATGTCTTTAAGCTCCAAGAAATTCTTGAATACTTAAATACTTTATAGACAGGTTTTGATCTGTTCCATGGTAGTAGATTTTTCTTAAAAAGTTGATTTGAGGGTATAGTGTTGTGCTGTGTGCCCTAAATGTTTTATGAATCCTGTTCTGCAGGTGTCCAAATTTCCAGATATAGCTCTGACTATACCCTGTTTTAAGGCATATTATCTAGGCACACTGTCCTCAGGATTCGAGTATCTATATGTAGTAGATAAATTTGCATAATGCATACACACACACACACACACACACACACACACACACACACACACACACAACAATATGCCTCACTGAGAGTTCAAGAGTATCAACCCTAAGGTCCTTTCCCATTTTTGCCATTTTTATCAAGTTTGTGAGCTTCAATTCAATTATCACAATGGTGGTGATGAAATCACATAACTAACAAGCACATCAACTGAAGTCTTTAATTTTAAATAAATTTAAGGAGGTTATTAGTACACTGTTGTAGTAGAAAGAACTATGGGAGCCAGATTACTTTGACTTTGGCAAGTCATTTAACCTTTCTGTATCTAAATGCATTCATTACAAACTGAGGCAGTTAAATTAGAAGAGCTCTAAGATCCCCACCAAAATCAAATATTATGATTCTCTCTCTCTCTCTCTCTCTCTCTCTCTCTCTCTCTCTCTCTCTCTCTCTCTCTCTCTCTCTCTCTCTCTCTCTCTCTCTCTCTCTCATAACTTCCTGAAATGCCCTTTTTCTCTATGTCCCCATTTCTTGTGTTCATTTAATTTGGTAGCATTAGCCAAAATACTTTTTATAAGCATTTTCTTTCTCAAAAGATTATTAAACCTATTTAAAAGCTCTGTTCAAATATCTTCTTTGAATTTTGCTTTAAATATTCTATTCTGTAGTAAGGAATATGGTCCCTATAACTGAGACAGTTTGAAATTTGAGGCCAAATTAAATAGTACCATGATAATAGATGAGTACTATTGTATTAATTAATTGAATTAGTCAATTAATTATCCATTAATTCAAAGACTTTGTATTATATGTAAGGTACTGTTCTAGGATCTATGAGGGAGACAAAAGAATAGTGCATTAACTATATCCATATTCTGCAGGATTAAGTTAATGAGAAGAACAATAAAAGAATAAAATAAAAAAAATCTTCTGATTAGAAAAAAGAGACATGGCAACTTTTATATTTTCAGTGGCATCATGCTATTACATAGCTGTTTTTCTCTTTTATTTCTTGCTTTGCATAGAGAAATAAAATAGGAATTCTGAATGCAGGGGCAAACTAAGATTTTTTTTTCACTATGAATAGTTTGAATAGCCAAGGCAGGGTGAACAGGCTGCCTGTCTATGAGAAAGAGACATATATCTCAAGGGTCCTTCGATGCCAATGCAGCTCAGAGGCTGAGGACAAAGAGTTCGGAAGGTTTTGACACTGAGCCAAGAGTCAGGATGAAAAACGATAACAGAAAAATTAAAGATTAATGAGAAAGATACCAAATTATACCTAAATGAAGATACCAAGATTTTAAAAGTTGGCTCTGTAAGAACTTTCAGATGCTTAGTGTTGACTTTAGAATTAAGTTATATTTTTATAAGAAAGAAGAATGGAAAATTCAAGGTTAAATCAGGTAGGCTCTTGAAAAAACCTCCAACCAGCAGATTCTGGTGCTTTTATAGCATATTATTGCCACCCAATGGTAACAGATCTAAATTGCAAGGATCAATTTTTTCAGGGAAAGACCCATTTTGATGGTTGAGTCTGTAAAACCTAATGACACGAAGAACAAGTCACATACAAAACTATGTACCTTTATTTGCCATTCAGCATCAAATTTTATGATTAAGATTAACATTTGATGCCATGACACTTCTAAATTAAAAATACAATACTAATAAAATATAAATTACTCTCAAAATTAATAAAGTACCCTTTCAGATTCCTTATATGAGACAAATAGAGCTCTACTACCTAAAACCAGGAAAGGATAAAACACAGAAGGATAGCTATAAATCAATACCATTAAATCAATATCTATTCAAAATTTTTAAATAAAATCCTGCCAAGCAGGCAATTGTGACTCATCCTGTAAATCATTTATCATTATATTAGATTTATACAGTGATAAATAAGGAAGGTAGATGATTCCGTAGAAGGAGCACTGAAGTCAGGAAGACTTGGTTTTAGAAATTCCCTAGCTATGTATCCTTGAGCAAGTCACTTAACCTCTGTTTGTCTCAATCTCCTGAAATGGGAATAAAAGTACCTTACAGGGTTATTGTGAGGATAAAATAAGATAAAACTCATTATGAAAACAAAATAAAATTACACTGAAAACAATAACATTCCAAATCACATGACTGTCTCAATAAATATGGGAAAAGGGTTTGATAATATATACATAATAATATACATTTTACATACAATTTACAATTTCAAAAAGTCCTACATGATACAGGCATAGGAAAACATTTTTAATGGAAAAATATCTAAAAAAAGCAAATATCACATACAATGGGGAGGCCTACTGTCTATGAAACTATTTAATATAATTCTGAAAAAACACAAGTAGCAATGAGAAAAGAGAAAAACATTAAAGGCATATAAGGTTAGTTGTTGTCCTTCCTATTCAGAGAGGACTAAAATGGTATCACTAGGGATGACTTTTGAACTGGATTTAAGTGAGGCAAGTTGCACAAAATCATCATAAGTCTCACTCATTCTCTCTTCCTAGAGTCACTGAAGTGCAGCAGCAAGCCCAAAAGTCAAAATGACTAAAGGCTAGAGATGCAATAGATGACCTTGGCTTCTTCAATGTCAAACCAAGTTCTAAGTGCTCTACAGCACCTTAGAGGCTTCTGCTACTGTTTTCATTTGCCCCTTCCACTGGGGGAGGTCTTAACATGCCTAGGGTAGACTTCCCCAAAATTTTAACTGTTATAAGGATGGGTAAAAAGAAAATAAAACTATTCTCATTTGCTGAAATTATGGATTACTTAGACAATCATAGAAATCAGTAAAGACTCTAATTCAGATAATTAATAGCTTTATTATCACGGTGGGAAGCTACAAAATGAACCCTCAAAAAGCAACAGAACTTCTTTATAACAAAATCCAAAGGACATAAATAAAAAAAGAAATTCCATTTCAAATAAGTACAAAATACATAGATATCTGGCAATCAATCTACCAAAACACACAAAATATTTTTATAGATTCAATTATAAGCACTTGTTAAAGAAATACAGAACAATTTTTAAATAATTAGAAGAATACTCAGTGCTCATGGCTGACCCATGCCAATATAATGAAAATAATATTACCAAAGTTAGTTCATACTTTTAATGCTATTCCAATCAAACTATGAATGGAATACTTTATAGAATTCAACAAAATAATAACAAAATTAATTTGGGACAATAAAAGATATAGAGTATAAAGGGAAATTATGAAAAGGGATGAATCAATAGGAAGGAACATAAATGTGGAGTGAAACCAAAAGTCAGTAATACAATTCCTTTCCTTTTTCCTTTCTCCTCTTCTACTTCTCTCCCTGCCCCCGCCTCTCTTCTTTGATTATTAGAACAATGCCAACTTGAAGGAATATAGAAACAGGTAGTGCCAGCAATGGAGAAACAGCTATGAATCCATAGCTGAATTGGCTTAAGACTGCCAAAAGTTATCACCTGGTCCCTGACAATGTTTAGAAACTACTGTATTATGTCCATAACACTCCCTTTGCACATGCCATTGGGAAAAGCTGGGGTGTATGGGTTATTCTGGGAAGACCAGTCCTCTGGTGTGAGGATTTGTTGAGTCCTTTTCAGGGCTGCTTTTTCCTTTGGTGTCCATCGCCACCCAGCTTCCATCTGTAGCTCCAAGAAGCTACAGCATACACAGCAGCCACATTCCAGTAAACTATTTTGATGGGCAGGCTAACCCAGGTTGAGAATAATTAAGAGGTCTCAATTCCATCACTGCATTAGGTGAGTGTCTACTCCAGGATTATGAAAGCTTCCCCTGACAGAACAAGTAGACAAGAACAATTTGTTCCAGCAGTCTTAAAGGCAGTAGAAGTGAGCTCTATGGAACACTTGGAGCTTAGTTAGAGAGAGTCATCCAAGAAACCAAAGTCATACACTGCATCCCAAGCCATTATCCATCATTTTGACTTTTGTCTTGCCACTGGATTTGGATGACTCTGGAAGGTAGAATGAGGCTGATGACTATGTAATTGCCTCACTTAAGTTAAATTTATGTACAAGTCAAAAGACATCGCCATTGATGTAATTTTGATTCTCTTCAAGTATGAAAGATAACAAACAACTAGGCAAAAGCTAGGCTCTTGGTGTGGTGAAGGAAAAAAGGCAGACAGAAAGCTTTTGTTTTGAGTCAAAAAGACTTAGTCAGAACATGAACTAAGAAAAATATAACTGTGGTAGAGCGGTCTGTAAATTCATTCAGAGTGGGCAGAATGACTCTATGACAAATTTTAAGAGTAGAGGGTACATAAAAGGAGTCATGAGTCTCTGTATGAAACAAAATTAGTGCAAATAGGAACAGAAAGGGCAAGTATAGAATTGACATGCCCTGTTGCTGCTGTGAATTCTAAGCAAAAATGAACTGTATGAGGTGACTAGTTTCTAAGTATATTTTCTTGCCCACATATGAATATTAGGGAACTAAAATGACCACGCTCAATCATATTCTATATTACTTTTGCAAGGCACATTTATGAAGTTCCTGTAGTCCTCATATGAAAAAAGAGAACACCTAAGATGGGAAAGGCTTGTAAATTAATAACTTGATCACAGAGTACTAACAAAAGGTGGTTTCCACAACAAGCTATCAAATGGTATGACATGGATCTATGACCTTGGCAAATTTGTTCATAAAAAAACTACTTTCCAGAATTGTTGTGTAGATAAAACAATATTTATAAAGTGCTTTGCAAATTTTAAATCACTATTTTATTAACTTCAATGGCTGAAAATAATGAAGACAAATTAAAATAAGATACACTATTGGAGAAGAGTTTTTTAATTCTATATTCTGCTCTACTGGTTCAAATCATTTAAAAAAACAAACAAACAAGATACCAGGATATTATATTCTCTATACCTCTTGATTAACTGTTTGATTGCAGAGATGTGAATCTATTATAGCATAAGCTGAGAAAACCTGCCTGTTTTCTTCTCATAATTTCATCATGAATGATCCGGATACAATACATTCTCATAAAGAGTTTATAAAGATGACAAAGTAGGGATATGTGCTGGAGGTGATTGATTTGAAGGTGTTGAGGAATCCGTTCTTAAGGTGTTGGATAAAAGGAGAATACTGAAGACTTAGAAAAAAAAACTCAGAAATTAACACCCCAAAAAACAAATGATAAAAAAATTCAGTTACTGAATCACATATCTACATTTCTATCTCTACAAAAATTTTATAAGCATAATCTATATGTGTATTAAGCATCTAAGAAGGGATCAGGCAAATTTTTGCAAACAAAATCCCATAGAAGACCACATTTTTACAATTACACAATTGAGAATAAGATCCCAAGGAGTATATTTAATTTTTTTTAAGGCATTGATTCAGTAGATCCAAATACTACCTTAAGGCTGTTTGTTCGACAAAGTGTTCAAGTCGAAATCATAAAAGATTCCTTCAATAATGTAACAATGAAGGTTATTCTGACCAATCTCTGAGGATAAATATCAAACTAGGAATAAAATAGACAATTTCCCAAAAGTGTTTGCATGTATCATGAAGGATAGCCAGTGCAGAGAATGTAAATGTAGATTCTACATATAAATAATACACAGATCTGACATATTTGAAAATATATCTTGGAGAGATATTGCATATGGACATTGAACTGGACCCAGAATTAAATAGGAGGCAAAAAAGGTACATTGAGTCCCAATTCTACTCTTGACTAACCACTAGACTTCTCCAATACTCCCCAACAATCTTCTCATCTTGCAACATTCCTCCATTCCCTTAGTTCTCCTTTTCCCCAGTTATTGAATTCCTCCCAGAAACTTTATTCTTGAGGCAGTGCCCAAGATGGTCTGACTCTCTGGAATTCTCCTACCATGTCCCCACATAAAGAAAAAGAAGCTAAATGGTAGACTGAAAGGCAGAAGTCTTAAGGCTGAATCTGTCAGGAGGATGGTGAGGCTTACAGCTTCTTAGGTTAGATAAGTAAATCAGATGAGAGTGACAAGGTATTTCAGAGAATGGAGGAAGAACAAATGGTAACATCTGGAAGATCTCCAGGGTTAGTAGCAGGTAGATGGGAAGGCCTGGTAGCTTTCTATCTTATTAGAAGGAAAAAAAAAACAACCAAAATTATTGATTCTCATCTCATCTCGGCTATGTGAGCAGTTAAATAGCCTGGATCAAGAAAGAAGAGGGAGGACTAAGAGGGATAGTATGAAGTGATTGAGTTTAGAGATACATCCTTCCTATTTCCTCTGGTGGTGAGAGGGTTTTCCTAATGCCCAGCTGTCTTATGTAGGGCAAGAGCAGGGGAAAAGTTAGAATAGAAGGTTAAGGAAAAGAGCAACCCTGGGCGTAGAAGATCTTCCTGCTGCCCCTCCATCAGTGACATGATTTCCTTAACTTAAGTATCCAGATAATAATCCCTCTAAAATTCAATAAATAATCCTCAAGAAATGCAGTGACTGGGGGCAGCTGGGTAGCTCAGTGGATTGAGAGCCAGGCCTAGAGATGGGAGGTCCTAGGTTCAAATCTGGCCTCGTCCACTTCCTAGCTGTGTGACCCTGGGCAAGTCACTTGACCCCCATTGCCTAGCCCTTACCACTCTTCTGGCTTGGAGCTAATACACAGTATTGACTCCAAGACAGAAGGTAAGGGTTAAAAAAAAAAAAGAAATGCAGTGACTTAAAAAAAACTCATTAACCCAGAGCCTGTGTATTGATTACATGTAAACAATTAGTCTGATCTTCAGTCAAATAACACATAGCTTTATCACCAGGTCTGTACATGAGCCATTCAAATTTGGCAGGACTATGTCTTTATTTGCATAGACTTTGAAAAAACAGAGTCAGCTCCATGACATAATAAGGCATTGATGTAAGACTTCAATAAAGGTTTAGGTCTTCTATGTGGACTTAAATATTGAAGAAAATCAAATCATTGTAGACAGAACTGCTCTTTAATTCAAATTTCATTAATTATCCCAAGGTTATCGAATACATCTGAAAAGATTAACACTGTTGTTATTTTAGAGGCAGCAACCCTATAATCATCAGAGCTTGTAAAATAACTTTAAGTAACTAGTGTATGCAATATGCAATAAAAGAGAAATTCTATTTTACCATGGATCATCACCATGAAACCAGTGCTATAAACATAAGAAAATAACCTAGAATTTCTTCAGTACTTGTTACTTCAAACTAAAGAGTTTATTTCTTTGTTCATAAAAATCATCTGCTTTTTTGCTTTACCACACTCTAATAGTGAATTAGAAGAGATATAAAATGGTATGAACAAGAACACAGTAGCACATACCTAACATAAAAATGCTCAATATCCTTAAAAAGATAGACAAACATTTTTTTAATTCTATAAGCAACTATCCATCCCTTAAAAAAATAATTTAAAAAAACATCTCTTTGATAATAAGGACAATAGCAAAGGAGGAGGAAGGAAAGTGGTTCCATTTTTTTAATGGGGGGAGGAACATTAAGCTTGAAATTAGAAGCTCTAATTTTGAATCTTGGCTGTCACTTACTAGCTATGTAATTTTGGGGCATTTTATCTCCCTGAGCCTCTCAGTTCCTCATCTGCAATATGGGGATCATAATACCTATATGAAAGACCTCACAGAATGGCTGTGAGAATCAAATGAAAATGCAGAAAATGTTTTTGAAATTTTAAAGAATTGGATCATTTCCTTTTTCATTCATTGATTATTTACTGAGTATCTATTATATATAATGCATATTGGCAGGTGTACGTAAATATAAGTTTTTTCATACTGGTCCAAAAAAATCTACATAATGGAGAAATTTACTTCTTTTGTTTTACTTACATCTAGGCTGAGGGTAACATCTATAAAAAATCCTCTAAGACTCTAAGATGAATTTAATATGAAATTAAAGTAAATTCACTTTTATTTGTAACATCCATCAAAGTCCTATTCTAAAGCACTATTAGGACTTAGAGGTAACCTTAATTTCTGAAAAACTATGTCAGTGAAGAGAAAAATTAAGCAGTCTACCATATTGGAAAACCTTTAAATGTATGGCTAGCAGTGGACAGTATGCTTGTCATCCAAGGAATAGTTAGGAGATAATGATTATTAGGTTCGTCTATAAACTAGTAAGATAAATTTTTCAGTTATGGCAACATTTGAAGGACATTTACTAAATCATGGATTTAGGTGTATTCTCCATTGGTGGAGAAAAGATCCAAATCAATGAAACCAAGTATCACTGAAATACTGAAATATTCCTTAAAATATTTTCACTAAACATTTTTAGGACAGAAGTCAGGAATGGTGTAAAATCTAACAGGCAAAGGGAATTTCTAAAATGTCAAGAATCATTGCTCTAAGTTATGTCATCATTTTATTGAGACACCAGTCATTTGTTGTTTATGTTCTAAAAGAGTTTTTAGATTTAAATGGAATTGCCTGTTAAGACTACTTGCTAAGGTATCTTTTCTATCACTCATAAAGTTTATAACAAAAAACTTAAACATATGAATACATAATATGCATATATAAAATTATGGCAATTAAATTGTTGGTTACTAGTCAATTTATTACAGTTTATAAGGAAAAAGTAATAAATTATTTACACAGCTTATAAATCTTCCAAATTTAAGTTAATTTCTTAGTGCTAAGAAATCAGAGTATTCTATAGCTTTTCATCAAGGGTTATGATCATTTTTTTTTTCAGATTTAGAGTCATGTTCTCCCATGACACTCCATAAAGCTGGACACCAACTTGTCACTCAGGCACTTTTTGACCCTAGCTGAATGCTAACAAAAAGGAGTCCTACTCCTCCTCTCCCACTGCCTCCAGAGAGAGCTGCCAGATCAGCTCTCTGAGTGTCCCAGCCAGACCCTGCCCAATCCCCTGCCATGGTCCTGGGCAGCTGCTGACCAACCACAGGGCAGCTCTGTCCAGGAGAAACCAAACCCATGAAGCCTCAGGTATCCCAAGAGATGGATGTATCAGCAAAGGAGAACTTGCCTACCCTGCAGTATGTGAGAAGCACATTGTAAACCCTAAAGTGCCATAGAAATGTTAGCACATTCTCTGAACCACTTTAAAAGATACAGATTGGAACTGGGGGGAAAAACCAAAACTCAAAGTGTACTGCCATCAAATTTGTATATATCCAAAAAAAATTCTATGCTACCATGAGACATGAAAAATCTAAATTAAAATTTAAAGCATGTACCATCAAAAAAGCATTTCTGGAAGAAATGGCTCAGTGTTTCAACCAAACTTTATTGAGCACCTTCTGTGTGTCAAGCATTCTGCTGGGTGCTGAGAATACAAAGATAAAAGATAGTCTTTATCCTCAAGGAACCTGTACTCTATTTAAGGTGACATACAAGATATATATGGATATGTAATCAAGATACATTAAGATAAACAGAAAATAAACTAAGGAAATAGAAAGATGTTATAAAAAGTGGATCTGTGGCTGGACTTAGAAGAGAATTAGGGTTCCAAGAAGGGGTGGTGGGAAGGAAGCACTTTTCAGGTAAAGGGAACAGCCTGTTCAAAGGCAAATGGATAAGAGATAGACAGCATCGGTAAAAAAAAAAAAAAAGCAAATTGGTAAGGCAGCTAGGAAGCACAGGGGACAGAGTGCCAGGTCTGGAATGAGGAGGAACTAGATTAAGATCTGGCTTCAGATACTTCCTAGCTATGGGACCATGGACTAATCATTTAACCGGAAATGCTTAGTCTTTACTGTTCTTTTGCATTGGAATCGATACTTAATATCACTTCTAAGACAGAAGAAAGTATGGGTTAAAAAAAAAAACTGGCCAGTTTGGTTGAAATGTAGAATACATAAAAGTGAGTGATATAAAATCACCCTACAAAGCAAAGCTAGAACCATATCATGGACTTTTTAAAAATCAGTTTTATTTTTTTTTTGGATACTTCTATCCTTCACAACTACACAATTCTACTCAAAGCATTCCTTTTAAAATCACATCCATATGAGAAAGTAAAATATCTGAAACCCCAATTCCAAATATGTAAATAAATTCCTTCATTGGCCATGCCAAAAAAAATACATTTGAATATCTTCTCTCTTAGGAGGTACATAGAATATTTTATCATGATTCCTAGAGTTCCTAAGTCTTTCAAAAGCACTTGTCTTTATAATATCATTACTGTATAAATTGTTCTCCTGGTTCTTCTAACTTCACTTAGCATTAGTTCATGAAAATGTCCCCAGGTTTCTCTAAAACCATCTCCATCATTTCTTGTAGCTCAATAGTATTCCAGTCATACCCTTTTGCCTTCTGGGAAGAGCCTCTTTCTCTCTGGTTTAATCACAAATTTTTCATCTAGCATAGAATTGATAAGCAATTTCTTCCTTCCTCCTCTCATTAAGTTTTTTTAAACACTTTTACTACCTTTCATCATAAAAATTAATATTATTTATTAGTTCCAAGGCAGATGAGCAGTAAGAGCTAGGCAGTCGGGGTTAAGTGACTTGCCCAATGTTACATAGCTCACATTTATTTAGGATGTCATCCTTTATATATGTCATATGACCATTTGATGCTTATCTTGTTAGTATGAGATGATGGTCTAAATCTCATTTCTTCTATATAAATTCCTTTCACAACAGTTTTATCAAATAGTGAGTTCCTAACCCAATAGTTGTGATCTTTGGTTAATTTGGGTTAATTTGAGTTAATGCTAATTTACTTCTACATATTGTGTTTCAATAAAAAACTTTTTTAAAATTTCTAACTTAGGATCAAATTGTTTTGATGATTATAGCTTTGCAATATAGTTTGAGATCTGGAACTTCTAGGAAGCCTCTATTCCTTCCCACTTTTTCTTCTCATAATTCCCTTGACATTTTTGATTTTTTGTTCTTCCAGATAAATTTTGTTGTTATTTTCTAGTTCTATAAAGTAACTCTTTCATAATTTGACTGTTATGACACTGAACAAGCAAATTTATTTAGGTAGTACTATCACTTATTGACAATAATGGTAGGTGTCTCCCATAGCTCTGTCATGGGTTCTTTTCTCTCTATATTCCCTCCCTTCATAACAGTTCCTATGTGTTCAACTATGTCTTCTAATCAAATGATTCCTAGATTATATCCAATACTACTCTCTCCTGTACTACAATCCTAGAACCTGAAATTCAACTCCAGATTCAGACAATTAGTCATGTGACCCTGGGCAAGTCACTTAAAATCTGTCTCAGATTCATTATCTGTAAAATGGGAAATAATTAACAGTACCTACCTCCCAAGGTTGTTGTGAAGATAAACTAAGATATGGATTGTAAAACAGTGCAAATTTAAAGCAGTACATAAATGCTAATTGTTATTATAGTCATTTTTAACTCAACATTTCCAAATCAGAATTCATTTTTTCCCTTAAAACCATTCATTTTTAAGAGCTTCCTTATTAACTGTTAAATGCATCATTATCTTCCTGGGCACTCAAGGTTTCAATACAGCATCCTCACTGATTCCACATATCAAGACAATTGCCAAATTCTTGTTTCTAATTTCACAATATTTCACAATGCTACTTTTCTCTATTCAAATAGCCACTACCTAAGTGCAAGCCCTTATTACCTTATTATAATAGCTTTCTAATTTCTTTTTTTAAAGAAACATTATTTTATTTGGTCATTTTCATTGGAAACAGATCATTTTCTTTTCCTTCCCCCCAAAACCCACCCACTCCTTCCCTAGGCGACGCGCGATTCATCTGGGTATCACGTGTCCTTGCTCTGAACCCATTTCCTTGTTGTTGGTATTTACATTAAGGTGCGCATTTAGCATCTCTCCTCAATCATGTCCCCTCAACCTCTGTAGTCAAGCAGTTGCTTTATCTCGGGGTTTTTACTCCCTCAGTTTGTCCTCTGCTTGAGGATAGTTGTTTGTTTTTTTTTCTCGTAGATCGCTGCATGTTGTTCAGGGACACTGTAAAGCCATTACTGGAAAAATCCATTACGTTCTCTTGTACCACAATGTGTCAGTATCTGTGTATAATGTTCTCCTGGTTCTGCTCCTCCCACTCTGCATCACTTCCTGGAGGTTGTTCCAGTCTCCATGGAATTCCTCCACTTTATTATTCCTTTTAGCACAATAGTATTCCATCACCAACATATACCACAATTTGTTCAGCCATTCTCCAATTGAAGGGCATCCCCTCGTTTTCCAATTTTTGGCTACCACAAAGAGTGCAGCTATGAATATTCTTGCACAAGTCTTTTTCCTTATTATCTCTTAGGGGTACAAACCCAGCAGTGCTATGGCTAGATCAAAGGGCAGACAGTCTTTTATCACCCTTTGGGCATAGTTCCAAATTGCCCTCCAGAATGGTTGGATCAATTCACAACTAGACCAGCAATGCATTAATGTCCCTACTTTACCAGATCCCCTCCAGCACTCATGACTTTCCTTTGCTGTCATGTGGAACAATATGCTAGGTGTGAGGTGATACCTCAGAGTTGTTTTGATTTGCATCTCTCTGATTATAAGAGATCTAGAACACTTTTTTATGTGCTTATTAATAGTCTGGATTTCCTTAACTAAAAATTGCCTATTCATGTCCCTTGCCCATTTATCAATTGGAGAATGGCTTCATTTTTTTTACAACTGGTTTAGCTCTTTACAGATTTGAGTAATTAGACCTTTGTCAGAGGTTTTTGTTATGAAGATTGTTTCCCAATTTGTTGCTTCCCTTCTAATTTTAGTTAAATTGGTTTTGTTTGTACAAAACCTTTTCAATTTGATGTAGTCAAAATTATTTATTTTGCATTTTGTGACTCTTTCTAAGTCTTGCTTGGTTTTTAAATCTTTCCCTTCCCAACGTTCTGACATGTATACTATTCTGTGTTCACCTAATTTGCTTATACTTTCCTTCTTTATATTCAAGTCATTCGTCCATTCTGAGTTTATCTTGGTGTAGGGTGTGAGGTGTTGATCCAAACCTGATCTCTCCCACACTGTCTTCCAATTTTCCCAGCAGTTTTTATCAAATACTGGATTTTTGTCCCAAAAGCTGGGGTCTTTGTGTTTGTCAAAGACTGTCTTACTGAGGTCATTTACCCCAAGTCTATTCCACTGATCCTCCTTTCTGTCTCTTAGCTAGTACCAAATTGTTTTGATGACCGCTGCTTTGTAATATAGTTTGAGATCTGGGACTGCAAGGCCACCTTCCTTTGTATTTTTTTTTCATTATTTCCCTGGATATCCTTGATCTTTTGTTGTTCCAAATGAATTTTGTTATGGTTTTTTCTAAATCAGTGAAGAAGTATTTTGGTAGTTCAATGGGTATGGCACTAAATAGATAGATAAGTTTGGGTAAGATGGTCATTTTTATTATGTTAGCTCGTCCCACCCATGAACAATCAATGTTTTTCCAATTGTTTAGATCTAGTTTTAATTGTGTGGAGAGTGTTTTGTAGTTGTGTTCATATAGTTCCTGTGTTTGTCTCAGCAGATAGATTCCTAAGTATTTTATATTGTCTCGGGTGACATTAAATGGAATTTCTCTTTCTAATTCTTGCTGCTGAACTGGGTTCGAGATATATAGAAATGCTGATGACTTATGTGGGTTTATTTTGTATCCTGCAACTTTGCTAATGTTGTTGATTATTTCGATTAGCTTTTTGGTTGATTCCCTGGGATTCTTTAAGTAAATCATCATATCATCTTCAAAGAGTAACAGCTTGGTCTCCTCATTGCCAATTTTAATACCTTCAATTTCTTTTTCTTCTCCAATTGCTACTGCTAGTGTTTCTAGTACAATATTAAATAATAAAGGTGATAATGGGCATCCTTGTTTGACTCCTGATCTTATTGGGAAGGCTTTGAGTTTTTCCCCATTGCAGATGATGTTTGCTGATGGTTTTAGGTATATACTATTTATTATTTTTAGGAAAGGCCCTTCTATTCCTATACTTTCAAGTGTTTTCAAAAGGTATGGGTGTTGTATTTTGTCAAAGGCTTTTTCTGCATCTATTGAAATAATCATGTGATTTTTGTCGGTTTGCTTCTTTATATGGTCAATTGTGTGGATGGTTTTCCTAATATTGAACCATCCTTGCATTCCTGGAATGAATCCTACCTGATCATAGTGGATAACCCTTGTGATGACTTGCTGGAGTCTTTATGCTAGTATCCTATTTAAGATTTTTACATCTATATTCATTAGGGAGATTGGCCTATAGTTTTCTTTCTCTGTTTTTAACCTGCCTGGCTTTGGGATCAGTACCATGTTTGTGTCGTAAAAAGAATTTGGTAGAACCCCTTCTTGGCTTATTCTGTCAAATAGTTTGTATAGTATTGGGGTTAGCTGTTCTTTGAATGTTTGATAGAATTCATTTGTGAATCTGTCTGGATCTGGGGATTTTTTCTTAGGGAGTTCTTTGATGGCTTCTTCGATTTCTTTTTCTGATATGGGGTTGTTTAGGTAATTTATTTCTTCTTCTTTTAGTCTAGGCAATTCATATTTTTGTAAGTATTCATCCATATCACTTAGATTGCCATATTTTTTGCCATATAATTGGGCATAGTTTTTAATGATTGCCTTGATTTCCTCTTCATTAGAGGTGAGGTCTCCCTTTTCATCTTGGATACTATCAATTTGGTTTTTTTCTTTCCTTTTTTTTAATTAGACTGACTAGTACTTTGTCAATTTTATTTGTTTTTTCAAAGCACCAGTTTCTAGTCTTATTTATTAAATCAATAGTTCTTTGACTTTCAATTTTATTAATTTCTTCTTTGATTTTTAGGATCTCTAATTTAGTCTTCATCTGAGGATTTTTAATTTGTTCACTTTCTAGTTTTTTAATTTGCATGCCCAATTCATTGACCTCTGCCCTTCTTAATTTGTTTATATATGAACTCAAGGATATAAATTTCCCCCTGAGTACTGCTTTGGCTGCATCCCATAGGTTTTAAAAGGATGTCTCACCATTGTCATTTTCCTCAATGAAGTTATTAATTGTTTCTAAGATTTGTTCTTTAACTAGCTGGTTTTGGAGAATCATATTGTTTAATTTCCAATTAATTTTTCATTTATCTATCCACGTACCCTTAATAATATTTTTATTGTACTGTGGTCTGAGAAGGTTGCATTTATTATTTCTGCCCTTTTGTACTTGTTTGCAATGATTTTGTGCACTAGTACATGGTCAATGTTTGTGAATGTACCATGTACTGCTGAAAAGAAGGTGTATTCCTTTTTGTCCCTATTTATTTTTCTCCATATGTCTACTAACTCTGATTTTTCTAAGATTTCATTTGCTTCTCTCACCTCTTTCTTATTTATTTTTTTATTTGATTTATCTAGTTCAGATAGGGGACGGTTCAGATCTCCCACTAGTATAGTTTTCCTATCTATTTCATCCCTGAGCTCCTCTAGTTTATCCTTTAAAAATTTGGATGCTCTGCCTTTTGGTGCATACATATTGAGTACAGATATTTCCTTGTTCTCGATACTGTCTTTTATCGGGACGTAATTACCTTCCCTATCTCTTTTAACTAGATTTATTTTTACTTTGGCTTTGTCTAATATCATGATTGCTACTCCTGCCTTCTTTTTATCATTTGATGCCCAATAGGTTTGGCTCCATCCTCTTATTTTCACCCTATGCGTATCTACCTTCCTCATGTGTGTTTCTTGCAGACAGCATATGATAGGTTTTGGGATTCTAATCCACTCTGCTATTCGCTTGCGTTTTATGGGTGAGTTCATTCCATTCACATTCAGAGTTGTGTTTACTAGCTGTGTATTTCCCAGTATTTTGATTTCTACTCCTGGTCCTGCCTTTTCTTCTTTCACTATTTCCTTCTATACCAATGTTTGTTTATAGTCAGCCCCCCCCCCCCCGTTCCCTCCCTTATTTTACTTTCCTTTATACCCCCCTCCCTTTTTATTCCCTCCCTTATTTTCCCCTGTAGTCTTTTTAAAATTCCTCCCCCACCCTCTCCCTCCCTTGTACTACTTCCCTCCCCACCAGTCCGTTTTTTACCCTTCTACTCCCCTATAGGGTGCAAATCTATTCTCTTCCCCAATGGATTGGGTTGTTCTTCCCTCTTTGGGTCAGTTTCAAAGTATGTAAGAGTTGAGTATTTCCTGTCTCCAACCTCTTTACCCGTCCAGTATATCGATGTTCTCTCCCCTCCCACCATGAAATTCTTTGTGACATATAAATTTACCCCCATTTGTTTCTTTTCACATTTCTTTTAGTCATAACCTCTTTTCTTTTTTAGCTCTAGTCATATATATATATATATATATATATATATATATATACATACATACACATGTATATGTACTTATGTATGCATATATCTATATACCTATTTATGTCTTGTCCTTTCATCCTATACAGTTTGTCACTGTTCCCTCTGAGTGTAATTCTTCTAGCTGCTCAGGTGATAGCAACAGTTTTTAAGAGTTACCAATGACCTCTTTTCTTATATGGATACATATCATTTTAACTTATTGAGTCTCTTATAAAATTTTTGTTGTTGTTTTGTTTGTTTTTTTCCCCTCTTTTTTAATTACCTTTTGATGATTCTCTTGAGTTCTGTGGTTGGACATCAAATTTTCTGTTCAGGTCTGGTCTTTTATTTATGAATGCTTGGAACTCTTCTGTTGTGTTGAATGACCATACTTTCCCCTGTAAGAATATAGTCAGTTTTGATGCGTATTTTATTCTTGGTTGTAGACCTAGTTCCCTTGCTTTCCGGAATATCGTATTCCATGCCTTTCGGTCCTACAGTGTGGATGCAGCCAGATCCTGTGTTAACCTCACTGTGTTTCCATGGTATCTGAATGGCTTCTTCTTGGCAGCTTGTAATATCTTTTCTTTCATCTGATTGTTTTTGAATTTGGCTATAACATTTCTTGGTGTTGTCAGTTGGGGATTAAAGACAGGGGGTGATCTGTGGATTCTTTCAATCTCCACTTTCTCCTCTTGTTCTAGGATCTCAGGACAGTTTTCCTGGATAATTTCCTCTAGTATTATGTCCAGGCTTTTTCTTTTGTCGTGGTCTTCTGGTAGTCCAATTATTCTTAAATTGTCTCTTCTTGAACGATTTTCTAAATCATCTATTTTGTGAATGAGATGCTTCACATTTTCCTCAATTTTTTCATTCTTTTTGTTTTGTTTTATAGTGCCCTGCTGCCTCGTGAGGTCACTTGATTCTAGTTGTTGTATTCTGGTTCTTAAAGATTGGATTTCATCTCTGGCTTTTTGGTAGTCTTTTTCCTTCTGGTCTGATTTTCTTTGAAGATTGTCTTTCATCCCCTTTACCTCATCTTTCATCTCCTTTGCCTCATCTTTCATCTCCTTTGCCTCAATTTCCAGCTGGTTGATTTTGGCTTTCAAGACACTATTTTCTTCTTTTAGTTCAAGTGCCTCTGTTTCCAGATGACTTATCTTAATTTTTAAGTTCTTTTCCCAATTGTCTTCAGCCTCTCTTAGTTGTGTTTTGAGTTCTTCCACAGCCTGTATCCAATTCGCTGGGATTTCTGGTTTATTGTTTGCTGATCTCTCCCCCTCTGTTCCATTTGCTGAGTAGTAGCTGTCTATTATAGTTTCATTCTTCTTTTTCTGTTGTTTGCGCAAATTCACCCCTTCTTTACTCCTCAACTTTGTCTGTGCTCTTGCTCCTCTCATTTTCTTTGTTTTGGGGGGACTTCTATCAGTCTCCCCTCTTAGAGCTTTAACAGAAGATCTCTTGGTGTAGTCTCTGGGGGAGGGCTGTTGGGAGTTTGAGATTCCCTGTCCTCTGGAGGCTTTTGATTGGCTTAAAGTCCAGCAGTCAATGAGGATGGGTGGGGAGCCTGGGCTTCCCTGCATTCTGGAGACTTTTGATGGGATTAGATTCAGCTGGTCCTTTCAGAAGACTCTGCTCTCTAAGGGGGGAGGGGTTGTGGCCTCCCTGGGCTCTGAGGGTTCCTGATGGGATTAGGTTCAGCTGGTTTAAACTGAATGAGCCCTAAAGCAAAAAACCTCCTCCTCCACTATCTGTGTTGAATGCCTGGAGACAGGCCCAGGTTGCTTTCAAGGTAAGCTCTTCAGAGCAACCCCTTTGCTGGCCATAATGTCTCTCTCCTTTCAGTAGCTCTGAGGGCTCCTGATGGGATTGGGTTCAGCTGGTGCCCTAAAGCTGGGACCTCCCTTGAGACTCAGTTGGAAGGATCCAGCCAAGGGGCTACAGGCTTCCCCCTTCTCTCTATGTTTCCATGCCGTCTGTGTTGGGTGTCCCAGAGACTGGCTCAGGTTGCTTTCAAGGTGAGTCCTTCAAAATAGCCAGCCCTGGGGCCCTTTTGCTGACCCTGAAATTCCCGCTGCTGCCGTGGGCTCAGCACTCTGGCTTGGGGGGGGGGGGGGGAATGGATCCTGGGACCTTCCTTCTGCCTGCCCCTTAGATCTGATTGATCTAGGGTTTGGGCTTTTGGGGGGCCATACCTTTTGATCCAGGTCCTGGAGGAGGGTTCCCCAGGTCTGTCCTGTTGTTCAGCTTGAATTTCGGTGTCCTAGGAGCTCTCAGTTTGCGATCGGTAAGGAAGGGTTTCTGAGGTTTGAACTTTCGCAGCTTCTAAGCCGCCACCTTGATCGGAAGTTCTTTCTAATTTCTTCTTGCTTCAAATCTCTCAGTTTTGAGTGATTTTCCTAAAATTTAGGTCTGATCAAGTTGTCCTTCCTCACCAAAAAAGAGTACTGGCTCCATACTACCTCCAGGATATAATATATAGAGTCCTTTGTTTGGCATTTAAAGCTCATCATACCTGGATACTTCCCATCTTTCTAATAATATACATTATTCCTCTTCATGTACTCAACTACCCAACCATGTTGGCTTACTTTTTAATTCTTACACACAAAATTCATTCTTTCATCTCTGTGCCTTTGTACTTGATGCCCTCCATGCCTGGAATACTCTGGCAGTTCAATTTCTTAAAATCCCTTATTCCTTCAAGACTTAGTTCTAACACCACCTTATATAGGAATTAAGGAGAGAGAGAGAGAGAGAGGAGAGAGAGAGAGAGAGAGAGAGAGAGAGAGAGAGAGAGAGAGAGAGAGAGAGAGAGAGAGAGAGAGAGAGAGAGAGAGAGGAGGAGAGAGAGGGAGAGAGAGGGAGAGAGAGAGGGAGAGAGGGAGAGAGGGAGAGAGGGAGAGAGGGAGAGAGGGAGAGGGAGGGAAAGAGGGAGAGGGAGGGAGAGAGAGAGAGTTTAAAAAAAAAAACCTCAAGGAACAGTAGTCAGTACTGTGAGTGTAGCTTCAACCATGATACCCCAGGAATCCAAGGTCCCTTTCACAATATCCTGAGATGCTTTAAAAAAAGACCCTGAAGATGTAATATTCTGAACCTCGAAAATCCCTGGAGCCTGATCCCAAAAAAGCAGGTCAATGCAGGAACCCACCTAAAGCTAGAGATGACCATTGACCTAAAAGTGTAGCAGAAATAGAACAAAACCCTAATTCAATAACTAAAATTTAAAAAAATAATAAACTAAACAAGATAGCAACCAAAGTAAAAAATTTGAGGGATAGAATTCAGATTTACAATAGCTAAGGAGATGAGTGATAAAAAAAAAAGTAGAGGCATCAGCTACATTCCATTTTTTCTTTCAAGAAACTTATCTGTGAAGAGGAAAAAGGAAATGAGATGGTTGTTAAATGGTTAAGGGAAAGTTGGATTATACCTTGGTCCCCCCCCAAAAAAAAAACCTAATAAATTAATACAAGTATAAAATGAGAAAAATGTGGTCAGCCTGATTTGTCTGACAAAGATCTGGTGGTTGTTAAGTGGAACTATACAGTCAAGTTGAGTTTAAAGGTGGCAGACAAAAGGTAATTCAATACCGGGCTACATCAGAAAAGGGATAATGTACAGGACTAGGAAGTGATGGTCCCCATATAGTCTGCCCTAGTTAGATCACAACTGTAATAGTGTTCAATTCCACATTATGGGAAGGATATTGTTAAGTTAAAATGTACCCAGTGGAAATTAACAATGATAGTAAAGGGCACTGAGACAAATAATCGGTGGAGGGGTAACTAAGTAGTTCAGTGGATAGGCCTAGAGATAGGAAGTCCTGGGTTCAAATTTGAACTCAGATATGTCCTAGCTGTGTGACTCTGGGCAAGTCACTTACACCCAATTGTCTATCTCTTATCACCTTTCTGCCCTGGTACCAATACTCAGCAACAATTCTAAGATAGAAGGTAATAAAAGTTAAAAAAAAAAAAGAAGAATCAGTGGAAGAGCATGGAGCTGTTTAATCTGGATAAAAGTTTAGGGGAAGGGGTGCAAATGAGATGTCTTCAAGTATTTGAAGGGCTGACACCTGGAAGAGGGATGAAAACGGTTCTATCTATTCTTAAGGGGTAAAACTAAGAATAATAGGTGAAAATTACAAAGTGATAAATTAGTGCTTAATGTAAGGAAAAACTTTATAACACTTAAGAGTTCTGTAAGAATGGAATGGGATGATTTGTATTACATGACAACACTGGAATAACCTATCTCAGATTGTTTACCATCTGGGAAGGGAGGGAAAGAATTTGGATTGCAAAAGGTCAGAGAGCATTTGTTAAAAAATTGTTTCTACATGTAATTGAAAAAACAGAGGAATAGAAAGTGGTAGGGGATGGAAAGGGATGTCTACAAGTATTCCAGAAAAGGCTAGATGACCACTTGGAAGATATACTGTAGAGGAGATACTTATTCAGGCATGGATTGGTCTAGGTCCTTTCTAATTTAGAGATTCTGTTTATAAGCATATGGGAAACAGCTAGCAGAAAGAGGCAGAATGAAGATGTTTGAAAAGATAGGATGGCTGTGGGGCCAGGACTAGAACAAGTAGAAAGGGGCAATACCAAGAGAATTAGTAAAAGGATTATTAACCTTAGCAAAGAATATGGAAATCTCTTCCTCGAGATGGGAAAGAAAAGAAAGTGAGCAAATGACAATGAGAAATGTTGGGTTATGGAGGAGAATTACTAAGTATGATCTCATTAAATGGTCTCAAATTTTGCTGTGAAGTGGGAAGGTAGACCAGCTGCTATGAATAGGAGGTTTTAGGGACAAGGTTGGAGGTGGAGGTTTGATGAAACAGGAAAAGGTTTGGAATAGTTAATGTAGGGAATCCAATTAAATTACAATCAACAAGCATTAACTTAGCACCTACTGAGTTACTGAACAAAGCACTGTGGTTGGGAATGGAGATCCAAAGCCAAAACAAAAGTCAGTTATTGGTCTCAAGAAGCTTACCTTCTAAACTAGGATTCATGGGCTATCCCCCACTAATGGAAGATACCACATTTCTACTCACAAACCACAAAAACTGCAGAAGCCCCATCCCTCAGGCCCAGCTTGACACAATCCAGGTCTTCTAGACACCATTCCTAGGACTCTACCAGGGACAAACTCCACAAGATTCATGTCCTTTAATTCAAGGCCCTTTCTGGCTATGATTTTTTCTAAAAGATGCAATTAGCCATAAGATCCTGAAGGATCCCAGGTCACTTAAATTCCAGAGGTTGTAAGTGTCCTCATCTGTTAAGTGCTAAAAGATCTCTCTGAATTTCAGTCCCTAAGGGCTCTAAAATCCTGTGACCACATAGAATTATGTTTCTTTTTCTGGAGAAAGGCCATTGTTCTATTTTAACAAAGCAATCACTAGAGTACCCTGGCATTTTATCAAAGCACTATAAAGGCTTTCCTTTGTGGGGAAACATGTGTGTCTGAGAAAAAAAAAAAAAGATTTAATGAGCACATTGTTCATGGTGAAGCTCTTCTAAACCTTAACTAGCTTGGAATCTGTTGTCCTAAAATTTCTGGATGCAGGCAAGATGTGATCCTCAGGGGTCTCTGATTACATTGTGATCTCTAAGGCAGACAGGTAAACTTGCTTGAACTGATATATGGTCACAGACAGAAAGAATTTGGTCAAAGGTCACCTTTCTAGCCTTCAAGTCAAAAGGAGAGATTCGAAATTTGATAACCCTAGGATGGAATGAAATGATAGTTTTAGTTTTTTTATTGCTATCTTTTACTCATCATCACCAATATGTTCTAGTAAATCCCTTTGAGAGAAACATCCTTATAACAAATAAGAAAGGAAAAAAAATTCACTAAAACTAGCCAACACTTTGATCAAGTCAGTATCATATGCTGTGTTCCATGCCCATAGTTCTAGATCTCTGGATGCAATGAATTGTTCTAGTATTAACTGAATAGTGTTTGAAGAACCTTAGATATTTATTAAGCATCCACATGGTAACAAGTAATACATAAACAATAGGGTTTTATCAGCTGGAGGAGCATAGGGTCATAGATTCATAGCCAGAAGGGATCAAATATGTTATCTAACTATATTTAATGGATGAGGAAACCATGACTTTTAAGAAATTGTAGTATCAGAACATGTAAATACAAATGATTGTTTCCACAGAATCTCCTGTCAAGAACATTAGGGCCTATGTATTTCAATCCCTTTTTCTTTTAAAGTATTCACATGGAGTGACAATAGATTTATTCTAATAATATTGGCATCGCTAGAAGTACTGGAAAACCCCTACTTTAAAACACTTGAAGTATAGTTTACAAGTATACACAAGAAAATGAACTTTGTTACTTTATTGTACTTTGCTATGGACTAAAAACTGGATTTTCCAACAGTGTGGTCTCTATCTTATTCACTAGGCTTAGTTTTGAATGATTTGTGGCAATTACTGAAAATTAAATCTATCCTAAACGATAAAGATTTACCACCACTAAAGGCATTTTTTAAAAGTCTTAAAGACAATAACTAATCAAGTAGTTCCAAAAACTATTTGGAGCAACAGCAACATCATCAAAATAAGACTCCTATGATGTTGCCAAGGTGATCAAACTAAAAAGGTCACCATTCACAGAATCATGCAAATGAAAGGGTTATTCAAAAACCATCTTGCTCACTAGATTGGATTTTCTCTTTAATATTGCTCTAAACTGTCATGCTATATACAATGTTTTCTTTATACATGTACACATAATAATAAAGCTCATGTTTACATACTACTTTAGTATTTCCAAAAGATTTTCCTCACAAAAGCCCTCCGAAGTAGGCAATATAAATGTTATATCTCCTTTACAAATAAGCAGTCATTAGGTCAATAAATAAGAATCTAAAGCTGTAATGAGCTTCAGAGACCATCTCTTTCAAATTCCTCATTTAACAGATATGAGATGTTAAGTAATTTGCTCCAAAGTCACATAGGGAGTAAGTATGAAAGGTATTTGAACCCAGTTCCCCTGAATCTAGTCAGTGTCCTATACTTTATAGCATGCTATGTTCTATAAAGTAATTTGATCAAGATCAAATAGCTAGTGGGATGCAGGAGTAGAGAGTTCAAAACTTTCCCTTTTTGAATTTGGTTAATTCCATCAGTGGATAGTACCCAAATGCTGCCTTTTTAACTGCAATGACTCTTTGATGCTGTGGTGGGTTTTGTGAGGCACATCAACTTTAGAGGAAGGGGTTATGATCTTCCTTATGTTCAGGATTATTGATTATTATTTTTAATTTTCACTGAAATGAAGTCACTAAAAGTACAATAAATTTGCACTAGAAGATTAGCCAGCAAAAAAATTGTAATCCTATGTTAGTTTCCCTTGTTAACTACCAGGATTCTGATCTGCCTCTCCAACCACTGGTGGATGAGCACTCCATGAATTACAAACTAAATTGAATATTCCATGTATGTTGAAGATCCTACACAAATGTAAGTAAATAACCCAACAGTAGCAAAACAATTAAAATGTAAATCTACTCAAAATAAATGAAAAATATATTTCAAAAACATATGCAAATTATTGTTGTAGTTAATCATTGTTTTGGATCATCCCGGCCAGAAGTCCCCTTTACCATGCTGATATTTGAAAGCTTATTACCAAAACATAACTGTACATCAGAGAATATGATCATTTTTTAAAACTCCAAATATAAAAAGGATCATTGTTTTTATATTTTTGAACACTAGCCCACTCTGGTCTCTTCATCCCTACTTCTACCTGCCTCCAGGATGGGCCCCATTATTACTTAGGATTTGCCTATCTGGTTCTGATATCACGTGTAATTCTATTCTCTAAAGAGCATTTCCAGTCCTTCCTCCATTCCTATACATTATGTTGCGGGCACTTACCAGACTAATAAATACTCTGAGGTAGTGAAGTCAGGTGTGGTGACTGTGGCAAAATCCTATGCTATAGATATTAACAAAGCAACTGGCTAGTGAAAACGAAATGAATTCCTTCTACTTCAAACATCAGGAAGGAGAAACAAACATGATGACAAAGGCATAGAGTATTTGTGATATATGCTATATAAAAATACATATTTGTATGTATACATGCATCTACACACACATATATGTATACAATTCCAAATTAATTTAATGGATGAAGAACATATTGTTAACCAGAAACAGATAAAAATTTTATGCCTAAAATATCTGAAAAGGTTTAAAAATAAAATATAAAAATGATGTACCATTCAATGACTGACTTTTTTTTTTATTAAGTCAAGTAGCCATGTGCAACACTGATTTTTATATGAAAGTTTAAAAAGCACATGACAGAAGATAGGCTGTTCAGTTGAGCATGTGGCAGAACTACACAAAGATTTCTAATAGACAAAACATATAGGACAAAAAATAATTTGTACCTTTTTGGAAAAAAATGAATAGTTTTTAAGTGTGTAATATAGCTTCTGCAATATAAATCTGTACAAACTAAAAACTCTGGTCTATCCTTCAGGCTTGTTCTGAGTATATAAAATATGCAGAATCCTACCAGGCCATGTTGCCATGGGCTGTGTTGTCAAGGTGACAGAGTAGCTCCAGGGTCTGAGTGGTGCTTGATGAATCATCAGGGGATTCATGACTGCCTGATTCCAATTCCTTCGGCATCCTCCACACAGCCGCACATGTCATGACTTTACTGTCTGAAGCTAAGCAATAGAGGATAATGTCAACAGAGCATGGTACGTGGCACACATTCAGTATACAATGCATCAACATTTAAACAAATCCAGAAGCAGTTCACATGTGTTCTTTAAAATATTTAAAATTTCATAATAAGTACTATGCAGCAAATACAGAACATAAAGATACACACACCTACAGTCAGAAATCAGTTCAATACACAACTCATCATCAACATGCACTTAACTCACATCCCTTGCCTTAAAAAACCAGCATTCAATTGCAGCTGAAAATCTAATTTTTTCAAAACAAATTTTCTTCCCCTCTTCTTGGACAGTTCTTCAAATAAAGGGGGAACCGGAAGTTTGAAAACAGCATCACAAAATATTTAGATAGTAACATTATGGTTAAGCCCAACTTTTAAAAAATATTTGTTTTTTTCATAATTTTTCTTCAATATTTTTACTGGGTCATTCAATATTGGAACTATAGCACATATGGAAATACTGTCACTGTAATTCATCACTTTTCAAAAATCTGCTTCATAATGCTTTTGTAAAAATCTGTTTTGGATTCTGTAAGCAAATTTTGGAGGAAATAGTTGCATTCATCAGAATTTTATCAGAAAAAAATAATGTATGAAGGAAAAGCTTCACCAGTATTAAAGGCAGAAAAGTTTTATATCATCAGAAGCCTAAATAACAACTTCACAAATAAAACTAGGAATTTTGGGGCAAAGAATTCATTAAAACTCTATAAGACAGTCATTTTTAGAAGGACAAATATTCATTTTCTAGTTCCAAAAGGTTATGTTTTGACTTTTCACTTCTGAAATATAATTATCTCATTTCAACTACCCAACCAACAACTAATCAATGTTTAAGTATTTGAAAAGCACTGTGCCATGAATTATGAAGTATAGAAAGACATGTCATTTCTTGGCTTCAAGAAACCATACCTACCCATCTAATACTATAGTATTAAGTTCTAAAGCCATTTGGAAAGGACACATCTAATTTTATCTTACATTGCAGTGATGATGGAATAGATGCTTAAGAATGGCAATAACGGGGGGGGGGGGGCAGCTGGGTAGCTCAGTGGATTGAGAGTCAAGCCTAGAGATAGGAGGTCCTAGGTTCAAATCCGGCCTCAGACACTTCCCAGCTGTGTGACCCTGGGCAAGTCACTTGACCCCCATTGCCTAGCCCTTACCACTCTTCTGCCTTGGAGCCAATACACAGTATTGGCTCCAAGACAGAAGGTAAGGGTTTAAAAAAAAAAAGAATGGCAATAACAACTTACAACTTTCTGATGTTATTATTTCCATTTTAACTCAGAAAAGAGGTTACAATGACTTCTGTCTGTACCAGAAATAGATTCTGGTCATTTGTGAATTTCAATTAGGCACCTTTAATTGCAGGTGTGTATGCTAACTCAAAGAGACTTGAATAAGGGGGGAAAAAGTGTTCCAGTAGCTGAAAAGGGGACTGGCTTGCCACAAAATGTCAAAAAACAAAGTATATACATAAAATGTTATTCTTACACAAAGACTCCGATTAGTCTTTTTTTTTCTTAAGGGTCAGATTATAAACTTCTAACCTTAAAAGTAATAGAACACTGTGAGAACTGAATTGTGATTGTCACCCTAAATGAATAAGAACTCAGACCAGAGTGCAAACCAACAGAAAGCATAGGGTAGAAACTATTTTAGAAAAAAAAATAGCTTTCATATGGGAGAAATCACTGGTGGTCAAGCACTTTTTGTTCCCAGGTGTAAATAAAGTTTATACTATTACTTGGTAGCCAACGTTCACATAGTGTTTTAAGATTTATAAAGGGTTTAAGACACATTGTCTCATTTAGTCCTGTTTGGTGGGTGATATTAATTTTACATGAGGAAACCAAGATCAAGAGACTTGCCCAGGATTATACAATCAGTGAGTATATTATTCAAGGTGGGATTTAACTTAGTTCTTCCTGACTACATATTCAGAGCTCTATCCATCAGGCCATGTAGGTGATGAGATAAATGCTGAATAAAATTCTTCCACTGTATCCATTATCTAGAAGAATTTTACTCAGTGGTCAGGCTTTCATATTTTGACTTACACATACATACACACACACACACACATCCAAATCCTCAGCAACCTCTCCAGCCCCTATGGCTCTACCTTTCAATCAGATCAAAAAAAGTTACTTTTTGAACCCACTGATTGCTGTCACTTCATCAAAGACTTCATCCTTTTATCAAACCTAAATCATCTCCTTTGGATTCCAAGTCCAACTCTGTGTACATTAACCTGACATAAATGACTATCACCTGGCACTATTTTCCTACTCACTTCAGCTCTAGTCAGATAACTTGTTTCTCCTACTCCAACTCTAAGTATCCAACATATCCTTATGTTGACAACATTCCATTCCATTTCAGAGCAATCAATTTAATTCCCTCCACTCCTTTGAGGATCACTGTCAATTCAATTCTTCATAAACTAAAAGAAAAAAGAGGTCACTTTGACACAATCAAATAACCTCAACCCCCAATGAAAAATGCAAACTAGAAAATAAGTCCATTACAGAAAATAATCAACATGCAGCTACCCTGTCTTTATCAGATCATAATTTGAGAACCTCCCAACAAATTTTATTAAGCATTAACTATATGCCAAGCATTGTGCTAAGTTCCAGGGGTACAAATATAAAAATGAGAAACTTCCTAACATATAGGAACTCATACTCTAATTGGAGTAGATAATAGTTACAAGTAGGATGTAGATGGCAAGAGGACCTTAGGATATGACAGCAAGGCAGATGGCAATGTTTATAGATCTAGTCAGTTTAGTGCCAAGGCAGATAGTAAGAACTGGTGTTCCTCCACCTTACTGGAAGGACAGTAGTTGATGACTCTTTGTTCATTAGTTTTGAATGTGGCACATCCATCCTATAGACAAGAGAAGAATCTGGGTGAAAAGGGCATTGAGGAAGGCTGGGGTAAGTGTAGATCTCAGAATGCTCTGGGGATGGGAATGGAGATAGGGTAGGAAGGGGAGGGCTGTTCTGCTTGGTCCTTGGGAAATGACTCAAGTTTTGAAACTAAGTAACTATAAGGATGGTGGTGCACTTAATATAAAAACTGTAGAGCCCAAACTAAAGTGTTATGTTACACAAATACAAAATAAATTAAGAAACAGATAAAAGTACATAAAATACTCGATAATCTCCTGAAATTACAGCAACAATAGGAATCTGTAACATTCTGAACAAACATCTTTGGAATAAGAATTCTTAAACTTTTTTATCTTGAATCTCTTTGGCAATCTGGTGAAACCTATAGACCCTTTTTCAGAATAATGTTTTAAATGAATCAAGTAAAATACAGAGGATTACAAAGGAAGCCATACGTGTTTGTTGCACATTCTTGTGTCCATCAGAATAAATAAAAGTGAATTGGGACTCATTTAACCCATTATTCTGTAGGACCCATGGACCCACACTGTCATTATATTCAAGTCTTGAGTATGGCATTTCTTGGGGGTGTAGGGAGAATAGGAATGGTGGATGCAGAGGAGGGACTTCCCTTGTTCTCCCAATTCCAGAGCCTCCAACTTTGCTGACAATTCAAATAATCTTATAAATAGCACATAGTTCTCATAGTTTTGGAAATAAGAGGCTAGAATTTAAGTTATCCTAGAACTTAAGGATACATTTTGACAAGTGGAAAGAAAATATCATTTGGGATGGTTTGGGCCTTCAAATTTTCATAACAGCATTGGAACCAGGACCTTGCAACCTGATGACATCGTTCACCCCCCACCGCCAAACCTGCAAAGAGCAATTTTAGGCTCAAATCCCTCCTCTAATATTTCCTCAACACATAATCTGGACATATCATGTTTATTTCTCTGAACCTCAACTTTCTCAGTTGTAAAATGGAGATCATGTTTGAACTACCTATCCCAAAAGATATTTGTGAGGCAAATGCTAGTAAATGTGATATTAATACTACTATCATGAGGCTGAAGTAACCCTGGCTGGACACTCTAGGAAACCTTCCAGTCACTAATGGACATGCATTAGTGAGATAAATGCGTTCCTAATATTGCAAACATCAAATCAGATCTGTAATCTTGTTCAATTTGCCACATTTCAAGTAAACTTAATAAAATAGGAGATTAAAAATATGAATATACAATTTATACAGATTCCAAAAAATCTCTAAGAAAATTCCTTTTAAGAAGTAACTTGACCTTTTGCTTGCTAAATTTCTGAAATCCCTTAATAAAAATTGAAAAGACAAAAGTAACTCTAATTAGGTCTGCTCCTCTTTAGTAGAAAGAAAATTATAAATAACCTTGATATCAACTATATCAAACATTTATTGAATGTTCAGCATGTACCTTTTGATTTTAATGATTCACAGAATTACTAAGGCTACAAAAGCTGTTGAGAAAGTAGTATTCCAGAGGCAGCTATTTTCAGAAATTCAATAAATATTCAGTAGCAAATGAAAGTCAATATAAACAAAGAACAAATAAAGAATAAGGAAATAAGCATGAAACTGATTTGGGTCAGGAACTGTGTGTTAAGCACTGCAGATACAAAAAGAGGTAAAAGATAGTCCCTATCTTCAAGAAGCTTACAAACTAATGGAGCATGCAAATAAATATGAAGAAAGTAAACACTATACAGGATAAATAGGAAATAACTGATAGAGGGAAGGCACTAGAATCAAGAAAGATTGGAAGAAGGATTTCTGCAGGAGTTAGAATTTTAGCTGAACCTCAAAGGAAGACACGAAGATCAGTAGTCAGAGCAGAGAAAGCAGAGTATTCCAGGCACAGGGGCACAGACAGAGGAATGTCCAGAGATGAGAAATAGAGTGTCTAGATCCTGAAAGAGCCAGGAGGCCAGTGTCACTGGATCAAAAGGTATTTGTTGAGGAGTATAAGACTGGAATGGTAGGAGGGGGTTAGGTTATGAAGGGCTTTGAATGCTAAAGAGAACATATTGTACTTGTTTCTGGTGGTACCAGGAAGCCACTGGAGTTTATTGTGTAGAGGAGGTGACATTATTAGATCTGTATTTTAGGAAAATAATTTCAGTGGATTTATGAAGGATGTACTAAAGTTGGTAGAGACTTAAAAGCAGACAAACCTGCCAGCACCTTACAGTGTTAGGATTCCTATTTAAGTAAGAATTTCTCAGTGAAAATTCATTGAGAACAGTTATCAAAAGAGCTATAAATTTGTCTGTTTTTTAAGGGATTTTTAAGGTTCTGTTAAGAAGGAAGAAAACTACAATGTTTGTTGAATGTCCCTTTGGATATGAATGTTACATCTGACAATAGCTTGTGAATAAATGAGTAAATTCTTTCCTTCTTGGATTGATGCGTACAAATCTTCAGAAATAAAAGTTTCCAGTGACACAGAGTATTCAGACTTGAATAGAGAATATTTCTCTGTACATTTGATGGAACATATATGACCATACATTAAGAAGCAATGAAGTAGGGCAACCTAGATGGCATAGTCTAGTTCAAATATGAGCTCAAACACTTTCTAGCTGTGTGATCCTTGGCAAATCACTTAACTTCCATTTCCTAGCCTTTAACACTCTTGTGCCTTGGAACCAGTACTGATTCTAAAATGGAAGATAAAGGTTCCAAAAAAAGTAAAGAAAAGAGAAAAGAAGCAGTGGTTCTTTAGTCAATAAGTTGAGAAACAAGAACATGGAAACAACACAGAGATAAACATTGTTAGCTCTGATTTTCAGTTATAGCTTTGCTAGTAGTTAGCTGGCTGAATTTGGATAAGTACCTTCATCTCATAGTGTCTCGGTTTCCTCATCTCTAAATTATGGTAGTTGGACTCAATCTCTAAAATTACCTCCAGCTCTAAGAGTCTATAATTCTAAGATAGACACTTGTCACAAATTAGTCAGTTCACTAAGTAAGATACAGACATGTTTGGCTAAAGTAGGGAGTCAACAGAAGACCATGGTCCAAGGGATATTTAATATAATTCAATAAATACTTCTAAAGTACTTACTATGTGCAGAATACACATAAGGGAGATAAAGTTTCATAAGACACAGTTTGACCTTATGGAGTTTACAGTCTATTAAAAAAGGAAAAGAAAATACACAGACAACTTTTATTCAATAAATACTTCTAAAGTACTTACTATGTGCAGAATACACATAAGGGAGATAAAGTTTCATAAGACACAGTTTGACCTTATGGAGTTTACAGTCTATTAAAAAAGGAAAAGAAAATACACAGACAACTTTTAAGGCACAAAAATATAAAATAAATCTGTAGAAAGTTGCAAAACAAAAGCTACATGAGATCCAAAAGTAGAAATTTTCCACAAGTGCATTTGGAAAGCCTTTATGGACTATGTAGCATTTTATTTAGGCTTGAAAGCAAGAGTTTTTAATTGTCCTTTTATCATAGGCACCTTTGGCAAACCTCTGAACCCACACTTTCTCAAAATAATGTTTTTAAGTGCATAAAAGAAAATATATAGTATTGCAAAGGAAACTAATTATATTGAATGAATTATCAAAATAGTTTTAAAATAAGTCCATAAATTTAGTTTAAGAACTTCTGCTTTAAAGGAGGGTAGGAATGCAACAAATAAGGTCTAATTATAGAAAATAAGGTTGAGCAAAGGCATAGAAATAAGACAACAGGATGTGCTTGGGGAAAGGAGCTGTAGCCTGGACTAGATATTATAATATGTAAGGCTAGAAAGGCAAGGTGATATCAGACTGTGTAAACCTTAAAATTTCTTAGACTTATAAATGTTGGAAATTTCACCATTGGGAAATTTCATACTTGAAAAATTTCCTATTGATAGTGGGAACTCTATTGGAATGTGAACCCCATTGGCATGGGAGGTTCCTCCTCCTCCTTTCTTAAGATTACTTTAGGACAGAAACCTTTTGCTGAACAATGGAAAGGGCTTTGACCTATGCTTAAGCATAGAACAGGAAGTTCTTTGAGTCATGATTGATTTTAGAATTGATACAATCTCCACCCTACTCAGTCCTAACAGGATTTAGGAAGGGCTGCAGCATAGATCAAAATTTAATTATTTGAGAATATGACCTTCAACAGACATGTGCAAAGCCACAGACCTCTGGGAGGTCCTGGGTTAAGCTAGAGCCACCATTGGCACAGGGAAGACAAGGACAGTGATTGGTAGATGTGAAAACTGAGGGGAGGGAACTTGGATGGTTTCCTTAAAGATAGCGGGGTCTGAGGACTAGAGGTGGTTGGTTGGAGAGGTGCTCTGAGAAGCTGGCTCTGAAGGAAGCTGGAGGTGGAGGCCCCTGAGACTGTTTCTCCATTTTGGTCATGTGAGTGATAGGGACTGATCTCTTTTCTTTGCCTCAGCTATATCTAAGGGCTTGGGCCTTTTGGCCCAGCCTAAACAGAAGGGGTATTTAAGCCCTATTCCCTTTTCTCCCCTTTTCTCTCTCCCTCTCTCTCTCTATCTCTAATACCTTTCTTCCTCCTGTTTGTAATTAAACTCCATAAAAGGTTGACTGCTGACTTGAGTTTTCATTTAGGAATTACATAGCTGAATTCCTTGGCGACCTTAAATTAATATATATCAGTCTTTTAAAGTGATTTCCTTCCCACAACAATGAAGAGCCTTGAGCATATGGCAAAAAGAGCACAGACCTTCTTCTGCAGTCAGTGAAGATTTTAGAATAGAGGAATAAAGTGATCAGATTTATGCATAAGGATAAAGCTGGCAGCAAAACAAAGGATAGATTTGGGGAGTGGGTCATGGAAGGAAAGAATGAGAAGGAGGAAGACTGGATAGAAGGCAACTGTAATTAGACAGAAGGTGAGCATGGCTGGTAGTATGACAGTAAAAGTGGGAACCAAAAGGAGAGAGAAAAATGAAAGATATTTTGTAGACAGAACTGACAAAATTTGGTTGAAGTTTATTATTGCTTTAAGTAGCACCAACTATGTGCCAGTTATTAAACACTTTACAATATTCTCATTTCAACCTCAAAACAATATTAGTAAAGTGGTATTATGATCCTCACTTTATAGTTGAAGAAACTGAGGCAAAAAGGAGTTAAGTGTCTTGCCCACAGTCATAGAGCTAACAAGTGTCTCAGGTCTTCAGGACTCTCAGCCCTGTGCTGTATCCACTGCACCACTTGCCCAGTTAAAGTAAAATGAAACTGGAAATAAGGCAGTCAAAAATAATTCCAAACGTTCAGGCACAGGAGGCTGAGCGAATGGTGTTGTCACTAACAGAAATAAAGAAGTGTGAAAGAGAAATAGGATTGGGGAAAAGGTAATAAGTCCCATTTTAGATATGCTGAAGTTGGGTTCTTGTTGAATTATATGGGTGACTGTATCCTACAGGCAGCTGTAGATTTATGTCAATAGCTTAGAAAATGTCCAGACTGAAGACAGAACAGTGGAAACTATTCCTAAAGACCGCAAGATGCAATTTCCAAATACTTGGCTTGAGTGTTTTAGATGTATGTCCTACATAACACTGAATGTCTCTATGGGAAACATCTGTCTCCGTGCCTGACACTGAGAATTGAAAGATCACCAACAAAAAAAAAATCTCCCTGCCTATGATTATAGAATTAGTCCACAATATGGGGAGGTACATATGCATGAACTCTTATATGTGTGGGATGAAATGAAGACATACAAGAGACCATACATTGAATCCTGAGGAATACCCACTTTAAGCTGTCAGGAAGAAGATAGGCTCTAGTCTAGACAAAGGAGATATAGTAGGTAAGAAGAAAACTAAGAAAGGATGCTGTGTTTTTAGATAAGAAAAATAAAGTATCAAAAAGAAAGAAATGCCATAGTATCAATGCAGCAAAAAGGTCAAAGAACATAAGATTTCAAAATAACACAAAACAAAGAACATCATGATGATGCAAAGGCCAGGGCAAACCTCTTTAACAAAAAATATACCTATTAGAGCAAAGCCAAAGCTGGTGTCCAGAGCTGGCCTCATGTTTAGGCAAAGTCACCATACTTGGTATGATTGCTTGGGCACCAGGAAGAATTCTCTGAAACTGTGTATGTACACAAACACACACAGACACAGACACAGACACATGCACGCATGCACACGCACACGCACAGACACAGACACAGACACACACACACACATACACACATACACACATATATACACAGTTCTTCCCAACTCTAAATATATAGCCCTATTATGAAAAGGTACAAAAGTAAGGCATCATGGAAGCATATTTCAGTGGAGCCTTTAAAAACAGGTGAAAGCTGGCTTTTTATTTATTTGTTTGTTTTTACAAAAGGATATGTCTTTAATCAGGACAAGGCCTTCCCAATCTGGCCATCCCAAAGAACTACCACACAGACCCACCTAGCTCTGAAACTCTGGAAACAATATCTTCAGGAAAAAACACCAACAATGGGAATTTCTTGGAAGAGTGATTTTCAAAGAGGCAGAACTAGAGACCAAATTGCCAACATTCTCTGGATTATGCAGATTGCAAGGGAATTCCAGGGAAAAAAAATCTGCTTCTACTTTACTAACTACATCAATATCTTTGCATGGATCACAATAAAATGTAGTAAGTAATCAAAGAGATAGGAGTACCAGATCATCTGACCTGCCTGATGAGGAATCTGTATGCAGGCCAAGAAGAAACAGTTAAAACTAAATATGGAACAAATGATTGGCTTAAGTTTGGGAAAATAATATAACATGGTTATATACCATCACCTTATTTATTTAACTTTATATGTGTAGTACACCATGCAAAATGCCAGACTGGATGGATCAAAACCCAGAATTATGGTGGCTAGGATAAATATGAACATGTGCTAACAATACCAGTTTGATGGCAGAAAGTGAAGAAGAATGAAGAAGCTTCTTGATAACTATAAAAGAGGAGAGTGTAAAAGTTTAAGCTTTGAAGATTAATATAAAAAGAATAAGATCATGGCAACTGGCCTCATCACTTTCTGACAAGTAGAAAAGAAATGGAAAGAGCATCATATTCTACATTCTTGGACTTGAAGATTACTGCAGATGGCAACTACAGTCATGAAACTAAGAAACTGCTAGGAAGGAAAGATATTGCAAATCTGGAGAGTAAACTAAAAAGTAGGTCTTGCCAACAAAGGTCCATATAATCAAAGCTATGGTTTTCCCAGTAGTAATATATGGTTGTTAGATTTGGACTACGAGGAAAGCTCAGTATGACACTTTTGAACTGTGGTGCTAGAGATGACTTTCAAGAGTCCCTTGGATGGCAAGGAGATCAAATCAGTTAATACTTAAAGAAATTAAAATATACTATTATTTATAAAAAACAAATATTGAAGCTGAAATATTTTGGCCACATAATGAGAAGACAGAACTCTTTGGAAAAGACCCTAATGTTGGGAACAACTGAAGACAAAAGAAGGAAATTGGCAGACGATGAGATGGATAGATAGTGTCATGGAAGCAGAATATAAGAATATAAGTTTGAATAGACTTGGGAAATAGTAAAGGATAGAAGGGCCTGGTGTGCAATGGATCATGAAGTCACAAAGAGTTGGACACAACTGAATCACCACCACAACAAATGTTTTCAACTTGTGATAATGGGGAAAAGGAAAGAGAATGTTAGTAATCAGAGAGCATTTTGGATTTAAGAATGAACATTTAAAAAAAAGTTTTAATTGAAAGAAAGTATGGGATACATTAAAGAGATCACTAAGTAGTCAACTATATCATTGAGACAAGAAGATAGCAGGGATAGGTACATTAAATCAGGTCAAAAAAGGTATATTACAGTCCAGTTAACGTGTCTTGAAAAAGATGTTATGTGCTATGCAAGATGTAGCCAGTGGAAGTTTTTGAAAAAAGGAATGACATGACCTGAACTATTAATTAAGTCATATTAACTGATTTGTCCAAGGTATATATAGCTAATACACATCAAACAGATCTTTCTGATCCAAGACATTGCTCTTATCTCACTATACCATGCTGCCACTCTCATAAGTATTATTCGCCTCATTTTACCAGAAACAACACTGAAGCTCTTAAAGTCTGAGATGACTTGGCCATGATCAAGGCAGAAATAGAGCCCCCTGTCTCAGCACTCTAAATCCATGCTTTAGTACAATATGAAACGGAGCAATTCTGACAAAAAAACTGGTGAGGAAGCTATTTTAGAAATCCAGAAGAGTGTGCTGTACTATGTAACTAGATGACATAAATGGATAAAGTGTTGGGCTTAGAGTCAGGAGGGCCTGAGTTCAAACCCAGCCTGGAAAACTTACTAGCTGTCTTACCCTGGGCAAGTTACATAACTTCTGTGTGCTTCAGTTTTCCCAAATATAAAATATGGACAATAAAAGCATCTGTTTCTCAGGGATGTTGGAGGATTAATCAAAATATTTGTAAGGCACTTGGCACAATGTCTGGCACATCAAAGATGATATTTAAATGCTAATTTCATTCCCATATAATTTTTTAAGCTTTATTAAATTCCAAATACATATTAGTTCATTTACGCCTAGGAGTATTTCTATCTAGGAATCTAGGAATCTAGTATTTAGGAATACTAGAGCCCTCATTTTAGAAATAAGAAAATTGAAGATGAGAGAGAAGTAATTTTCTCAGGATTTTTAAAGTGTCAGAATTGGGATTCAAACTTATGTTTTACATCAAATCCAAAAGTACTTTTTTCACTACATGTCACTGCCTGTTTGAATTTAGTGATTAGGCCACTGAAAAATTTTTTACAATATCCCGAATCAGGGGCAGAGACTAGATCCTAAGGACATGTGTAACTAGCTGCTGAGGATTAACTCTCCAAGCCAGGAAAACACAACTACCAATACTCAAAAGCTCTGCTTTAGGGGAGTGGAGTCAAGATGGTGGCTTAGAAGTACCAGAAGTTCAGATCTCTGAAAAACCGTCCTTACCGATCACAAACTGAATTCTCCTAGGGGACTAAATATCAAACCTAACAAAAGGACAAAGCCAAGGAACCCTCCTGCTGGACTCAACCCAAAAGATAAACCCCCTCAAAAGCCAGAATCCAAGAACATGCAGGTTTAAGGGGAAGGCAGTAGGAAGGTCCCAGGACACGTTTCCCCCCTCCCCCACATACACACTGACAGTGCTAAGTATCCAGCAACAGCTAGAATCTCTGGGCAAGCAAAAACGCTGATCTGGAGGGTGTACCTTGTGCACAGGGCTGTGCCAGGTTCAGAGTGTCGAACACAGGTGGCAGGGAAGGAGAAGGAGAGGGACCTCAGAGCTGGCAGCCTGGTCAGAATTGCTGAGACCCTCCATATTGCTTCAGCCTTCCAGGAGGTTTAGGCCTCAGAGCACATCCAGCCCAACCCAGCTGAACTTAATCCCATCAAAAGTTTTCAGAGCTCAGGGAAGCCCAAACTCCAATATTCCTCCCCGAGGCACTTCACTGAGGGATCTGACAAAGCTCCAAGAGGGGAGACTGACAGAAAGCACCAAAACCAAAAAAAAAATGAGAGGAGCAAGAGCACAGACAAAGATGGGGAGCAAAGAAGGGGTAAATATGAGCAAAAAAAAAAGAAATTGAAAAAAAACAACAGAAAAAAGAAATTACAATAAACAGCTTCTATACAGGCAACGAGGAAAAAGCAAATGAAACAAAGAGGGTGGGATCAGCACAAAACAAATCAGAAATCCTAGCAAACTGGATATAGACTTTGGAGGAACTCAAAATGCAATTCAAAACACAATTAAGAGGGTCTGAAGACAATTGGGAAAAGAACTTAAAAACAAAGATAAGTAATCTGGAAACAGAAAATAGTGTCTTAAAAGCCAAAATCAGCCAGCTTGAAAATGAGGCAAAGAAGATGAAAAATGAGGCAAAGAAGATGAAAGATGAGGCAAAGGAGATGAAAGATGAGGCAAAGAAGATGAAAGATGAGGGAAAGGAGATGAAAGATGAGGAAAAGGAGATGAAAGACAACCTCCAAAGAAAATCAGACCAGAAGGAGAAGGATGACCAAAAAGCCAGGGATGGAATACAGTCTTTAAGAACCAGAATACAAGAACTAGAATTAAAAGACTTCACAAGGCAGCAGAACATTATAAAACAAAAACAAAAGAATGAAAAAAATTGAGGAAAATATGAAACATCTCATTCACAAAACAGAACATTTAGAAAATCGTTCAAGGAGAGACAATTTAAGAATCATTGGTCTACCAGAAGACCATGACAAAAGAAAAAGCCTGGACATAATACTACAGGAAGTTATTCAAGAAAACTGCCGTGATATTCTAGAATAAGAGGGAAAAGTGGAGATTGAAAGAATCCACAGATCACCTCTTGTACTTAATCCCCAACTGACCACACCCAGGAATGGTATAGCCAAACTCAAGAACTATCAGACCAAAGAAAAAATATTACAAGCTGCCAAGTTGAAGTGATTCAGATACCATGCAACCACAGTAAGGATAACATAGGATCTGGCTGCATCAATACTGAAGGACCAAAAGGAATGGAATATGATATTCTGGAAAGCAAGGGAACTAGGTATACAACCAAGAATGAACTACCCAGCAAAACTGACTATATTCTTACAGGGGAAAGTATGGTCATTCAACAAAATAGAAGAATTCCAAGAATTTATAAAGAAAAGACCAGACGTGAACAGAAAATCTGATGACTAAAAACAGAACTCAAGAGAATCATCAAAGGGTAATTTTAAAAAAGGGAAAAAAGAATAACAAAACAAAACAAAAAAAAACTTTTTTAAAGAGACACAATAAATTAAAATGATATGTATACCTATAAGAAAAGAGGTCACTGGTAACTTTGTTGTTATCACCTGGGCAGCTAGAAGAATTACACATAAAGTGAACAATGATAAACTGTATAGGATGAAATAACAAGACATAAATAGGTATATAGATATATGTATGCATAAATACATATACATGTGTGTATATATATATATATATGCAGCTAGAGCTTTAAAAAGAGGTTAATACTAAAAGAAATGGGAAAAGAAACAAAAGGGGATGAATTTATATGTCACAAAGAAGCTCATGGTGGAAGGGGGAGAACATCAATACACTGGACGGTAAAGAGGTCGGAGAGAGGAAATACTCAACTCTCACGTGCGCTGAAATTGATCCAAAGAGGGAAGAACAATCCAATCCATTGGGGCAGAGAATAGATTTGCATCCTATAGGGGAGTAGAAGGGTAACAAACGAACTGGTGGGGAGGGAAGCAGTAAAAAGGAGGGGGAGAAGGGGGTAGTTTTAAAAAGACTGCAAAGAAAATAAGGAGGGGGATAAGAAGGGAGGGGGTGGAAAGGGAAGTAAAATAAGGGTGGGAACTACGGGAACTGATTAAAAACAAACATTGGAATAGAAGGAAATAGTGAAAGAAGAAAAGGCAGGACTAGGAGTGGAAATAAAAATGCTGGGAAATAAACAGCTACTAATCATAACTCTGAATGTGAATGGAATGAACTCACCCATAAAACACAAGGAAATAGCAGGGTGGATTAGAATCCAAAACCCTATGCTGTCTACAAGAAACACACATGAGGAAAGTAGATACTCATAGGGTGAAAATAAATTTAGTTAAAAGACATAGAGAAGGTAATTACTTCCTCATAAAAGGCAGTATAGACAATGAGGAAATATCCATACTCAACATGTATGTACCAAATATCATAGCATCCAAATTTCTAAAGCAGGAACTAGTGGAGATCAAGGATGAAATGGATAAAAAAGTATACTAGTGGGAGACCTGAACCTTCCTCCAGCCGAACTAGATAAATCAAACCAAAACATAAATAAGAAAGAGATAAGAGAAGAGAATGAAATCTTAGAAAAATTAGTTAGTAGATATGTGGAAAAAAATAAATGGGGACAAAAAGGAATATACCTTCTTTTCAGCAGCACATGGTACATTCACAAAAATTGACCATGTATTAGGGCATAAAAACATTGCAAACAAGTGCAAAAGAGCAGAAATAATAAATGCAAACATCTCAGATCACAAGAAAAAGAAAATAATACTTATTAAGGGTACATGGAGAGGTAAATAAAAAATTAATTGGAAATTAAACAATACTATTATCCAAAACCAGTTAGTCAAAGAACAAATCATAGAAACAATCAATAATTTCATTAAAGAAAATGACAATAATGAGACATCCTTTCAAAACCTATAGGATGTAGCCAAAGCAGTACTCAGGGGGAAATTTATATCATTGAGTTCATATATTAAGAAATTAGGGAGGGGAGAGGTCAATGAATTGGGCATGCAAATTAAAAAACTAGAAAGTGAACAAATTAAAAATACTCAGATGAAGACTAAATTAGAGATCCTAAAAATCAAAGGAGAAATTAATAAAATTGAAAGTCAAAGAACTATTGATTTAATAAATAAGATTAGAAGTTGGTACTTTGAAAAAACAAATAAAATAGACAAAGTACTGGTCAGTCCAATTATAAAAAGAAAGAAGAAAACCACAATCCAAGATGAAAAGGGAAACCTCACCTCTAATGAAGAGAAAATTAAGGCAATTATTAAAAACTGCTATGCCCAATTATATGGCAACAAATATGGCAATCTAGGTGATATGGATTAATACTTACAAAAATATAAATTACCTAGACTAACAGAGGAAGAAGTAGATTACCAAACAATCCCATATCAGAAAAAGAAATTAAACAGGCCATCAAAGAACTGCCTAAAAAAATCCCCAGGTCCAGATGGATTCACAAATAAATTCTTTCAAACATTCAAAGAACAAGTAATGCCAATATTATACAAATTATTTGACAGAATAAGTCAAGAAGGAGTTCTACCAAATTCATTTTACGACACAAATATGGTACTAATCCCAAAACCAGGCAGGTCAAAAAGAGAGAAAGAAAATTATAGACCAATCTCTTTAATGAATATAGATGCAAAAATCTTAAATAGGATACTAGCAAAAAGACTACAGCAAATCATCACAATGTTTATTCACTATGAATACATAGGATTCATACCAGGAATGCAAGGATGATTCAATATTAGGAAAACCATCCACATAATTGAACATATTCACAAGCAAACTGACAAAAATCACATGATTTTATCTCAATAGATGCAGAAAGTCTTTGATAAAATACAACACCCATTCCTATTGAAAACACTAGAAAGTATAGGAATAGAAAGGCCTTTCCTAAAAATAATAAACAATATATATATAAAACCATATGCAAATATCATCTGCAATGGGGATGAACTAGAAATCTACCCAGTAAGATCAGGAGTGAAACAAGGATGTCCATTATCACCTCTATTATTTAACATTCTGCTAGAAACACTAGCAGTAGCAATTAGATAAAAAGAAATTGAAGGTATTAAAATTAGCAATGAGGAGACCAAGCTATCACTCTTTGTGGATGATATGATGGTCTAATTAAAAAATCCTAGAGAATCAACCAAAAAGCTAATGGAAATAATGAACAACTTTAGCAAAGTTGCAGGATACAAAAGAAACCCACATAAGTCATCAGCATTTCTATACATCTCCAACCCATTTTAGCAGCAAGAATTAGAAAATGAAATTCCATTTAAAATCACCCTGAATCATATAAAATACTTAGGAATATTATCTGCTGAGACAAACACAGGAACTATATGAACACAACTACAAAACACTCTCCACAAAATTAAAACTAGGTCTAAACAATTGGAGAAACATTGATTGCTCGTGGGTAGGACAAGCTAACATAATAAAAATGACAATCCTACCCAATTTAATTTACTTATTTATTGCCACCCATTGAACTATCAAAAAACTTTTTTACTGAATTAGAAAAAATATAATAAAGTTCATTTGGAAGAACAAAAGATCAAGGATATCAAGGGAATCATGAAAAAAAAATGCAAAGGAAGGTGGCCTTGCAGTCCCATATCTCAAACTATACAAAGCAGTGATCATCAAAACAATTTGGTACCGGCTAATAGACAGAAAGGAGGATCAGTGGAATAGACTTGGGGTAAATGACCTCAGCAGGACAGTCTATGATAAACCCAAAGATCCTAGTTTTAGCACTATTTGATAAAAACTGACAGTACAGGAGAAAATAGGTTTGGATAAACATCTCACACCCTACAACAAGATAAACTCAGAATGGGTGAATGACCTGAATATAAAGAAGAAAACTATAAAGCAAATTAGGCAAACACAGAATAGTAAACTTGTCAGATCTTTGGGAAAGGAAAGACTTTAAAACCAAGAAAGAAAAAAATCACAAAACGTAAAATCAATAATTTTGATTACATCAAATTAAAACGTTTTTGTACAAACAAAACTAATGCATCCAAAATTAAAAGGGAAGCAACCAACTGGAAACAATCTTCGTTACAAAAACTTCTGGCAAAGGTCTAATTACTCAAATTTATAAAGAATGAAACCAATTGTACAAAAAAATCAAGTCATTCTTCAATTGATAAATGGGGAAGGGACATGAATAGGCAATTTTCAGTTAAAGAAATCAAAACTATTAATAAGCACATGAAAAAGTGCTCTAAATCTCTAATAATCAGAGAAATGCAAATCAAAACAACCCTGAGATCTCACATCTAGCAGATTGGCTAACATAACAGCAAAGGAATGTAATGAATGCTGGAGGGGATGTGGCAAAGTAGGGACATTAATGCATTATTGGTGGAGTTGTGAATTGATCCAACCATTCTGGAGGGCAATTTGGAACTATGCCCAAAGGGTGATAAAAGACTGTCTGCCCTTTTATCCAACCATAGCAATGCTGGGTTTGTAACCCAAAGAGATAATAAGGAAAAAGACATGTACAAGATTTTTTATAGCTGTACTCTTTGTGGTGGCAAAAAATTAGCAAATGAGGGAATACCCTCCAATTGGGGAATGGCTGAACAAATTGTGGTCTATGTTGGTGATGGAATACTATTGTGCTCAAAGGAATAATAAAGTGGAAGAATTCCATGGGGACTGGAACAACCTCCAGGAATTTATGCAGAGTGAAAGGAACAGAACCAGGAAAACATTGTACACAGAGACTGATACACTGTGGTACAACAAAATGTAATGGACTTCTCCATTAGTGGCAATGCAGTAATCCTGAACAACTTGGAGGAATCTACGAGAAAAACCACTATCCGCATTCAGAGGAAATACTGTGGGAGTAAAAACACCAGATTGGCCAATATGGCAGTAACGTGGTAAATGTTGGAGGGAATGTGGGAAAATTAGGGCAGAACACTAATGCATCGCTGGTGGAGTTGTGAACTGATCCAACCATTCTGGTGGTCAATTTGGAACTATGCCCAAAGGGCTATAAAACTGTGCATACCCTTTGATCCAGCAATACCACTAGTGGGTCTATATCCCAAACAGATAATAGAAAAAGGAAAAGGACGTACTTGTGCAAAAATACTTATAGCAGCTCTTTTGTACTGGCAAAGAACTGGAAATTGAGAGGATGTAGATCAAGTGGGAAATGCCTGAACAAATTGTAATACATGTTGGCAATGGAGTATTAATGTGTTATGAGAAATAATAAGCAAGATGGTTTCAGAAAAGCTGGAAAGAACTGCAGGAACTGATGCAGAGTGAAATAGCAGAATTGGGAGGACATTGTACACAATAATAGCAATACTGGATGATGATGATCTGTGAAAACTTTGCTACACTCAGAAATGCAATGTTTTGAGACAATCTTGAAAGACTTATCTACCTCCAGAGAATCAACTGTTGGAATTGTCTTTCACATCAGTATATTTATAGTTTTATTTTGGGATTTTAGTTATGTATGCATTTGCTCTAATAACAATGACCAATATGGAAGTGTGTTTTGCTGGACAATAAAAATAAAACTTAAAAATGAAAAAGAATGCTTGTTTCACTATTCAAATTGGTGGTATAAATTTAAATTTTCTGACTAAATGTTCATCAATTTTATCTAGACAATATCACAAATTCCCTGAGGTCAGGACCCTGGCTCCTATGCCACCCTTCATCCAAAGAAGCAGTAGAGGAGAAAGAACACTGGTCTTAAAAGATGGAAGCATTATGTTCCATTCCTTCTCTTGCTGATTAATTGTACAACATCAGATTATTTTTTAACCTCTTTGAGCTGTTTTTCTTATCTGTTTTATAAATCACAAGTTTAAAGAAGGTAGAAACTCTGTCTGACCTAAATTTCATATCTTTGCCAGTCCTTAGCATACAGTAGGCAGTAAAAAAAATTGTTTAATTGAATACAGTCCTGGCATATATTGGTATTTAATAAATGCTTATTGATTGACCAATTGAACTATCTGTAACACAGTGTTGTATAGTAGAAATGCTATGTACTAGTAATGAGAAAATGAACTCCCTAGTTGCTACTTTAGCAATAACTAGCCACCTAGCTTTGGGAAAGTTTTTTTCACATAGGGGTTCAAGTTTTCTCATTTGTAAAATGAGGGTGGATTATTTTTGTTTAATCATTCAGGTGTGTCCAACTCTTCATGATCCCATGGACCGTAGCATGCCAATATTGTTCACAAGATTTTTCTGCCATTTCCTTCTTTAGCGGATTAAGGCAAGTGAATTGCCCAGGGTCATATAGTTAGTATCTGGGGTCATATTCGAACTTAGGTCTTTCTGATTTCAGGCCCAGTTCTCTACCCACTGAACCACCTAGCTGTCTCCAAAAGCAAACAGAAGTTAAATTAATTGCTCAGGGTTACACAGCCAGTAAGTTATTTAAATCAGATCTAAACTCAAGTCTTCCTGACTCCAGGTCCAATGCAAAACTACTGAGTAGATAAGTTCATCTGAAATGTCCCTTCTAGTTCCATCACTGTATGATTCTATGTGTAATATAATATCTGACACTCTCATTCATTTCATACATCTTAACTCAATTTAACCCGACAAAAGAAAGTTATCAAATCCTTATGATTTTAAAGAGAGAAGGGTTTTAAAAACCACCATATCTAACCCACCTCATTTAATAGTGAATCTGAGACTCAGAGAAGTTAAACAATTTGAATCTTTGGCAAAGGTTGGACTAGAACTAACCTCTTCTGGTTCCTAATCTAAGGCTGTGAAATATGAATTACTAAATTTTAACATAAGATCAATTAGACAATGCTACTTATTCATTACCTATAATATAATTATAAAAAGATAATAAGATAAAAAGATATGAGAAGTAAAATTAATACAGAAGTAGCCTTTAGGCTGCTGGAGTTACTCATAAAGTAACTGGTCTGGGTTACTAGAGTCCAAAGATATAGTAGCATTGAAAGAAGATTAGAACCTTTTATGAACATGAATAGCATCTACAGTAGACTACAACTAAAGAAGAAGCAATATTCCTGCTTTGGGGTATAATCTGATCACTAGCTGTAGTAGGTGGAATACTTCTGTATATTAAAATTCTAATGGCTACTTTTGGACAGTCCAGGAACTTATAAGAATCAGATGAAAGCCATAGAATCTAAGCACAGATGATTTCTGATTAGATGAGGTTTGATCTACAATAGCAGTGAATGAATAGAGGCATGTCTCATTTTATACAATAGACAAAGGCTTAAAGAATTAAATGATTCCCCCTAAATCAAATCATATTTAAAACTCCCTAGGAGAAACTTTAATTTGCAAGAATACAATTGCAAAATTTTTAGCAAAGCAAAAGATCCTTTTGCTCCATTTGTGGCATTTCAGCTGGGCCTTTAAAGATCTGTAGGATGTCAACAGGATAATAGATAATGGAGAAAGAGGTGGGGCAGGGAAGGGAAAGAGGTACATTTCAGGCACAAACAAATATAAAGAAGTAGGAAGACAGGATACCTGGGACAGAATAGTACAATTTGGATGAAGTACAAGATAAAGTTGAAAAAGTAGGTAGGCAGAAACCCCAGAGGGCCTTAAAAGGCTTTGTTTGATCGTATTTGTTGTTGAGTCATTTTTTAAACAAGTCTCCTCCTTCATGACCCCATCTGGATTTTTCTTGGCAAAGATTCTAGAATGGGTTGCCATCTCCTCCAGATCATTTTACAGATGAAGAAACTGAGGTAAACAGGATTAAGTAATTTGCCCAGGGTCATACAGCTAGTAAGTATCTGAAAGCCAAATTTGAATTCAAAAAGAGAAATCTTCCTGACTCCATTCCCCAACCTCTTTTCACTGGGCCACCTAGCTGTCCATCACTTGATCATACCTTCAAGCTACTGTACTATTATTTCTCTTCTCTTTATGTGCCCAAATGCTATAAAAACTGCTATTTTTCACTTAAAATTTAATATCTTAAAGCTCTCTTAATTGTCAACTGTAATTATCTTTTCTCAATTTTCATCTTTCCTGACTCATGGCAGCAAAGCATATGGTACCAAAAGTGGATAACTGTTCTCCTTGACACTTGCCAATCTGGATTTTCATGGCACTGTTCTATCTTGATTCTGTTGCCCGTCTGATTGGTCCTTCACCATCAGCTTTGCTAGATCATCACCATTATCTCACCCCCTAATTGACAGTTATCTCAAAATTCTTTACTATTCTCCATCTTGGTGATCTGCCCTTTGATCCAACCATAGCAATGCTGGGTTTGTACCCCAAAGAGATAATAAGGAAAAAGACATGTACAAGAATTTTCAGAAGAATGATGATTAAACATGCATCCTGCCTCTTACTAGAAAATAGAAGGCCTAGAAACACATAATTAAAGATAGCCAGTATGTTGATTTGTTTTCCCTGATAATACTTATATGGGGGCATATATTATATGGTTAAATTGGGACTTTGACTAAATAAGAGAGTTATAAAAAAAGTGGTCGCCAATTATTATCCCTTAAGTCAGGAAAATTGTTAGCAGCTTTTAACAATTTTATTTAACTGGAATATTAGTAAAGAGAGGGAAATGTGGCAGTGAAAGAGGTAAGGAGACTACCTATGATTGACAAAGAGAGTTTGATTCACTCTTCACACCTAGGAGAATACCTACATTTTATTTTTTTTTAATGAAAAATTTTCTCTATTATATATAAAAACCATTTTTAACATTCCTTTTTTTTAGAAGTTTTAGTTCCAAAATCTCTTCCTTCTTCTGATCCTTCCTCACTGTCTTTCCCCTCTCCCCTGAGAGAAATATCAATTGGAACTAGATTTTATATGAGTAATTATGTAAAATATTTTTCCATATTAGTCATTTTGTGGAATAGTTCTCAAGTATCTCAATATGGCCTATTGGTATCAACTAACCTAGTGGACTATTGGAAGAATCAAGCAATATAACATATGTAAAACACTCTAAAAACTATAAATGACATACAAATGTGAGCTCAAAAAGAAAATCTGGAAGAGACACTATGGAGCATGTAAGAGAGTTGATAAGTTATATATATATAAAGTCTTGTGCAGCAACAACCTAGCTAGAATTATAAAGCAAAAATCAAAGACAAAATCAGTAGATCCTTATGACTTTCTCAGCTGACCATGAAACCTAGGAATAGCAGGATACGAAAGGAGGAGCAAGATTGTGTAGTAAAAAAAAGGACTGGATTTGGAGTCAGAAAGATCTGGGATCCAATGTAAGCTCAAAAACTAGCTGTGTGACCTAGACAAATCACTAAACTTATCAAGACCACAGAAGTAAAATGGAAGAAGATTGAAAAAGTAGGAAGGGGTCAGGATATGGTGGATTTTAAAAGCTCAGTAGAGGATTTTGTATTTTATATTGGTGGCAGGGAATCAGTGGAGTTTACTGAACAGGAGAAGAAGGGTGACATGTTCAAAGGCATACTTTAGGGAAATCAGTTGATGGTACAGTGGATAGACTGGAACACAGAGAGAATTGAGGCAGGCAGACTCACCAGCAAGCTAATACAAAATACTATGCATGAGATGATGGGGGAAACACCAAACAGAGTGTTGGCAATGTCAGAGGAGACAAGCAGACATTTACAAGGAATTGTATTCGTATGAAATGAGAGAATTTGGCAAGAGATTAGATATAGGGCATCAGAATGAGAAGTCAAGATGTAAAGAACACAAGTTGAAGGTCTAGATGACTGGGAGAATAGTGGTACCCTTGTGTCAGAGCCTACCTATAAAAAGGTTGGAAAAAATGAGCAGTCAATAAAAAGAAAAGCACCTAACTAAAGAGAATTCTTATGGAAACAAAGATCAAGGTACAGACACAGAAGGTAACACTGAAAGCAAAGCAAATATATGCAAAGTCCAAAAGAAGAAAAACATAGATAATAAGATTTATGTGAACAGAGAACATGGCATTTTGGCCCCTATCTTTTTATTCTCCTTAATGCTCAGCTGGTACTGAGTACTTAAAAAGGGGTTGATGAATTAAAAGGGAATTCAGGAAGAGCTAGAGACTCAGAAACATGGAAAAACAGGAGAGTGAACTAGTTTCAGAGTATAAAATCTTTGAGGTGAAACAGTACAAAATGATGCCGAAGTCTAGAACAGAGCTAAATTTATCATGATTAACTTAAATGGGAAGGAAATAGTCACTGTGAGGTCAGAGTACTAGAAGGATCATCAACATAGAGGTGAAAGACAAAAAATGATGGAGATAGATGTAAAAGACTAATCTAGATACTGAAATCATTAAGAAAAGAGGGAACCTTCTGGAGATCAACAGACTGAAACAAGGATAGGAAAAAAGAGTTTACTCATATTTAAATATATATATATATATACTATACAAAACCAATAACATATTATTAATATTATGAATGTAAATGTTCACAATTATAAATTTCAGAAAAGGAATGAATAAAAAATCATGCTTCAATCCCATATTATGTGCCAAGCACTGTGCTAAACTCTAGAGTAGCAAAAAAAAAAAAAGGTTGCAGTCAAGGAGCTTTAAGCTGAGGAAGTGAACACATGAAAGTTCTGCTGCAAAGTAGACAGAAAGACCAAAAAGGCCTATAAGTGAATCAACAGATCAGGCCAAAAGGTGTTCAAGTAACACGAGTAGATCAGAAGACATGCCTGGAAATTGCAAGGCAGATAAGGCCTGGAGGACATCGGGAGGTTGCAACTAGGTAAAATGCCTAGTTCTCCCACTCACTGGAATGAATGGAGTTGTTGACTCCTGTCTCATCTAAAATGTGTGAAACATCAAGCAGCCCAAGCAAAGAGAGGAAGGGAAGTAGTAGTAGGTCTTCCCAACATCATAGATGGGCTCTGGCAGAGGCCCAAGGCTAGAGGAGTTTAGTATATTGAGTTTAAGAAAAGAGGTAATATATAATCTGTTTTATAATGATTTCCACCCACAATAAATTTTTTTAAGTTTTTGTTCCCAAAAGCTAAAAATCCTAGGCAAAATTTACTTAGTTACACAGTCATTCTCTAATGCCAGATAAATAAGGTTTTCTAAAAATGGTACAAACCTATATCATCATCATCTGACTTAGTGTAATTACAAGGGGAACTTAAAAGATGAAGGAACCAGAGAGCAGATGTTTTTTAGGACTGAGTTCTGTGTGACACTTCCCCTTCCTCCACTAAGCTGAGCAGCTTCAATGGAGTAGGTCAGTCCAGACCACAGAGTAAGTCTACTTGCCACAGCTTTCTTCTTATGAAATTAAAATCCTCCTCCTATTACATAGACACTGAATCAATTCTGTTATAATTCAAAGTATCTAATTTATTTTAAAAGGAAGGGAAAGGGTAGAGATAAAGAGGGAGGCCCCTGCTATCCCTTTCCTATGGCAAATTTTGAGGGCTTGACCAACACTCTCTTCAAGGAATATAACTCTGAGTTCCCCTAAGGGAAAAATATAGTACAAAGGTTGTCTTCATTTGGGCAAGAAACTTCATTCAGATCAGTCAGGCAAAAGGGTTGAAGAAGAATATTTTCTCCTATCTAGCTCTCTCAGAGTCTTAGATAAGAAGACCAGAAATCTATCTGACTCCAACAGCTTTTTGGAATGTTCCTGGAACTCTCCCATCCCCTGCAGTTCCTGAATGTTCCATTTGCCCCTCCAGAAGCATCTTCTTCAAATTTCAGGTTTTCCTTGCTTTTGGTCATTTTCCTTGTTCACATTAGAAAGGCAGTATAAGAGTACATTACAGTCTAGTTACTTAAATTTCCTGGGCTTTGTTTTCCTCATCTACAAAGTAGAAAGATGGAAGAACAACATATTCCAAATATTCTATGTTTCTAACAGAATATTTAGATCTCATGTGCCCTGAGTAAAGCTTTAAACAACCTATTAGATTTTAATAACTTCATTTTACCTTTATGTACCACAAAATAAAGGAGGAATTGTTTTATTAACAGTATTTACAGATATGCTAAGGACAAAATACAATATATGAAAGCTATGATGCATTCAACAAATATTAATTGAACTATCATGAATCTATCCTTTTGATAAGTGGCATTAGGGAAAAGGTAAAAATAACTAAGACGCTGTCCCTCCCCTCAGAGAGTTATATCTTGTATATAAGTATGTACTGTAATCATTATAAAAAATAACAGTAATAATAACACATAGTAACAACACCATTCATATGACACCCTAAAGGTTTAGTAAAAATTGCTTTTAAACAAATTTGTGAGGTACACAGTATAAATATAATTACTTCCACTTTAGTAGTGAGGAAAAATAAAAGTTGTGACTTGCCCATCATCAGAATCAATATTTGAACTCAAGTGACCTAGCACAAAATTCTATGCTTATTTCGCTACACAGGAGGAAATATAACAACCTTCCAATAAAAAAAATTTTAGCATGATAAGTGCAAGGTAGGTACAAAGGGTGTTAAAGAAATCATAGGAAAGAAAAAACATTCTTCATTGCAGTGGTAGTGAGAAGAAAGATGAGAGCTTTCAAAGAAAAGGTGACATTTGAGTTTAAAGAACAAAATAGAATTTTAATAGCCAGCAAGTGAAATTCATAATCTCTGAAGATGTTAGCAAAGAAATTCAGAAATATTATCAATAAAATATTATAAATTCTATTACAAACAAATCTTATACTATCTATATTATAAATAAAATTAATCTCTGCACAGGAATTATGAGCCTAAAATCTTGTTTTACATTTTCTGTTTAACATCCTTTAGACTCTTAAGATTCCACATATTTCTTAGACTCCAGACCAGCTTATGGCAAATGCATTAGACTGGGAAGAAAAGCAAACAAGCTGAATGGTATGTGGCCTGAACATTGAGAAAAAGACAAAATAAGGCAAGAAAAACAGAAAAGCAAAAGTGCAATTATTTGCCTGTAGCTCTCAGATCATGAGTTTTTTTTTTCCTTAATTAACCTGATAACTTTAAAGCAAAAACAAGTTGCAGTAAACAGAACTGAACAAGGAATCAAGGAACTTTGAATCTGAACACAAGTTATTATAGGGAGATGACTAAAAGAACCATACTCATGCACTGTCTGCAGAGGATGGCTCTTGTGCTGGTTCAACATATATGTATACAAGTATTGTGGGGAGGGGAAAGAAAGGGAAGGGTTGATCATTAAACTTCAAAGGCACTCCTGATCCAGAGAACTTTTTCTTCCAACTCCTTTCTAAAGGGTAAAATCCAAAGCTAATCCCATGAGATAAATTAGTGGCTTTTGGGATCCATATATGTTTAAGATTTAAATTAGGTTTGACTTAACATAAGAGTTATAAAAGTGAGATAGTGGTCGCTGTTTATAAAAATAATTAACTTCTTAAGTCAAAAAAATCTGTTAATAGCTCTTAATAATTTAAGTTAATATAAATACAGCAAAAGACAAATGTAAGAGGGAGGTACAAAATACTTCCTAGCTAAATACCCTATAATTGCCGATCCAAAGAAATTTAGCTCAACTCTGACAAAAGCTCCCTCAAGTCCCAATTTCCACATGGAAATCTGATAACCTCTTCAATATGGGTCTCACCAGTGTAAGCTTCTTTCTTCAGTCCCAGTCATCCACTCAGAAAGCCTCCAGCACAGAATCCCACAGAATCCTCTTACACCCCCACCTAAGGATTAACTGTGGGGAAGGAAGGTCTATGACCCGCATGTGCTAGCAAATGACAACTCAGAAACAACTGACTAAACCCCTGGGCTATCTAAAGCCAAATTTAAGCCACCATTGATACATGTGAGACACAGGAAGTGATGAAAATACCTTCATACCCAGGAGAGTCACCTCCTCAAACAGCCAAGCAATGAATAAATGTTCTTTTCAGTTTCACCTTTTATAACCCCTTTTCCATGTCACTTCCTATCACTCTCCCACTTCACAGTGTGAATTTTAGATTTATTCCACCCTGCTTAGTCTTTAGAATTCTAGCAATGTGATTTTTAAATTTCCTCCATCTTGCTTGGTCTAGCACCCAAGAATGTGCACACCCACACTACATGGGCATGTGCTAGTTAATGACAAATCAGAAATAACTAACTGCCCCTCTGGGCTGTCCTAAGCCAAGCTTGAGCCACCATTGGCACGTTTGAGGTGCAGGAAGTGAGGTAGAGAACAGTCTCTGGAGTTGGCTCACTTCCTGTGGACAGGGCTAGGCGCCAGTTCGATTCTAGAGCTCAGGCTGGGTGGAGGCCTGCAGACAGCTTTCCTTCAAATCTGTCACGTGAGTGAAAGGACTGACTCCCTTCCTTGCCTTGGCCCTCCAAGGCCTAAAACTCCCTCTGGCTCTTCCAGGAGGTTGAGTTAACCTCTTCCTTCTCCCCATCTTCCATTCTCTCCCTCTTTCTCTCCCTCTAACAATTTCTTACTCCCGCTGTAATTAAATTACCATAAAACTCCATTCTGACTTGAGTGTTTCATTTAGGAATTTCATAAGTGAATTCCTTGACGACCTTAAATTAATCACATATCACAGCAACCAGGAATTTATACACCCCCACCTAAGGATTAACTGTGGGGAAGGAAGATCTATGACCCGCATGTGCTAGCAAATGACAACTCAGAAACAACTGACTGAACCCCTGGGCTGTCCAAAGCGAAATTTAAGCCACCATTGATACATGTGAGACACAGGAAGTGATGAAAAGAACTGACTTTATATTTCTCGTTGCTTCCTGTGAGAGAGACTTTGGACTTTTGGTGGAGGTATGCCCAGAGTGCTTCTCTTAGACCACGTTGTGAGTGAGAAGGCTGATTCCCCTTTCCCTTGACCTTTCTGAAGGCACCAGCTTCCAAGGAGGCCCCTCAACTTGGAGGAGGCCTCATGGCTGGAGGCCAAGCCAGATTTAATCTTCTGAGAAGGCCCCTTCACTGAGGGCTCTGAACTCCCTGGCTCAGACTAGGCTAGAGCAGATCTCCCGCTTTCCTCTCTCTCTCTCTCTCTCTCTCTCTCTCATTCTTAATTTCTTCCCTCTATTGTAAATAAACCACCATACAATTCCATTCTTACTTGAGTTATTTCATTTGAATTTAGAAATTAAATCTCTGGCAACTACTAAAAAATATATTCAGTCTCAACCCTAAAATTTACACTTAACAACAGGAACCAATCACAGCTTCCCAATTTGCCTAGCACTGACCAGGGGACAGTGTCTGTGGGATCCACCTCCTGTCCTCTGAGGGTGTGAACTTTTTTTTTTTTTAAACATTACTTTCCGTCTTGGAGTCAATACTGTGTATTGGCTCCAAGGCATTAGAGTGGTAAGGGCTAGGCAATGGGGGTCAAATGACTTGCCCAGAGTCACACAGCTGGGAAGTGGCTGAGGCTAGATTTGAAACTAGGACCTCCCGTCTCTAGGCCTAGCTCTCAATCCACTGAGCTACCCAGCTGCCCCCAGGGTGTGAACTTTTATCAAAAGGATTCACAAGTTCCTGACTTATTGAGTTAAACGGGTGGGGAACTCCAAAGTTAAGATGAAGAAATTCCCTTTCACATTAGTATGACTTTAGGACACAATTTGAAACTTCCTGTCTCTTAATTCAGGATTCTTACCTCCATATCAGATATTCTAGAGTTACTTTTTTTTAATGGCTCCTAGAGAAATAAAGTGTTTTGCTGTAGTACTACAGAGAAAAGATTTATTACACATTACTCCATATACTCTAGAGTCTCTCCAAATTAGCCTGCTTGCTCTCTTTCACCCATGATAGTTTACATCCTATGTCTATGCACAGACTGAACCCCATTCTGAAAGGAAGTTAATCTGCAATCTTCTCAACTCTGCCCCCTAAAATATCTAGTTTCCTTTGAAGTTCAGCAGCTTGAGTGCCACCCTATCCCCAGCAGCTAATACCTCACTCAAGTGTTATTTTATATTTACCTTGTAAATATTGTGTATATAAAATATATGTATATTTATATTTATAGATATGCATACTGTATATATAACATATATAGATAATTGTATAGTTAAATTTAAATGGAGATGAGATATACGAGCTTAAAAATATGAGTATACATATGAATACTATGTGTATGGGTGCATATACATGTATGTGTATATACACACATGTAATTTTTCCCAATAAAATGTAAACTCCTTGAGGAAATGAACCCCTTGATTTTGTCTTTGTATCTTCAAGATCTGGCAGAGTATCTGGTTGTCTTGGTTCATCTTGGGCACTTTATAAGTATTTGTTGATTGAATGCTGATCGAGAAAAGAAATAATAACATGATCATATGTTGTAAAGGAAGAGTTTAACTGGAACCTTTGGAGAAGAGATTGCTCTAAAGAGTCAACAGCTCCTGCTCATATAGTTTCCATTGAAATCTTTTTTAAATGTAATATACATGTAGACCCTTTATAATGTTTCCTCAAACATAACAGCAAAATAAAATCACTAATAAATTATTAAATACCAGATTAACATCAACAATTTTTAATTTCTCATTTTGTTCTTCAATGGCTAGCTCAATCAGCCTCACCCTATGTTTTTGTAGTCCTCCTCAATTCACCCAGTCTAGATCAACTAAGCCATAAAGTAAACAATCCCATTTCCTCCTTTCCTCATTGTATTTCACCTAAGAATAAATCTCCCCATAATACAATTTTACTTCTTTTGTTTTCTTGTAACTAAATAAGTTATTTTATTATTATACATGTGAAGATTGGATTTATCTCTCCCCTGATTATAACAATAAAAGTACTTAGCTCTTCCTTTATTGTGAAGATTAAATTGTAATCTGTAATCCCCTGTCTATTTTTAGATTCTAATCCCTAAAGTATAAACCCATTATTTAAAGTAAACCTACCCATTTTAACCACAAAAAGGTGTGAACTAGCCACAAACTAGCCTGTGAAAAAGTGGGCAGTCCTGGAGAGGAGTGATTGCTGTGATTGGTAGATATAAAATTTAGGGGAGGTGACACAAGAGGAAAAAGGTCTTTAAACATTAGTGGAAACAGAGACACAAAGAGATCATTTTGATCAGTCATTCCAAGTTGTACTGGAAGATAGTCACTCAGACTTGGAATGAAGATAGTCACTCAGAGCTGGAGGGAAGACAGTCACTCAGAGCTGGAGAGGAGACAGACACTTGAGGGGAGACTGGAAGACAGACACTCAGACTTGGAGTGAAGACATTTGGCTGTGAAACTGGACCTCTAGAGTAGTTTGTGCAGGAGACCTCAGACTGCTTTACTTTTAGATGGTCATCTTGGTGGATGTAAAGGCTGACTTCTTTCCTTGCCCTTTCTGTAGGTGTCAACCTCTGAGAAAGGAAGGCCCATCATCTTGAGACTCCTTTCCCCTAACTGGTGCCTTAGAATTTCTAACTGGCTCAGAGGAAGCCAGAGCTTTCTCCCTCTCTCTCTCCCCTTTTCTCTTTTCCTTAAATATCTTCCTATATTGTAAAATAAAAAAACCATAATTACATTTACTTGAATAATTCATTTTGGGATTTAAAAATTAAATCCCTGGCGACCACCAATTAAAGATTCAGTCAACCATAAATCTAACTTACAATAAATAATAATGGCTCTAACATTTAATACTTTCCTCACAATAACCCTGAGAAGACAAAAAGAGAAATGTGAAAATGGGATTGACTCTCCCCTTGCCTATTTTTGAATTAATCAACCAAAGCTTGAATATCCCACTTGGCACTAGGTGGGGAAGTTCGAAAGCCACATAGAGAGTTCTACCCTTTCAACTCAATCAGTCAGAAACTTGTGAATCCTTTGATAAGAGTTTACACCCTCATAGGATGAGAGGTGGAACTTACAAACACTGTCCCCCTGGACAGAGCTAAGCAAATTTAAAGACTGCAATTGGTTCCCATAACGTGGATGAAGGGACAGGAAGTAACGTAAAAAGGACTATAAACTATATAACTATAAACTATATATATATATATATACATATATATATATATATACTATAAAAAGATGATGGACTTCCTGTGCAAGAGGTCTTCGTCCTGAATTTTTGGGTTGAAGGAGCTTGGACTGAGACTGTGGTTCTTAGACTACTTCTGGTAAGACCATTCTTGGATCTTCTCCCTTTGGATCTTCTCCTGGTGAGTGAAAAGCTGATCTTCCTTTCCTGGCTTCTGGAGAGATTAGTTCCAGAGAGGCCTCACCTTCTTGGAGGAAGCTATGTGGGTAGAACTCTTGCTTAATTCACCACCAAGTTCTCTGGGTAAGGGGTTAACAAGCTCTGCATGGGTTGAACAATGTTTAGGATGATAAGCTAGATTTCTTACTCTATCCTCTTTCCCATTTCTCTACATTCACTCTCCCCACCTTTTTTGTAAATAAAAGCTGCTAAAAGTCATTTTAGGGGGCAGATGGTATAAACCTTAAAATTTCTTGGACTTATGAATGTTGGAAATTTCCCCATTGGGAAATTCCATACTTGAAAAAATTTCCTACTGTTAGTAAGAACTCTATTGGAATGTGAAACTCCTGAGAGTCAGGCCTAGAGACGGGAGGTCCTAGCTTCTAATCTGGCCTCAGACACTTCCCAGCTGTGTGACCCTGGGCAAGTCACTTGACCCCCATTGCCTAGCCCTTACCACTCTTCTGCCTTGGAGCCAATACACAGTATTTTTTTAAACCTTACCTTCTGTCTTGGAGCCATTTGGCTCCAAGACAGAAGGTAAGGGTTAAAAAAAAAAGTCATTTTAACATGGGCTGTATCAATTTTAAAATCAGCAACCACAGTATTATCTTAGAATTTTCATATATTTAGTCCAATCCTTAATCTAATTCCTTACAGAAGTATGCTTATACTCATTTTATACATTAAGAAACTGAGGTCTAAAGAGAATTGACTTGCACAAAGTCAGTGTTTTAACTAGGATTGAACCAGAGGTCTTGGAAGTCTAAAACCACTGTTTTTCTACCAACTGTATATTTCCATACCTCTTTAAACAGAACTCACTAAATAAAAATTCTCTTATCATACAAAGAAATAATAATAGTCAAATATACTTTACATTTTATAAAGCACATTATACATATCTTAATTATTTCTCATGAAAAGTTACATGTAAAATAACTTTACAAGAAACAGATGAAATATGATAACTCACAAAGAATTGATATAGGAAAAAGAAGCAAAATTTAATATGTTTCAGACAAATTGAAAAAAGGAAAGTAGAAATCTCAGATAAGGCAATGACAAGAAATAAGTATAGAAGCTACAATATGCTTGAAGGCAACATAAACCATAAAATAATATAAATGCGCTGAATGTAATAAAAGGAAAGGCAAACTAGATTTGTGGACTTCAATGTAACCCTTTCAGATATAGATAAATCTAACATAAAGATAAATAAAGTATTAACCTGAATGAAATTTCAGAAATGTTAAATGTGTTAGAATTCTGACAACTACTGAATAGAAACTGAAATACTTTCTAGCTTCACATGAAATACTTACAAAAACTGACTATGTGCTAGGGCATAATAAACATTAACAAATACAAAAAACCCAAAGTACTACATACAGACTTTACTAACCACAACTTGATAAAAGTTATATTCAGTAAAATACACTTGCAAAAAGAAATCAAATTTAAATAGAGATCAGATATAAGTCTAAGAAATAT